>NC_041728.1:123437877-123744284 GCF_004115215.2 Ornithorhynchus anatinus
TCCTCACTGCTCTGCCTCAAATTCTTCTCAAGGTAAATCTCTGAGTTATAGGGTGTGAATTCAGCCCCAAATGAGTTCTGGGGTAGATAGGAAGTTATTAACATATTCCTGATGTTTGACCAGATGGGATAAGAAACATCAGGCATATGTTTATCCAACTTGGATTACCCACCTCGTTTGGGCCAAATTCCCATTCTAGGCCACGCAGAGCTTCTTGCAAGGCAATTCTGGCTCACTGCTGTGATTGTTCTGGTCCCTTTTTTACTCCCAAACATTTCAGAAGCCCTAGAGTTCTCCTCTTCCATTTTTTTTTAGTTTATGACAAGGCCAGCATTTGCTCACCAGGAAGGCTTTCAGTACCAATTTTATTCACATAATTCATCAACTTATTTCATATTTATTAAGCATCCACAAGAGGGCTATTGGACATTGTATTGTTTTTGACATGAGACAATATAAAAATGCATGGTTTCATTTATATTTAGATAGCAGATAGATCATTACTCTCAGAAATGATTCCAAGATAATAGCTTCAAGTCATTTCAGTTTAGTTACAACTCACAAAATATGAACCTGAAAACAAGCAACTAACTATAAAGATTCCCTACGTCACTGGGTAGATGGGGGGGTGGGGAGAGGAGACAAAAGAGAAAGAGAAAGAGAGAGGCGCACAAGAGAAGAGGGCAAACTTAAAACTCCATAAGATTTGGAGAATGAAACTTTCCAAATGGAGTCACCGTTCCTTTTGGAGTTCTGTGCTTCTTCTTCTGTAGCATTAACAGAAGATGGATGTCCAAGTTAAAAAGATACAGATAGTGACATTTAAGAGGAAAAAAAGCAAGCAACACTACACAGAAAAGTAACTCAGATCACAGGTTTTAGTGTTTGAAAAAGGCTGAACTGTGATATGAGTGAATTTTATGCAATCATGGAGTTTGTAGCAGGATGAACACAAAATTGTTGTTCACCAAGCCCCTCAACAATGGGGTGAGGGAGGGAAGGGGGGTGGCAGGGGAAAGCACACACCTACGAAGCTTGAGGTGATAGGTCCAAAAGAAATAAAAATCCAAGCCTTTTCACACTGTGGGTAGGTGGAATTTGCTACCTAAGGAAGATGAACAGGTTCAAGAAAGGATTTCATACATTAATGGAGGAGAGGTCCATAACAGACTACTAGAAAGAAAGTAGGGATGTAGAGGGAAATGTTATGTATGTCCCATGGTAAATCTATGATCTGGGTAGATCTAAGGAAGGAAAACCACCAGACTGCTCCTCTGACCTGGTTAGGAACAGCAAACTGTGTCAGGTAGGCCATTGGTCTGACTGAGTTAAAGTATTTCTTAAGTTATTTTACATTTGGTAATAGATCATTGAAATCACTATAGCATCAAACATTTTCATTTTTCCCAGCATTCTTTCAAAAACCAAACAAATGTTTTGGTGTCTGCACACTAGCACCTATCATTAAAAAGATAAAATATCTCTTTTCTTATTTTGATATGTGTAATGCAGAACTGGATTCATTTTCACTTACGCAGAAGATGTGTACATTTAAGCATAGTTATCCCAAGGTATGTATGAGGCTGCACCTGGCAAACACTACATACAGCCCAAAACGAGCTGAAGGTTGTTACTGAATTTTCTAACTAAGCAGCACTGTGTTCAATCATTCCAAGCTAAAGTAGAAAATCAAATCATGGTAGCTACTGCATTCTTTGGGAAACTGAGAAGAATAATAATAATAATGTTGGTATTTGTTAAGTGCTTACTATGTGCAGAGCACTGTTCTAAGCGCTGGGGGAGGTACAGGGTAATCAGGTTGTCCCACGTGAGACTCAGTGTCTTAATCCCCATTTTACAGATGAGGTAACTGAGGCCCAGAGAAGTTAAGTGACTTGTCCACAGTCACACAGCTGACAAGCGGCAGATCTAGGATTCGAACCCATGACCTCTGACTCCCAAGCCCGGGCTCTTTCCAATGAGCCATGCTGCTTCTCCTGAATGCAATGCCAACACAAACGTGAGCATGCAGAGCAGACTGAAGATCCAGAAAACAGCTGAAGTACCCAACCTTCTAAAGAGTGTTAGACCCCACCCTACCCTCTGACTTCTGGAGCAATTACTTCAACATCAACAATGAGTTACACTTCACACAAATAGCAACACAAGATTACAAACAAGATCCAAGAACCTACTCAGTGCAGCAACACTGAAGAACTGCTTTCACATCAATAGCATCTACTGAGGTTTTACCATATGCAGAACATTGCCTCAATTCCCTCATATTTAAAAGGGGGATTAAGACTGTGAGCCCCCTGTGGGACAGGGACTGTGTCCACTCTGATTATCTTGTATTTACCCCAGAGCTTAGTACAGTGCCTGGTACACAGAAAGCACTTAACAAACACCATAATTATTATTATCATTATTATTACAATAATAATAATGATATTTGTTAAGTGGTTGCTATGTGTCAAGCACTGTTCTAAGCAATGGGATAAATACAAGGTAATCAGGTTGTCCCACGAGAGGCTCACAATTTTAATCCCCATTTTACAGATGAGGTTACTAAGGCACAGAGAAGTTAAGTGGCTTCCCCAAGGTCACACAGCAGACAAGTGGTGGAGCTGGGATTAGAACCCATGTCCTCTGACTCCCAAGCCATGCTCTTTCCACTAAGCCACACTGATTCCTAACTTCAAGGATCTATCTAGCAGGGGAGGTAAGCACTAAAATAAATTACAGGCAGAAGGAAACAATAGAGTAGAAATCTATAAAAATAGGTGTGATGGTGTGGGGTGATGTGTGAGTAGCCATGTGCTTAGGGAGAAACTAAAGTGAGAAACTGAAGTGAAGAAACTGAGAAATGGCAATAGGGGGGAACTAGGATTTGGAGTTAAGGGAAGGTCTCCAGGAGGCACCTAGTAAGTGCTCAATAAATACCATTGATTAATTAATTGGAGGAGATTCATTCATTCAATCATATTTATTGAGCACTTACTGTGCAAAGCACTGTACTAAGCGATTGGAAATTACAATTCAGCAATAGATAGAGACAATCCCTACTTAACAACGGGCTCACAGTCTAGAAATGTGATTCCAGAAGTGGAAAAGGTAGTGGAATTTAGATATGAGTTCTCAGCTTTGCTTCACATTTGCCTGTGGTGTTACTTGGGGAAGTCACTTAACTTTTCTATGCCTCAGTTTCCTCAGTGGCCTGCTGAATGGTCTACTGATGAGGGAAAGAGATCCAGACAAGATGTGAGGGTGTGACAAATAGATCAGCAGAAAGAGAGACCAGGGTGAGGCAAAGTGAGTAGCCTGGTATTAGCAGAACAAAACGTTCAAATTGGAGTGAAAGGATGACAAGGGGTGAGAGGACTGAAGCCAGTGGTCAGGAGTTCTTGCTTGAGGCAGAGAGGGATAGGGGAACACTGGAGGTTTTTGAGGAATGGGGAAACGGGTGCAGCCTCATGTTTTAGGAAAATGATACAGGCAGCAGAGTGAAGTATGGCCTGAAAAGGGGAGAGACAGGAAGGAGGGAGTTATAAGAGTAACTGTCACTGTAATTGAAACAGGAGGTAACAAGTTCCTGGACCAGCTTGGTGGCAGTTTGTATGGAGAAAAAGGGAGAGATTCTAGAGATGGGGAGGAAAAGCCAACAAGATTTGGTGTAGAACAAATATGTGGGTTGAAAGGTAGAGGATTGAGTACACCTTTTAACACACTGAGAGATGGGAAGGATGGTGATGTTTTCTCTAACCTTGATGCAGACAGGGACTTTGCCTGTTATATTGTTAAACTGTATTCTCCCAGCTGCTTAGTACAGTGCTCTGCACACAGTCAGTAAATATGATTGATTGATGTTTTCAACAGTGAGAGGTAAATTAAGAGGGAGAGAGAACACTGGAGGGTAAATCATAATGTGGTATTTGTTAAGCGCTTACTATGTGCAGAGGGTAGATTTACAGTGTAATCAGGTTGTCCCACATGAGGCCCACAGTCTTAATCCCCATTTTACAGATGAGATAACTGAGGCACAGAGAAGTTAAGTGACTTGCCAACAGTCACACAGCTGGCAAGTTGCAGAGCCGGTATTCGAACCCATGACCTCTGACTCCCAAGCCCGTGCTCTTTCCACTGAGCCACGCTGGTAAATGAAGAGTTCGTTTTTGGATATATTGAGCTTGAGGTGGGACATCCATGTAAAGATGATGATGATGGCATTTGTTAAGTGCTTACTATGTGCCAAGCACTGTTCTAAGCACTGGGGGAGATACAAGGCCATCAGGTTGTCTCACGTGGAGCTCACAGTCTTCATCCCTTTTTTACAGATGAGGCAACTGAGGCACAGAGAAGTTAAGTGACTTGCCCAAAGTCACACAGCAGACAAGTGGTGGAGCCGGGATTAGAACCCACGACCTCTGACTCCCAAGCCAGGGCTCTTTCCACTGAGCCATGCTGCTTTTGTACTGGAGGCCAGAGGAGAAAAAGAGTGGTTGGAGCTAGTGAAGTGGAAATAAATAAACTCTCCAAGTGACTGAGTGAAGATTGAGAAGCAATGGGAACCCAGGAATGGACTGAGAGAGACACCCACAGTTAGGGATGGGGAGACAGAGAGACAAAGGAATAACTAGAGAGTGAGAAGGATTGGTTAGAAAGGTAGGAACAGCGGGGCTCAGTGGAAAGATCAAAGGCTTGGGAGTCAGAGGTCATTGGTTTTAATCCCGACTCTGCCACTTGTCAGCTGGATGACTGTGGGCAAGCCACTTAACTTCTCTGTGCTTCAGTTACTTCATCTGTAAAATGGGGATTGAGACTGTGAGTTCCACGTGAGACAACCTGATTGCCTTGTATCTCCCCCAGCGCTAAGAACAGTGCTTGGCACATGGTAAGCACTTAACAAATACCATTATTATTATTATTATTGTTGTTATGAGAACCAGCAGAGGTTGGTGTCTGAAAATCAAGATTTTATAGGGTTTCCAGGAGAAAGGGGTAGAACTCAGTGGAAAAAAAGACAGTCTAGAGGTAGAGGAAGAAAATGATGAATTAGACTCAATTGTATTTGGCAAGAAGGAGGTCACTCTTAGAGGCACTATGAAGTATTGCTTAGGGTGCATGTTGCAATAGATTGTGAGCCAAAAGGGACAGGAAGAAAGGTCAATCAACCAATCAGTGGTACCTACTAAATGTTCACTGTGTGCAGAGGACAGTATTAAATGCTTAAGAGAGTACAATTCAACAGAGTTGGTAGACATGTTCCCCGGCCACAATGAGCAGAGTCTAGAGCGGGAGGAAAACATTAATGTAAATAAATCATTTTGATTATAAAGATTAATTTTATTATAAGGAATAACAAGAAAGAAGGAATGGCTGGAAGTAGATAGTTGTCTTCAGCCACTAGGAAGTCAACAATTACAAAGAATTACTGTATTGTAGAGGGTCAAGGAGGGAGGAGAAGAAGGAGTGGAAGTAGAAGGTGAAAGCAACTTATTTGAGAACTCTGGATAAGAATGATAGACAAGATATAGGACACTAGCTAGATGGTGCCTTGTTGTAAAGGGAAGGCTTTTTTGGCAGAGGAGAGAGGTGGGCATGATTGAAACCAGAGGAGCTGGAGCTATCAGAGAGTGAGCTTTTGAAGATGATATTCAAAGAAGAAGAGGAAAGAAGAGGGGGCACAAGTGTTTTTATAAGGTGTGAAAAGATGTGGTCAGAGGCACAGATGGAGTGGTCAGATTTCAAAAGTAGGTAGAGATTTCTTGAGAGATGGTTGGGAAGAAAGAGAATGTGGTTAGGGTCATAGAAGGGAGCTGGGGTGGTGACGGGGAATTTTGGAGTTGTTCACACCTGATTTCATCTTTGCTGGGCCAGACATGGGAGAATGGATAACAGCAGACTGCCCTAACAGCTGCTCTATGATAAACTGAAATGGGAAAAACAGACACATGGTGGGAAAAAATATATTTTAAAGACTCAATAAACCAAAATCTCAAATAACCATGGCAGTTGGGGGATTGTAGCACATAACATAGCAAATAGAAATGGGATGGTTCTCTAAACAGAGGCTTTCAGGTGATTATTCCACCAAAAAATGAAGCAAAACAGCACTAAATGCAACAGTGAAGCCAGATATGATTTCCCTAACAATGAAGTGAAAGGGACTGTCAATCACACATCTGCCAAGCACAAACACACACACATACTTACCCCAAATATATCACCATTGGCAATGTCATCTTTGGACCTGAAGAATAGTTCTTACTCTCTAAAGATATGCACATACTATAGATACACTCATGAACTACACATAGCTATATAAATCCATTATATATTTACACAAATTTTGATCATGTGAAAGAGTCTTCAAGAGTTAGAACTGTGTGGCCCTGGTGTTCATAATCTTCTCTTTAGTTCTCAGAAAACAACCCTAAATCTGATGGACTGGGGATTTCATTTAGATGCCGGAAGTGTAGAATAGGTTGGTCAGGGTCATACAACACCTGTTCTGTTGCTGCTTTATTATACAGTCACCACATTGCAGCTCTGAGGCTTCGGGCAGCAAGAATGGATTTTCAGGAGGGATCTCTGCCAGGTAATCTGTGAAACTGCTTCTCGGGGACTCTACGGCTCCTTTGTGAATAGACAAAATGCAGCTTCTCTCTAATTGCCTCAACAGTTGGTTCTTGGAAAATCATCTCACTCAAAGGATTTTCCCAAGGCTTTGGTAGTCAGATGTGAGACCTTTTCAGACTTGAAAAATGAATGTAAATATAATCCATGCTGGACTTTTGAATAGATATTCACATCCAATAGCTGTTGGTGTATCTTTGTGATATGAATAGATGCTCTCCACTCTCTTTTCTAGAAGACAAGATGCCCTGCTGCCAAACCACATAGTAATTGGCCCTAATTTGAGCAAGTTTCCCCAGAGAGCTCAAATTGAACAAGCACAGAAGAAAAGTGACCTCACAATTTTGGAAAGGATATTTCTTCCAGGTCTTGTTTGCAATGGACCGGAGAGGTACTGTGCCTCACTATTAGTCCTTTTAGACTCTCAGAGGCCCTCTTTGGAAATCTATTTTCTTATTTGGAAAATTAATATAATAGGGACATTCATAAGGTTGTTGTGAGGAACAACTAACACTGACACAACTTTACAAGCTTCTCCAGTTTTCATTCCTAGATAGAATTCAAGGAGTACAGTCTTCAGTCATTAACTTAATTCCCATGTTTAGGTCTACAGTTCCTGTGAGGAGCAGTCACTTTGATATTTTAATGTCAAATCAAGTCAATTTCAGTCCATCCTCTTCAAATCAGGTTTCATGGCCTTTAGCGTGCCCCGGTATCATTTTTGCATATCCTGCCTACATATCATCCTGGGGTGTCTGTGCTCGGGGGTCTAGTTTTCTCCCATATCAGAGGTTTGGGAAAATCCTACTCATCACATCTGTTACTTAAGGTACCACTAAGGAGCAGAAGAGAAACATCAGTTAAGATGGTCAAGGGAATTGGGCAGGGTATGTGTCTGTTATATTGTTACATTGTACTCTCCTGAGCTCTTAATACAGTGTTATGCACAGAATAAGCACTCAACAAATACAATCGACTAACTGCCCATTTTCCCCAAGGTACTCATGAGACTCAGGGACTATGTCCATGGGGTAGGCAGGCCTAACACCAGCTCAATCAATCAATCAAGCAGTGGTATTTATTGAGCATATAATGTGAACAGAGCACTAATCTAAGTGCTCAGGAAAGTACAGTACAGTAAGGTTGGTAAACATGATCCCTGACAGTTTACAGGGGTAGAAGGATATTCAAATGCATTTTGCATTTTGAATTGTACTTCCCAAGCGCTTAGTACAGTGCTCTGCACACAGTAAGCACTCAGTAAATGCGATTGAATGAATGAATGAATGAATGAATGACTAGGGGAAGTTGGAGAGTATAAGGCTATGTGCGTAAGTGTTGTGAGGTGAGTATCAAAGTGCTTCAGGGGTATACAGCCAAGTTTATAGGTGACACAGAGGGGAGGTCAGGTGGGGGGAATGACTTAATCAGGGAAGGCCTCTTGGAGGAGATGTGTTTTAGAAGAGTTCAGAAGGTGGGGAGAGTAGTGGTCTGTTGGGTTTAAAGGGGGAGGGAGTTCCAAGATAGAATGAGGATTAGGATGGGGGTCAATAGAGTGAAAGACGAGATCAAGGTGCAGAGAGTAGGTTGGGGTTACAGGAGTGAAGTATGCAGATTGAATTATAGGAGGAGATTTGTGAGGTTAGATAGGAGCAGGAGAACTCATTGAATGCCTTAATGCTGATGGTAAAGAAGTTCTGCTTAATGCAGGGGTGGATGGGCAACTACGGGAGGTTCTTGAGGAGTGGGGAGACATGGACTGAATGGTTTTTCAGGAAAATGATCTGGGCAGCAGAATGAAGAATGGACTCGACTGGGGAGACCCAGGAGGAAAGGAGGTTCATGAGAAGGCTGATGCAGTAATAATAATAATGATGGTATTTGTAAAGCGCTTACAATGTGCCAAGCACTGTTCTATGCCCTGGGTGGATGCAAGTTAATTAGGTTGGACATATTACCTGTCCTACATGGGGCTCACACTCTTATCCCATTTTTCAGATGAGGTAACTGAGACGCAAAGAAGTGAAGTGACTTCCCCAAGGTCACACAGCAGACATGGGGAGGAGCCAGGATCAGAAACTATATCCTCTGACTCCCAGGCCCGTTCTCTTTCCACTATGCCATGTTGATTCTCACTTCTCTGACTCCAACTAATTTGGAAAGAAATAGTTCAGAAACCGACATTTACAAATTGTAGAGGCAGTGTAATACTCAAAAGATGATTTTTCCACTACATATCAAGTTTTATGATAAATTGAATCAGGAACAGTTTATCAGTATATTTTAAACCAATGTTTCTTTCTCAGTGAGGCTTCACTTAGAAGGCAGTGGCCAATTGAAATTACTTAGAAGCTGTGAAGATGCAATTGTATTAACCACAGTGGGTAGGGAGCTAGAGGGAACAACCTCTTAGGAAAACCATTAAAACTTCATTTTTCTTTTTCTTGTTTATGGGGGTTTTTTTGGCATCTTTCCAGAAAAACAGGTCCATAGCCTGCATCATTCATGCTGAACTTAAACAATTTCATGGATGTTCTTGAAATATATCTCATGCATATGCAGAATATCCTTTCTTTTTTCTTTGCTATTAATAAAGACTGCTTATATATCAATCTATTTTTATGTGCTGTGTCCTTCTCTTTACTATCATTATAGTGGCTTATGAGGAGAACCGGGCCACTGGTATTAGTCAATGAACCTTATTGAATGTTTACTGTGTTCAGAACACTTTACTAATCACTTCAGAGAGTCTAATGCAGTTAGAAGACATGATCCTTGCTCACAAGGAACTTGCAATCTAGTGAGGGAGACTGACAATAAAATAAGTTACATAAAGGGGAAGCAATAGAATGTATGTGTACTGAAGTGCTCTGGGGGGAAGGAGGTGAGTATCAAAGTGCCTAGGGGCATGAGTTTTGGAAGAATCAAGTGTTCCACTAGACCACAATCTTATTAGGGCATATGCAACAGAACTTGCATAAGCCCTCTTAGAGAAGCAGTGGGGCCTAGTGGATAGAGCAAGGGCCTGGCCTTGGGCAAGTCACTTAACTTCTCTGTGCCTCAGTTATCTCAGCTGTAAAATGGGAATTAAGATTGTGATCCCCATGTGGGGACAGGGATTGAGTCCATCCCAATGTGCTTGTATCCAACCCAGTACTTACTACAGTATCTGGCACATAGTAAGCACTTAACAAATGCCACAATCATCATCACAATTGTTATTATTATTATCACTAAGTGCAGATAGCGACAGTACTTTATGGATCATCTAAACTTGTCTTATCTAAATCTAACAAAGTTCAATTTACCAAGAAGGTCACAACAAGTTTCATACAAATTTCTGTCCTAGAAAGCTGTGTAAATATCTAAACTTTTTGTTTGTGAGATGTGGCTCTACTCCAGAAAGCACATCTGGTTTCTGGAGCAGCTTCACCTACAAGCCAAATGACAGGACAGGATCACTAATACAAAGGTCCCGAAATGAGGTAATCTCTACAATTAAAGGAATGCTCATCACACACAAACTACACTGAGCAAGATACCTGAAGAAAATATAAGTTATAATATAAGAAACAACATTCCTGGATCAGAGTACATAGTGCCCCCAGCTCAGTATTCTGCCTTTTTCCCTGGAATGCTGGCAATCAATGGTATTTATTGAGGACTTACTGTGTGCTGAGCACTCTACTGGACACAGCATGGCCTAATGGAAAGAGCACAGCCCTGCAAGTCCAAGGACTTGGGTTCTAGTCACGGCTCCACCAATTGCTTGTTGTGTAACTTTGGGCAAGTGACTTAACTTCTCTGTGCCTCAGTTTCCTTAACTGTAAAATGGGGATTCAATATCTGTTCTTCCTCCTACCTAGAGTGGGAGCCTCAAGTTGAGTAGGGATTGTGTCCAACCTGATTAACTTGTACCTACCCCAGCACTGAGAACAGTGCTTGCCACAAAGTAAGTGCTTAACAAATTCAATAATAATAATAATAGCAACAACAATACAGTCTAGAGGGGAAAACAGGCATTAAAATAAATTACTGAAGAGGGAATGGGAGAGTATAGGGATATGTTCATAAGTGCTGTGTGGGGCTGTCGTGGGATAAATATCAAGTTCTTAAGGTGTGCAGATCCAAGTGTATGAGCAACGAAAAAGGAGGGTGAATGGAAGAAATCAGAACCTAGTTAAGGAAGGCTTCTTGGAAGAAGTGTAATTTTAAGACCCACATGTTTGTGCCCTTATTTGACACCCAGCCTAATGTTTAGTGATCTACCATCTAACATCTCTAACTTCCCTTCTAGTAACCCACTAAGATCCTCTCATCCAAGCTCATCTTAAACACACTGATATTTTGGGCTTGCCCAACTTTCTTCTTAAAAGATTACACTTCCTTCTCACCTGTGGCTTGAAGAAGTGTGTCCATGTGACTAATAATGATAATTATGGCATTTGTTTAGCACTTACTATGTGCCAGGCACTGTACTAAGCACTGGGGTGGATACAAGCAAATCGAGTTGGACTCAGTCCCTGTCCCATGTGGGATTCACAGTCTTAAACCCCATTTTACAGATGAGGTGATTGAGGCCCAGAGAAGTGAAGTGACTTGCCCAAAGTCACACAGCAGACAAGCGGTGGAGGTGGGATTAGAACACCTGACTTTCTGACTCCCAGGTCTGTGTTCCATCCACTTTAGAACCAAACACCCTCACACTTCCATGGATGTCTCCTCATCCTGGTGTTGGGGGATTTGGGGAAATAGAATTCAAATTCTGCCCTGGATAGTCCCTTCATGATTTTGTAGACTTCAATAAATCAATAAGTCAATGGTACGTACTGAGTGTTTGATATGTGCAAAGCACTGTACTAGAGTGTTCGGGAGCATACAACACGACAGAATTACCGGACATGTTCCCTGCCCATAACGAGCTGTCTAGTGGATGTCTCAATCATGTCCCCTCTCAGGAAATAAAATCCTAATCTTTTCATCTTCTCCAACCTTCTGATCATCTGGGTTATCTTTCTCCTACCCTTTTTCAGCTCTATTATCAATCAATTAACCATGCCTTTCTTAAAATATGATGTGCAGAATTGACCACAGTACTACAGGTACCCCTCTAGACTGTGGGCTCATTGTGGGCAGGGAATGTATTCTGTTTATTGTTATATTGTACTCTCCAAAGCACTTAGTACAGTGTTCTGCATACAGTGCTCAGTATAGACTGTGAGCCCATTATTGGGCAGGGAGCAGCGTGGCTCAGTGGAAAGAGCCGGGGCTTGGGAGTCAGAGGTCGTAGGTTCTAATCCCAGCTCTGCCACTTGCCAGCTGTGTGACTTTGGGTAAGTCACTTCACTTCTCTGTGCCTCAGTTACCTCATCTGTAAAATGGGATTAAAACTGTGAGCCCCACGTGGGACAACCTGATCACCTTGTATCCCCCAGCGCTTAGAACAGTGCTTTGCACATAGTAAGTGCTCAACAAATACCACCATTATTATTATTATTATCCGTTGCCAAATTGTACACTCCAAGCACTTAGTACAGTGCTTTGCACATAGTAAGAGCTCAGTAAATGTTATTGAATGAAATGCAATTGAATGAATGAATGAAGGTTCAGGTGAAATACGGTTTTACATGTTTTCAAAACTATACATTTTTTTGTTTCTTGATGATGCAAGAAATGGTCCTTTGGGCTAGCTCCCACACATTGGACTGTTGATTTTAAGGGACAGCCATGACCTCAAGATTTCTTTCTAAAATTATTCCCACTAAATGTGGAATGAACTATTCAAGGAATCAGTGCAGTTACCCTTTGCCACCTCCACAATTCCCACCACTCCTATTTAAAAAGGATTCCAAATCAACTTACCTCCACCACACTCTTGCTTGTGAACCTCATTCCAAAATTTTGTTTTACAGTTCTTGCTGCAGGTAAAAACTCGGTAGCACCTTAGGCAGGGTGAAAGCCTGACGCCTATGGAGCGGCCACACTGGTAGCAAAATTTAAAAAAGGGTATTCTATAAAGAGAAATAGATAATTATGTAAAGGAGTGCCTATAGTTCAATGCTTAGTACAGTGCCTGGCACATAGTAAACACTCAACTAATACCATCATCATCATTATTATTATTAGAGTTATATTCCAAATAAACTTGCTTTTTTAATTCTTGTCTTCAATCTCCTTTTCACCAAATCACTCGACAATAATACAGAAAGATCAAAAACTCTAAAAACATTAGCTCCTGTAAAAATGATGACTTCTGGACCTATCACGACCACCTTGCTCTTGATCTCAATTTTACACTGTGGTCATAATGGGGATCACAGTACAGTATCTCAGTAGCACTGCTGGTCTGCCTTAGAGAGAACCGAGTATGAATATGGGGCCCTGAAATGTTTTAATGGTGTAGGTTATCTAAAATGATTTTGCTATGTTCTGGATTTGCAAATTGATATTTGGAGGAATGGCTAGTTTGAATGAGTGAAAAAGAAAAGTGGCCTGGAACACCCTCCCTCCTCAAGTCTGCCAAAAAAATCACACTTCCCTCCTTCAGAGCCCCACTGAAGCCTCATCTCTTACAAGAGGCCTTCCCAGACTAAGCCCCCCTTTCCTCAGTTCCCCCTCCCTTCTGATTCACCTCAACTTGCTCCTTTTGCTGTATCCCCTTCTCGTTGCCTCACAGCACTTGTGTATATATGTACATATCTATAATTTTATTTACTTGTTTTGATGACTGTCTCCCCCCTTCTAGACTGTAAGCCTGGTGTGGGCAGGGATTGTCTCTCTCTATTGCTGAACTGTACTTTCCAAGCACTTAGTACAGTGCTCTGCACACAGTAAGTGCTCAATAAATACAATTGAACAAATGAAATATGATTGAATGAATGAATTCTGCTGCCTGGATCCTTTATCTAAAAAACTGTTCAGTCCATGTTTCCCCACTCCCCAAGAACCTCCAGCGGACACCTACCCAACCTCAGCATGAAACTGAAACTCCTTACCATTTTAAAGCATTCAATAACCTCATCCCCACTCCCCCATCTTTTTTTTATGGTATTTATTTAATTTTTACTATGTGTCCAACACTGTACTAACCACTGAAGTAGATGCAAGGTAATCGGGTTGGACACAGTCCCTGTCCCACATGGGTCTCACAGTCTTCATCCCATTTTACAGATGAGGGAACTGAGGCACAGAGAAGTGAAGTGACTTGCCCAAGGTCACACAGAAGACAAGTGTCAATGCCAGCACTAGAGCCTTCTGACTTTCAGGTTCACTCATTATCTAGTAGACCAAGCCTGTTGTGGGCCAGGATTGTCTCTATTTGTTTCCGAATTGTACTTCCCAAGAGCTTAGTACAGTGTTCTGCACATAATAAGCACTCAATAAATACAATTGAATGAATGAATGAGCATGCTTCTCCTGCTGCTCCTACCTAACTGATTTCCTACAACAACCCAGCCTGCACACTTCACTTTTCTAATACCAACCTACTCACTGTACCTCAATCTCATCTACCTCCCTACCAAGCTCTTACCCTCATCTTCCCTCTGGTCTGGAACTTCCACCCCCTTCATATGACAGACCACTATTCTCGCCATCAAAACCCTCCTAAAATCACATCTCTTCCAAGAGGCTTTCCCTGGCTAAGCCTTCATTTCCCCCATCTACCCTCCCCTCCAAATCATAATAATAATTAAGGTATTTAAGTGCTTACTATGTGCCAGGCACTATACTAAGTGCTGAATCATCTATTCACTTGGCTGTGAAACCCTGAAGTGTTCTATTCTCAGCCCAGTCCTACAGTACTTATGTACTTATCCTTATTCTCTACTATAATAATAATGATAGTATCTGTTAAGCGCTTACTATGTGCCAAGCACTGTTCTAAGTGTTAGGGGGGATGCAAGGTAATCAGGTTGTCCCATGTGGGGCTCACAGTGTTAATCTCCATTTTACAGATGAGGTAAGTGGGCACAGAGAAGTTAGGTTACTTGCCCAAAGTCACACAGCTAACAAGTGGTAGAGCTGGGATTTGAACCTGTGACTTCTGACTGCCAAGCCCATGCTCTTTCCACTGAGCCACGCTGCTTCTGCTTCTACTATTTCCCCTATCCGTAATTTATTTTAATGTCTGTCTCCCCTCTAGACCATAAGCTCCTTGTGGACAGGAATTGCTTCTACCAACTCTGTTCTACTGTGCTTTCCCTAGCACTTAATTCAAAAATCTGCACACAGTAATAGCTTGATAAATACCATGATTGAGATATGAACACTGAAAGTTCTGGACTAAAAGAGGTCCAATTTAAATAATGGCCAAATACCAATATATTCAGTCAACCAAGTTTGCCAACAAGAGACCAAGCATCAATCAATCCAGAGGCAAGATGGGACACAAGCCAAGAAGGTAATATCTCACAGTGCTTCCATCACTTCTAACAGAGCCAGTGGGAAACCGATGAGGGCCCCTCCTTTACCTGCATGACTCGGGCAACATTTCCAGCTGAGGCAGGTCTATCACACCCTTGCCGGAAATTTGTCTAATCAACAAATCAATCAATGGTACTTACTGAGCACTTATATGAGTAGAACACTGTACTAAGTGCTTGGGAGAAAACAATTCAAGAGAGTTGGCAAAGATGACCCCTACCCTCAAGTATCACAGTGTAAAAGGGGTGACAGACACTAAAATAAGTTAGAGATAGGCCAAATGGGGAGAATATGGATATTTATGTAACTGTTGTGGATGGGATGACTATCAAAGTGTTTATGTGATAGAGGCCCAAGTGCATAGGCAACGCACAAGAGAGGGTGAATAAAGAAAGTGAGGACTTAGCCTATGTTTGAACTTCAATGTTTTTTCTATTCCATTTAGCTTTATACCATGGGAACAATATTTGAAAAATCTATAAATAGATAAAATAAAAAAATAATTTAAACCATTTGTTTGGTTCTGAAGAGGCTGATCGGGTATCTTTAATGCAAAATAATTTCTAAATGGAAAGTCCTTTTGGATTTTATACACTGCTACAGGAAGGAAAGTACACACTGCAGTGCGAAGGGAAATGATATATATTCTGGGAATTTACTGAGGCAAACTATCCATTAAGGCAACTATGTGAACATTTTAGGGGGAAAAGGGCCAAGGACAACAGAAGAACAAAAAAGCAGGCAATAGCAAAATCAAAAGAAGTTAAAAAAGCACAAACTGGTGCATTATCCATTTTTAGAATAAGAAATAAAAGTAAATGTTTCTTTCAGGAATACTGTAACCCCTGGGCAGAAAGGACAGATGCCTTGGGCTCAACTCCCCACTTTTCCTCCCCCAACTTCGAATGGTTATTCTTACAACTGTCCAAAGTTCCAACTCCAATGGGGCTCCAGGGGAGCTAAAAACAAGATGGGAAATACAGGCCAACAGCTGCACTCTGGGGAGGGCAATTTTGGTGTGTCTCTCCTCTCCTAGAATGTAAACTCCTCAAGAGGAGAGATCATGTCTATTAATTCTACTGTCTTGCCCCTGAGAGTTTAGTAAAGTGCTCTGTACACACTCAATAAATACTACTGAGAGATTGATTAAACTCTGGTCTAACCAGACCCTAGTGATTTCCAGTGCACTGGGCCCATCAGGCAGTTGGACCAGATTTCATATGAAAACAAACCGAAAGGAAGCAGCATGGAGTAGTGGAAAGAATATGGTCCTGGGAGTCAAAGAACCAGAGTTCTAATTTTGGCTCTGCCGCTTCTCTGCTGTGTGACCTTAGGTAAGTCATTTAACTTCTCTGTGCCTCAGTTCCCTCATCTGCAAAATGGGCATTCAATACCTGTTCTTCCTCCTACCCAGACTGTGAGCCCCATGTGGGACAGGGATTGGGTCCAATCTGATTATCTTGTATCTACCCCAGAGCTTAGTACAGTATTTGGCACCTAGGAAGCACTTTAACATTAGTATCATTAATAATAATAATATGAGGAATTTATTTTGGAAATTACTCCAAACACCACCTGAACATCCATCACCCGGCTATCTTGTGGGAGAAACTCAGAGTTGTTCACCAAATCCCACAAAATGAAAACCTGAATACTTTAGGTTAAAACCAAAGGAAACAGTTCTTCACACTAGAGGCTGATATTGTGGAAGGTTAAAGATGTTGAGTGGTAGTTAAGGGATGTCAGATAGAAAGCCCATAATTATGAGGAAAGTTACTAATTGTTCCTTCAAACATCTTGTTGCCACTGTTGGAAACAGAATTCTTGGTGGTTAGATTCTTGGTCTGACCATACATGATTATTCTAAGTTAGGTTCTTGTCTTGCCTTATGCCCTCAAGTTGTTTCTGACCCATAGCGACACCACAGACACATCGCTCCCAGAAAACCCCACTCTCCATCAGCAATCACTGTGGTAGTGGATCCACAGAGTTTTCTTGGTAAAAATACAGAAGTGGTTTACCATTGCTGCCTTCCACATGGTAAACTTGAATCTCCACCCTTGAGTCTGTCCCATGCCGTCACTGTCCAGCATGGAAGAGTTTTGACTTGTCACAGATTGCCTTCCACTTGCTAGCCACTGGCCCAAGTTGGGAATGGAATGAGTGGGCCTCAACTTGACTCTCCCTCTCATAGCCAAGACTGGTAGAGTCCTGAAAACTCTGCAGGTGTGACCCTGAGTGGGAAAAGTTAGGTTAAGGGAGTAATAATACTTGTGTCATTTCTTAAATGCTTATTATATGTTGAGCACTGCACTGTGTACTGGAGTAGATACAAGATAACCAGGCCCCACATTCTAAGTAGGAGGGAGCCCAGGTTTGTTTCCACATTTTGCAGATGGGGGAGCTGAGGCACAGAGAAGTTAAGTGAGTTGCCCAAGGCCACACAGCAGACAAGGGACAGAGTTGGGATTAGAACCCAGATTGTGTGACTCCAAGGCCCGTGCCCTTTCCACTAGGCATGCTCCTTCCCTGGAGTGGAGGAGGAAATAAAGAAGAAGCTGATAAATCAATTAATGGTGTTTTTTGAGTGCTTTGTGCAGATCACTGTACAAGATGCATGGAAATGTACATGTTGATAGACATGATCACTGCCCACAAGGAGGCAGAATGGCCTAGTTGGATAAAGCACAGGCCTGGGAGTTAAAGTACCTGGGTTCTAATTCTGGCTCTGCCACTTTCCTGCTGTGTGACCTTCGCCATGCCTCAATTTCCTCAACTGCCAAATTGGGATTCAATACTGTTCTCCTTCCTATTTATCCAACTTGATTAGCTGGTATCTACTCCAGCACCTAGAACAGTGCTGGGCATCTAGTAAATGTTTAACAAATACTATAAAAAAGAGAGGTTACAGTCTATAGGAGAAGCTTACTGAGAGAGTCTTGAAAAGTACACACCTTGCAATGTGGATTAGTGGAAAGAGCATGGGCTTGGGAGTCAGAGGTCATGGGTTCTAATCCCAAAATTGTCACTTCTCAGCTGTGTGACTTTGAGCAAGTTACTCAACTTGTCTGTGCCTCAGTTACCTCATCTGTAAAATGGGGATTAAGACTGTGAGCCCCATGTGGGACAACATGATGATTACCTTGAATCTACCCCAGCAGTTAGAACAGGGCTTGGCACATAGTAAGCACTTAACAAATACCATCATTATTAATATTATTATTAATTAGACCTGAACTAAGCTTTCGCTCTTAACTAAAAAGTAGTCCTTTTTCCCCACAGTGGAAAATAAGTGTGCCATTCCTGGTCCTCTTCTTCCAGTCATTTAAAAATGATACAATGAGTTCAGTGGTGCTGAAATCCTAATGACATCTCATTCAGCAACCAATCAAGCAGGGGGCCTTGTCTGACAGGTTTGACAATAGCATGCCAAGTCAAATCAGTCCTGATCTGACAAAAATACCTTTATACTTCCAGGGACCCCACCCTGGCTCAAGCCACAACTTTTAAACGTCTGATGGAGCACTTCATTTTATCTGCAAACTAAAGTTGAGCTCTCAGATAGATGGATAAGTAGAAACCTGCACAGTTTTTCTCACACCTAACTGCCTGTCAAGTGACTTCATTCCAATTGTTTATATCCTGGTGTCAACATAGATATAGAAGAACTACAGAAAGGAATAAAAACAAATAACTCCAAACAGAATGAAATATGGGAAATCAATTGATACCCTGTCAGCCAGGAAAGCAAACAAGAGATTTTTACTAGCCTGACCATTCTGGCATAGGAATAAAGAATAACTCTTATGGCTTGAAGGAGAAATTACAGCAACAGTACTTATCACCACTACAGACATGGCTAAGAGAATAAAAATTATGCAGAAGCAAATTTATAGTGCTTACTTTAGCAACCCCCATCCCCCTGAAAAAATCCACCAATATTGTGGATCCATCCTGGAAATGAAAACTATGGAATTCACTGTCCATGAATTTCTGTGATGACCAATAACATGCATGAAAATTGAACTCTTTGACTCCAGAGTTCCTGGAGCACATGGGGTAAAGGGGAAAAAAGGTAAAGATAACCTTTTAATGCCCTTGGGTTCTTCTAAGCTCTTACCTGAACAGGAGGAGACTTGGAAATAAAAAGATTTCAAAAGTACAAGGCCAGATGATACATCAATTCAGTGAAATTGTAGTCTCTACTTCAGTTGATAATGTCAGCACTGAAGAATTGCCAATATTCATTATGTAACATGTGTGCTGTTGATGGTGACCCAATATGCCTTATCCAATGAGCTGTTGAATTGGGTGGCAATTTCAAGCAATGAGGTGTGCTTTAGTTTATTATATCATGGTAGTCAGCTTGGCTTACCATGGCAAATTTTTGTTATAAACAAATGAATGAATTAGGGTTGTCCAGCCAGTTATGGAAAATAGAATCAGGAGCCAAAGTTAATAATGAAATGCAGAAGCCAGTCAGTCTGTCAATTCTATTTATTGAGTGCTTATTATGTGCAGAGCACTGTACTAAGCACCTGAGAGAGTATGATATAACAATAAACAGACACACCCCCTGCCCACAACGAGCTTATAGTCTAGAGGGGGAGACAGACATTAATATAAATAAATGAATTTCAGGTATGTACATAAGTGATGTGGGGCTTATCTCTGAGCGGTTCATCTCTGAGAATCAGCGTGGCTTAGTGGAAAGAGCACAGACCTGGGAGTCAAAGGACCTGGGTTCTCATCCCAGCTCCACCACTTGTCTGTGTGACCTTGGGCAACTCACCTAACATTTCTGTGACTTAGTTCACTCATCTGCAAAATGGAGATTCAATACCTGTTCTCCTTTCTACATAGATGTGAGCCCCATGTGTGACCTGATTATCTTATATCTGCCCAGTATTTAATACAGAAATTGGCATATGATAAACACTTCGAAAATAATACAATTGCTACTACTAGCATTATTTCCCATTCATTCATTAGCATTCTGCAAGTGCCTACTGTGTGCAAAGCACTGTACTATATGTTGGGAAAAATACCCTGCACTTCTCAATATCTAGGCAATAGTGATCTCCGAATGAGCTTCAATTTTCTACTGTACTTTTCTACACTTCAAATGAATTCCTGTGGATTTTGCCACGGAAGGACTATCCTTTAAGGGAAATCCCTCAGAAGAAGCAGTGTGGCTTAGTGGAAAGAGCATGGGCTTGGGAGTCAGAGGCCATGGGTCTCTGCCACTTAGCAGCGTGGTTCAGTGGAAAGAGCCTGGGCTTTGGAGTCAGAGGTCATGAGTTTGAATCCCAGCTCTGCTACTTGTCAGCTGTGTGACTGTGGGCAAGTCACTTAACTTCTCTGTGCCTCAGTTACCTCCTCTGGAAAATGGGGATTAAGACTGTGAGCCCCACGTGGGACATCCTGATTCCCCTGTGTCTACCCCAGCGCTTAGAACAGTGCTCGGCACATAGTAAGCGCTTAACAAATACCAATATTATTATTATTATGACTTTGGGCAAGTCACTTAACTTCTCTGTGACTCAGTTACCTCATTTTTAAAAAGGCGATTAAGACTGTGAGCTCCACGTGGGACAACTTGAGTATCATGTATCCGCCCCAGAACTTAGAACAGTGCTTGGCACATAGTAAGTGCTTAACAATATCATCATTATTACTATTAAGTCGAGTCAGTCCATCAATTGACAATATTTATTAAGGACCTACTATGTGCAGAACATGAGAATGAGTTCCTGTGAAAGTCTAAACCAAGGTAAAAGACCCATTCCCTGCTCTCAGAGACCTTACCATCTAACTAGGGATACAGCTAGAGAATCCATTATGAATAGGAGGGAAAAGGGAATGGAAAAATAGGTGAATAAATAAATGCTTAAATAGTACAGTATGCAAGCCAATAAGCACAAAAGTGTTGTGGGTGGCAGTGAGTGCAAATGTGTGGGTTGATAGTTGGAAAATGTGAGCTGGAGGGAAGAAAATTGGAAAATGTCTTCTGAAGGAGGTGGGATTCTGAAGGTCTGGGAAGATGGAGAAAGTAGTGGTTGGTCAGATTTGACTGGGCAGGGAGTTCTGGTAATAGGAAAAAGTGTGAGCAAGAGGTTAGTGGGAAAAGAGTTGAGAATGCAACATGGTATAAATGTTAGCTTGGGAAGAATGAGGGGCATACATTGGGAAACACTGGGAGAAGAGAGTAGATATGTAGGAAGGTGAGAGCCAATGGAATGTCCTAAAGACATTTGCCGAGACTTTCTGGTCGATGAATAAGGGAAATAATTAACTATAACTCTTCAAGGTATATGAGGAATGGAAGGACATGAGCAGACATCATTCTATCAAAATAAGCCAAGGTAGCAGAGGGGCGAGAAGTCATAAAAACATCAGGCTTCTCTCCCTGGATCCACTGTCATTCAAAGACCAATAAGTATAGTCCATTCACTACCCAGACAACATAATTTGTCCCTCAGAGATAGGGAGTTAGGTTATACTGTTAACAGCGATGAGAATGATAGGTAGAGGAGAGGATTTGGAAGGGAAGATGAGGACTTCAGGTTTGGGAATATTGAATATTGACCTCAAGGTGCTGGTGGGACAGTGAGAGGAGATACAAAGCTGCAGAGGAGGTAAAAGGTCAGGACTAGCATGATAGTAGAAGTAGTATTATTGCAGCAGCAGCATTTATTCCTTACTCCCTTGGTGTGGTGCATTATACTCGTGCTTGGGAAGTACAGAACAAAGAAATGACATGTTCCTTTCCATAAAGAGCTTACGTGCTAATGTGGAAGACAGACATTAAAATGTTTACAGCATGAGTGGTCAAAATAAATAATTGAGTACATAAATATGGATAGAGAGAGAGAGAGAGAGAGAGAGAGAGATTGAAAGATTCTCACACATACACCCATACATTTGAATGCTAAGGGGGGTGTAAATAAATTCATTTGTGATAGAGTTGGCTGAAGGGATGAAATGGCTCAGGGTGCCAGGAAATTAGCTGGAGAAAGCTTGTTGGAAGAGGTGGGATTTGAGAAGGGATGTGAATGTGGGTAGTACTTTGTTCTGCCTGATTTGGGAAGGGAGTAAGTTCCAAGTCAGAGAAATAGGATGATAATCATGTGGCCTACTGGATAGAACATGGGCCTGGAAGTCAGAAGGATCTAGGCTAAAATCCCAGCAGCCGTGTGACCTTGAGCAAATCTCTTAACTTCTCTGTGCCTCTGTGACTTCATCTGTAAAATAGGGGTTAATATTGTGTGCCCCATGTGGGACATGGATTGTGCATAACCTGATTAACTAGAGTCTAACTCAGCACTTAGTTTGGTGCTTGCCACACAGTAGGTGCTTTACAAAGCCCAGGTAAAAAAAATGAGCAAAGGGATGGAGTTGGGAGATTGGAATGGAGAGTCACAGCGTAGAGGTGAAAACTGAAACCATATGAGCAGATGAGCTCCCCGAGGTTATGAGTACAAAGTAAGAAAAGAACCAGCTTGGCCCAGTGGCAAAAGCACAGGTCTGGGAGTCAGAGGACCTGGATTCCAATCCCAGGCCTGCCACTTGTCAGTTATGTGACCTTGGGCACTTAAGTTGTTACTTAACTCCTTTATACCTTAGTTGCCTCATCTCTAAAATGGGAACTAAAGACTGTGAGCTCTATGTGTAACAGGGACTGTGTCCAACCTGATTCCTTGTATCTACCCCAGTGCTTAGTACACTGCCTGGAACATACTGAGCACTTAACAAATACCATAAAAAATAGGGTATGCTAGCAGGAAAAGAGATTTGAGGGAAATGAAAAGCTGAACGTGGAAGAGGACCCAGCGAAAGCAACTGAAGAGCAGTCAGAGAGGTATGTATTAGGCAGTATTTCCGACAGAAAGGAGTGGCCCACAATGTCAAAAGCAGCCCAGAGGTCAAGAAGGATTAGGACAGAGTAGAGTCCATTATGTTTGTCATTAATGACTTTGGAGACTGCCCTCTCAGTGAAGAGGGACAAAATTATATTTTAATGGGTGGAGAGAGAGTTGGAGAAGAGGAAGTGAAGGCAGCAGGAGTATACAACCCACTTGAGGAGTGTGGACAGGAATGGAGAAGAGAGTAGGGGGAATAGCTGGAGTGTGCAGTGTGCTCAAGGGAAAGCTTTTTAAATAGGCGAGATCTGAGCATGTTTGAAGGCAGAGGGTAAGACTAATATTTCACTAAACTAAATTACCATAACAGAAAACTTCATTAATTCAAATATTAAGAAAAAGCCAATTTTAAGAGAATTGATTCAGATTATTCAACACTTAATTAAACAAAAACAGCCAATGCATATGGCTGGGGGAATAGCAGATGCTTCAGACTGTGTTCTACTTTGAATAAACCCATTTTGGTTTAATGAGGTTTCACTGTAGTTGGAAAGTGTTTTAGATTGTTTTTATTTGTTATTCTCAACAGCATCCTGCAAGTCACCTTGACCCTCTGCCCCATCTTAGAAAATAAGAAACCAAATAACATTTAGGTTATGCTCTAAGACCCACTGTTGAGGGCGCAACAGTGAATATGAATAATAATATTTATATTGTGTTATTTAAGTACTCACTATATGCCAAGAACTATACTAAGTGTAGGGGGAGATTCAAGAAAATCAGGTCAGATATAGTCCCTGTCCCAGTGTGGCTTATTGGAAAAAGCATGGGTCTGGGAATCAGAGGTCCTGGGTTCTAATATTGGCTCTACCACTTGCCTGCTATGTGATCTTGGACAAGTCACTTAACTCTTCTCTGTTTCAGTGTCTTCAATGGTAAAATGGGAATTCAATACCAGTTCTTCCTCCTACTCAGATTGTGAGCCTCTTGTGGGCCAGGGACTGTGTCTGACCTGATGAACTTGAATTTAGAACTGAGCTTGACACTTAGTAAGTGCTTAACAAATACTATATTCTTTTTTAATTTGGAGTTTTCAGCTGATGTAGAAGGGCCAAAGGGGTATTAAATCCCCATATTACAGATGAGGAAACTAAAACACAGAGAAGTTAGGTGACTTGCCTAAGATCACACAGCAGGCTAATGGTAGGTTTGGGATTGGAACCCAGATCCTCTGACTCCCAGCCCCGTGCTCTTTCTACTAGGCCTTTGTGCTCAACTATACAAGTCAAAACACACATTCCAACCCACTGGGAAACTATTTCAATTCAACAGGCTTTGAGCATTATTGAAAGTCAGATGCAAATCAATGGGTTCTTTCATAAATTTAACATTGTGCAATAAAAGGGTAAGGAGCTTGAAGGAAACTGTGTTTATATATTAGCCTCCATCAAGGAAACCCAACACAAAACCAAAGATATGAATCAGTTACCCAGAACCTAATGCTGTCACCAAATCTGTTACCTAGGTACTGCATTATTCTTAGAACAATGGATACACAGAGAAATAGAAAATTGAAACAAAAAAGGTACCATGGTATTTGGAAACAGCAGAGATTGGTCACAACGCATCATTTTTCATACCAAATCTCAAAGCTATAATGATACCCAACCTCTCTGACCACCGTCGTCAATAGTTCACTCTACAGTGGCTTCTTCCCCGCTGCTTTCAAACAAGCTCAAGTCTCCCCATGCTAAAAAAAAAAAACCCTCCCTTGACCCCACAGCTCCCTCCAGTTATCACCCCACCTCCTTTCAACAATTCCTCTCCAAACTCCTTGAATGAACTGTCTGCACCAGCTGACTCCACTTCCTCTCCTCCAATTCTCTCCTTGACCCCCTTCAATCTGGCTCCCACCCCCTTCATTCCACAGAAAATGTCCTGCTTCTTGTCAAATCCAACAGCCTCTACTCCATCTAATCCTTCTCAACCTCTCAGTTGCCTTTGACCCTGTGGAACACCCTCTTCTCCTGGAAACACTATCTAACTCTGGTTTTGCTGACCACTAAGTCTTCTCCTGGTTCTCCTCCTATCTCCCTGCCAGCACATTTGCAGTCTCTTTTGCAGGCTCCTCCTCTGCCTCCCACACTCTGTGGGAGTTCCTCAGTGATCAGTTCTGGATCCCCTTCTAATCTGCATCTATACCCACTCCCTTGGAGAACTCATTCAATAAATCAATAAATCAAAGGTACTTATTAAGAATTTACTATGTGCAGACCCCTCCACTAAGTGCTTGGGAGATACAATACAACAGAGTTGGTAGACATGTTCTCTATCCACATCAACCTTACATTTGCTCACAAGACTTCAATTACCATCTCCATTCAGTCATATTTATTGAGCGCTTACAGTGGGCAGAGCACTGTACTAAGTGATTGTGAGTATAATATAACAGTATAACAGACACCTTCCCTGACCCCAGTGAGCTTACAGTCTAGAGGGGGAGACAGTCATTAAAATAAATAAATAAGACATATGTACATAAGTGCTGTGGAGCTGGGTAGGGGGATGAATAAAGGAAGCAAATTAGGGTAACGCAAAAGGGAGTGAGAGAAAAGGATAAGAGGGCTTAGTCAGGGAAGGCCTCTTGGAGGAGATGTGCTTTCAGTAAATCTTTGAAGTGGGGGAAAATAATTGTCAATCAGATTTGAGGATGGCGGGTGTTCCAGGCCAGTGGCAGAATGTGGGTGAGGGGTCGGCGGCAAGATAGATGAGATTGAAGTACAGTGTGAAGGCTGGCACTGGAAGAGTCCAGTGTGTGGGCTGGGTTTTAGTAGGAGATTAGTAGGAGAGTAGCAAGGTGAGGCTGGAGGGGACAAGGTGATTGAGTATTTTAAAGTCAATAGTGAGGAGTTTTTATTTAATGTGGAGGTGGATGGGCAACCACTGGAGTTTTTTGAGGAGTGGAGAAACATGCCCTGTGTGTTTTTGTAGGAAAATGATCCGGGCAGCAGAGCGAAGTAAGGACTGGCATGGCAAGAGACAGGAAGCTGGGAGGTCAGCAAGGAAGCTGATATAGTAATCAAGGCAGGATAGGATAAATGACTGTATTAATGTGGTAGCAGTTTGAATGGAGAAGAAAGGGCAGATTTTAGTGATGCTGTGAAAGTGAAACTGACGTGGATTACTGTCAAATCTACATTTCCAGTCATAATATTTTCCATTCTCTGTAGTCTCACATTTCCTCCTGCCTTTAGGACATCTCACTTGAATGTCCCACCAACACCTCAAACTTAACGTGTCCAAAACAGAATTTCTCATTTTTCCCACCCAACCCTGTCCTTCCCATGACTTCCTTGTAACTATAGACAGCACAACCTTACTCCTTGTTTCACAAGTCCATTACCCTGCTGTTATTCTCAACTCATCTCTCTCATTAGTCTACATGTTCAATCCTGTCCATTCAACCTTCACTACATTCCTAAGATCCACCCTTTCCTCTCCAACCAAACTGCCACATTAATTGAAACTATTCCTATTCCTATACTATTCCTATACTATTCCCATCTAGATGACTGCATCGCCTTCGTTGCCGACCTTCCTGTCTCCTGTCTTTCCCCACTCCAGACCACACTTCACTCTGCGGTGCAAATTATTTTTCCACAAAATCATTGTCTATGTTTCTCCACTCCTCAAGAAGCACCAGTGGCTGACCATCCACCTCTGTATCAAACAGAAACTCCTTACCATAGGTTTTAAAGCACTCGGTTACCCTGCCCCCTCCCACCTTACTTCTCCAATTTCCAACTACAATCCAGCTTCGCACACTTTCCTCCTCTGATTCCAACCTACTCATTGTACCCCCCAGTCTCATCCTTCTTACTGCTGAACCCTCACCCAGGTTTTCCCTCTGGCCTGGAACCCCCTCCCCTTTCATATATTACAGACCACCACTCTCCCCACCTTCAAAGCCTTTCTAAAAATCACATCTTCTCCGAGAGGCCTTCCCCGACTAAGACTCCCTTTCCCCTACTCCCTTCTCCCTTCAGTGTTGCCCTTGCGCTTGGATCTTTACCCTTTATTTATTCCACCCTCAGTCCTACGGCACGTAAGTACATATCTGTAACTTATTTTAATGTCTGCCTTCTTCTCTGGACTCTAGGCTCCTTCTAGGCAGGGAACATGTTTACCAGCTCCATTATATTGTACTCTCTAAGCGCTTAGTACAGTGATCTAAACACAGAAAGCATTCAATAAATACAATTGATTGATGGATCATCCAGCAAGAGTTGGTTGAGTATACAAATCCTGCATGGTCCAATGATTTTCTTCTAGTAGGAGAGTCACTCCAGTAAAGAGTCAACTCTATCATTTAATTCAGCCATTTTATTCACTTTATCAAATGTTGGCATTCCAGCAATGAGTTTGACTAAATCTTAGTAGAAAAATTAATTTACTGAAATTTATCATTGAGAGAACATATGTGTCAATGATGGTGGCGAAGCATCTCTGTTTCAGGGGCAGATTTAGCATCATTACACTGACACTCATTCCTCTGGGCAGACGTGGAACCCCCATTTTAGTTGATCAATGGTATTACTTGCAAGCCTACCTTGCGTAGATCAATCAATCACATTTATTGAGGGATTACCATAGCACAATACTAAGCACTTGGGAGAGTACATATCACAATATTACAGAGTTGGTAGACATATAATAATAATGATGATATTTGCTAAGTGTTTACTAAGTGCCAAGCACTGTTGCAAACACTGATCTTCCCACAAGGAGCTTACAGTCTTAGAGGGGCTTACAGCCTAGAGCACTGAACTAAGCACTTGGAAGAGTAAGAGAGAACTAGAACTAATAGAAGCCATCCCAGCCCTCAAGGAGTTTACAATCTAGTGGAGGAGACAGACATTTAAATGAATAATGGATAATGAAAGCAACTGAGTGAAAATGTATTTACATAGTGCTGTGAGGGTGGAGAGGGCTGTGGAAGTCAGAGGTGAATGTATGATTGCCTATCTTAACCCTGAGAGTCACTTTCTGTAGAGGACACCCTTCTTCAAAAGAAGGGTTACCCAGCATCCTCCTTTGGAAGCTATTCTTTGTCCCGGAATCCTGCTAAGTTCTCAACAACTGACCTGTGTCTGACCTGATGAATTTGAATCCATCCCAGGTCATAGAACAGTGCTTGACACATAGAAAGCACTTTACAAATACCTTTATTTTTATATTTCAATCACTGTTTTCACCATCACATAACTTCCTCATATTCCATAAAGTGATGTTTTTCAATGGCGAATACATAAAATACATATTCAGCGCTTTACAATAAGTGAACATTATGATTGAACTATCCAAAATAAGCCTAGAGCCTTGACTATTAATATTCTTTCCCATTACTGAAATACAAATTGGATGTCTGAGAGTAATGTTCAGGTAAGTATTATTTCCAACTGTGAAGGCCTCTCTTATAGAGATAGGAGAGTTAATATAGTCTTCTGTTCTCCATTTCAGCAATCCTAACTAGGTATATCTAAGATCAGTTTTGGAAACAACAGGATTATCCTCACTTCTTTGACAGTGCCCAGCACTTTGATTAGGATAGCTTGCCCAGCACTGAATCACAAACCGTATTAGTGTCTCGCATGAATGTCTTCAATGTCGGCTTCATTAATATAGTCAATACTGTCAGTGCCAGGCATGTTAATACAGCTAGGCAAGATCCACAAAAGCCTCTCAGGTACAAACATGAAATATACCACCCAATGACAATTTAACCTAAGGGACTGACAGTATCTTAAAAACTTAATAGGGAATAAGTAGAAAGCTGAGTGGAAAAAATAATAACTAAGGCTTATATTTCCCTCCTATCTACAGTTAAAAAGAGGCTTAATGGCTCAGGATGTGCACCTGGGTTTTGCATAGTTCACTTCAAATCAAAATCCTCAAAGTCCTTTCATTAGTAATTGCTTTGGGATTTCAAAAGTTGGTGATTTGTCTCCTGGAAACCATGAGGGATGTGAATTTCTGTAACACTAGACAAGAAGTGAAAGTCTTTCTCTCATGGAACACCTCTGAAAATGACATTTAACAATGAATCCATTAATCATATTTATTGAGTGTTTACTATGTGCAGAGCACTATACTAAGTGCTAGGAAGAATATAGTAAAACAGAGTTGGTAGTCAAGTTTCCTACCCACAGTGAACTTACAGTCTAGAGGGGGAGACAGTCATTTAAAAAAATATGGATCAGGAGAGGAAACTAATATCACCAGAAACGCTTTTATTTGGGAAAAATTTCTGAACTCATAATTACCTTACAGTTAGTCACTCTGGGCATTTACAATAATGAAAACGTTTAGATAGACAGCACATCAGTAAGTTAGAAGAAGGGCAAAGCTTTCTGTAAACACTGCAACCCCTTATTTAGCTAGTTGGAGGGCAGGACAGTCTCTACCTCTAGACTGTAAGCTCATCATGGATTGGGAATGTGTCTGTTATATTGTGCTCTCCCAAGCGCTTAGTACAATGCTCTGCACACAATAAGTGCTCAGTAAATAGAATCGATTGATAGGAATCAAAGTCAAACTACAAAGGAAAACATGAAAATGGAGAGGTCAGTGCAGTGGACTGATATCATGGTTTCCAGTAATAATAATAATAATAATAATGGCATTTATTAAGTGCTTACTACTTTCAAGGCACTGTTCTAAGAGCTGGGGGGATACAAGGTGATCAGGTTCTCCCATGTGGGGCTCACAGTCTCAATCCCCATTTTACAGATGCTATAACTGAAGCACAGAGAAGTTAAGTGACTTGCCCAAAGTCACACAGCAGACAAGTGGCAGAGCCAGGATTAGAACTCATGACCTCCGACTCCCAAGCCCGGACTCTTTCCATTGAGCCAGGATTGATCCCAGAATAGAAACTGCTGCCCTCAATGTCCTTTAAGAACTATTTTTCCTAGTTCAAATGGTAACTGATTCACAAAAAATGGAGTCCTGGGATGTAGTGAATCTCTTACCATCGAAGCTATCCTTGCCTCACCACAGCTACACTCAAGTGAGGCACAATAGGAGAAGGAACAAAAGTGAGATATCCACTCAACTGTTGAACAGTGAGCTGAAATTGGAAAAGGCAAACTAAAAAGAGGACAGGAATGTTTCCTGCACATGCCTCAGTGTTTCCTGCAAAGCCTCAGCAATGCTGTATCCCAGCTGAAAACAAGGAGTCATTTCATTCATTCAATAGTATTTATTGAGCGCTTACTATGTGCAGAGCACTGTACTAAGCACTTGGAATGTACAATTTGGCAACAGATAGAGACAATCTCTGCCCAATGACGGGCTTACAGTCTTGTTGAGGATAGGCCAGAATGGTGTACTGCTGTTGAGAAAGGAGTGACTCTGTATGACAAAAAAACTTCTCCAGGAACTCAAGACAAGGAGTGATAAGTGAAAAGAGCACCAGGCACTGCAAATATCAAAGATAACACAAGGAATGGATTTCTGTTTGGCCATTAAGGCCAGGACTGTGCATTCTGCAATGGACTTTACAGTCACATATGCGATCATAGTTGAATTTAACCATCAGCGATGTCTTCTTTGGATATGAAGGACAACATAACATTTTTCCTAGGAAAATCTTACACATTCAGCCCTCACATAGTCCAGAATTTGTGATCATTTGTACACCTTCTTCCCCCTTTGCTCTTTCTATTGATTCCAAGGGAAGAGGAGCTGTGATCTAGAGAAGAAAGTGTTTGATCTACACAGTGGTTAACAAATCCTTAGTTAAGTTGCAAGCAACAGGAAGTGTGCTGAAGCAGCAGGGTTGGAACAGCAGGGGAGAAATACTTTCTGAATCTCCAGTTGTCCCAAGCAGATTAGCATAGGTCCAGAGACACTAGCAAAGCAATAGACACAAAGAAATTTATAATTTAAGCAATACACAAACACATGGACAGGAACCTTCAGTTCCACAGCAAAACAGCTACACTTTTTAAAACTACTGTGATTATTCAGGGTTTTGAATTCCATTAATTGACAATAGAAGCCCTCTCCATTGGTCCAAATTAATGAGATTTAATAAATCTGATAAAAGCCAAACACAAATAGAATAAACTACAATGGGCTAAACTTTAAAGGTTTAATGCCATTATTTCTTGGCTATGCACTTTCTCCTTTTTTTCTTGCCTCAATCATTTGCCACCTTCTTGTTATTCAATAGGGGGAGAGAGAGAGAAAGAAAAAGAGAGAGAATGAGTGTGTGTGTTTGTGTCTGTGTGTGTGTCGGGGTGGGGGGGAGAAAGGGGTGTGTTCCATCTTTCCAGGGCTAAGTCAAGGGCCAATCTATGTCCAGTTAGTTCATGGTACATTAGGTGTGCTCAATTCTCCCCAAAGATCATTCAGATGTTGAAGCAAAGCTTCTTATGGCAATGTGATAAAAAAAAGGATATTATAGAGTAAAAAAAATTTAGTCTAATTTAGTTAGGCTTAGTCTTCTGCCCCAGCATATGCGCCAAACCCCACTTTGATTAAACCTACTTATCTTTGTTTTATGTCCTTCTTTAATTAAGGCCCAGGTCCTAACACATTTCATTCTGTCACCATTTCTTCTTCTGAGCTAATCGTAAAAGAGCTTTTCTTTTTTATTACGGGTGTTTGTTATAAAACTAAAACTATGTTGACTATATATCTGAAATAAAAATGTCAAATAATTATCAATGCACTTTAATTAAAAGAAATCACAAGAATAAAATGCCAGTCAAACAGTAGTTGGAATTATGGAGTTTTTATAGAATAACTGGAAATGAAAAATATATTGTCATGGAGCTACAGAAAGGGCCTTTAATAATTAACCAGCATGAAGACATGTTTTAAGTATTTCATGTTATCACTGAGACCTTGAAACATTTTATTTGGTTTTCCATAGCTCACTTGCACACGTGCTAATAAAGGACTCCATATAAAATACATCGTTATTTGCCTATCCTTGCCAGACAGTGACAATCTGGTGTTCCTCCTTGCCCAGACTGGGCTGACTTGGAAATATACGAATCTCAAAGGACAGATGCATGGATGTGCTATTTATTTCCAGTTAAATGTTCCTCCAACGACTCATGTACAGATCTGAAAGACAGTTTGATAGGCAAGCAGAGCCAAAGGAAAACAGTTCCCTAGAGGGAAGAGCAATTAAATATTGCTACAAATGCCATTAAAGTTAGAGACAGTAAAATAGCAGGGCCTCTAGGTTTTTGAGGGTTACTCATTTAAAGGCAGGATCAAGAGATTAGAGAGCTGATAAGTGAAGCTAATATTTTAGTCAGAACTGGTAAAATTTAAAATGTGCTTCATGCAATTATGGTACAAATGTACAAAGAAACACATTCAGATATACACATATCTGAGGACACACACACACACACACACACACACACACACACATTACTTTAGACTGCAAACTCCTCAGGGAAATAATTACATCTTTTTTGTGATATGCTTTCCAAAAGACTAGTACATACACAATTCTCTGTGCTCATAAGCTGCAAAATAGTACTGATACAAACACATGGACGCGCACACATACACACACAATCAATCTGAACACTTATTATGTGCAGAATGGGACACTTGAGAGAGTACAATATAACAGAGTTGATAGACACGCTCCCTGCCCACAACAAGCTTAAGGCCTAGGGGGGGAGACATCAAAATAATTATAGATGTGCCCATAAGTGTTGAGGGGCTGAGGGTGGGATGAATATTAAGTGCTTAAAGGGTACAGATCTTAGTGCACAGGTGATGAAGAAGGGAGACGGAATCAAGACAAAGAAGGTTAAATCAGGGGAGGCTTCTTGGAGGAGATGCAATTTTAATAAGGCTTTGAAGGTGGGAAGAGTAGATGGTCGGTCATAAATGAAGGAAAAGGGAGTTCGAGACCAGAAGGAGGACACAATAAAGGGGTTTGTGGTGAAATAGATGAGATAATATTACAGTGAACAGGTTGACGTTAGAGGAATGAATTGTGTGGTTTGAGTTGTAGTAGGATATCAGTGAGGTAAGACAGGAGAGGGTGAGGTGTTTGGGTGTCAATGATAAGGAGTTTCTGTTCAATGCGGACATGGATGAGTAACCACTGGAGGTGCATGAGGAGTGGAGAAACAAGGATTGAATGTTGTTGTTTTTTTAAAAAAATTATCTGAGCAGCAGAGCGAAGTAAGGTCTGGCGTGGAGGGAGACAGGAAGCAAAGAGGCCAGCAAGGGGATTGATGCAGTATTTAAGATGGGATATGGTAAGTGTTTGGATCAACAAAGTAGCAGTATGGATGGAGGGAAAAGGACAGACTTCAGTGAAGCTATGAAGCGTGGCGCAGTGGGAAGAGCATGGGCTTTGGAGTCAGGGCTCATGAGTTGGAATCCCAGCTCTGCCACTTGTCAGCTGTGTGACTGTGGGCAAGTCACTTAACTTCTCTGTGCCTCAGTTCCCTCATCTGTAAAATGGGGATGAAGACTGTGAGCCCCACGTGGGACAACCTGATTCCCCTGTGTTTACCCCAGCACTTAGAACAGTGCTCTGCACATAGTAAGCGCTTAACAAATACCAACATTATTATTATTATTAAGGTTAAACTGACAGGATTTAGTAACAAAATGAATATGTTTGTGTAGAATGAGGGTGATTAGTGGAGGATAATACCAAGGCTATAGGTTTGTCAGAATTGCAGGATAGTGGTGTTGTCAGTTATTCAATCATATTTATTGAGCACTTACTGGGTGCAGAACAATGTGCCATGTGCTTGGGAGAGTACACTGTAACAATAAACAGACACTTTCCCAACCCACAGTGAGCTTACAATCTAGAGGAGAAGACATTAATACAAGTAAAAGTACACATATGTACACAAGTGCTGTGGAGCTGTGAGAGGTTGAATAAAGGGGGCAGGTCAGGGCGATATAGAAGGGAGTGGAAGAAAAGGAAAGGAGGGCTTAGTCATGGAAGGCCTCTTGGAGGAGATGTATCTTCCATAAGGCTTTGAAGGGGGGGAGAGTAATTGTCTGTCAAATGTGAAAAGGGAGGGTACTACAGGCCAGAGGCAGGACATGGGTGAGAGGTAGGGGTTGAGATAGATGAGATCAAGTTTCAGTGAGTAGGTTAGCATTAAAGGAGCAAAATGTGTGGGCTAGTTGTAGTAGGAGAATAGCCAGGTGAGATAGGTGAGGAGTAGAGAAATATGGCCTGAACATTTTGTAGAAAAGTGATCCAGGCAACTGAGTGAAGTATGGACTAGAGTGGGAAGAGACAGGAGGCAGGGGGGCCAGCAAGGAGGCTGATACAGTAATCAAGATGGGATAAAATAAGTGCTTGGATTAATGTAGTAGCAACTGTCTACAGTTGTCTGTAGTGTGTTGTCTACAGTGATAGGAAAAGCAGGGAAGACAAGGTGTGGATGAAAAGAGAAGGAGTTCTGTTTCAGGCATGTTCACTTTGAGGAGTTGGTATAGATGTTCTGAAGGCAGGAGGAAAAACAAGAAGGCAACGGAGGAGAGAGAACAGGATTGGAAAAGTAGATTAGGGAATCATCTGCAAAGAGGTGGTTGTTGAAACCAGGGAAGCAAGTGAGTTTTCAAAAGGAGTGAGTGTAGATGGAAAATAGAAGAGGACCCAGGCAGAGGGTTGGGAGGCTCCCAAAGTTACAGGATATGAGGCAGAGGGGGAGCCCAAGAAAGATACTGAGTGGCCAGAGAGATAGGAGGAGACCCAGGAGAAGATGGTGCCAGTGAAGCCAAGTTTAAATAATGTTTCCAGGAGAAGAGGGTGGTCCATAGAGACAAAGCCAGATGAGAGGTCGAGGAAAACTAGGATGGAGTACAAGCCATTGGATTTGGCAAGAAGGAGAGTAATGGTCACCTTTGAGAGGGCAGTTTCAGTGGAGTGAAGGGAGTAGAAGCCAGATTGGAGGAAGACAAGGAGAGAATGCGAGGAGAGTAAGTAGAGGCAGTGGGTGGACAACTTGCTCAAGGAGTTTGCAGAGGATTTGTTGGCGGGAGGTGGGGGGAATGGGGAGATAATTGGAGGGAGCCATTGGGTCAATGGAGTGTTTTTTTAGGATAGAGGATACATGAGCATGTTTGAAAGGATTGGGGAAAAAGCTGCTGGAAAGTGAACATCTGAAGATGGTGGTCAGGGAGGGAAGGGAAGGCGTACAAGTTTCGATATGGTGTAAAGAGATAGGGCCAGAGGTGCAGGTGTGGAGTGTAGATTTTGACAAGAAGTTGGAGATCTCTTGAGATATAGTTGGGAAAGATAGGAGAGTTGAAGAAGGAACTGGAGGAGAGAGAAATTGAAGAGAAGCAGGGGAGATTTTAGAGAGATATTCCTGATGATTTCAATTTTATCAATAAAGTGGATGGCCAGGCCATTAGAGGCAATAAATGGTGGGGTGGGAGGATGGGGGTTTGAGGAGGGAATTACAACAGGATCTGTACACTTTGGGTACTTGATATTCACCCCATCCTTCCACCGAAGAACTTATTTACAGGCCCGTAATTAATTTATGTTTACTTCTGTTTCCCCTTCTAAACTAAGCTTGTTGTTGGCAGGGTATGTTTCTACCAACCTTGTTGCATTATACTCTCCCAAGTGCTAAGTACAGTGCTCTGTACACAGTAAACACTCAGTAAATACCACTGACTGATGGAATAAATGTCTGAAATGGCTGGTGTGGGCAATTGGCATGGGAGCTAATAAGGATGGAGAAATAAGGTTATCAGAAGAAGGAGAGAGCAGAGTGAAAGCAGGTGAGTATGTATTTTTGATGTATTAGGTCAGCCTGGTGTCTAGCTTTCTATCAGCAGCATTCCACAGTCATGCACAGAAGGAAGAGTACTGTGGAGGTGATCTAAGTCTGCTAGTTAGTGGTACAAGATTGGTGGAGGGACAGGACAGTGGAGCAAAAGAGTACAGTTCAGTGGAGAGGGCAGTGTTGAGAAAGATAGAGGAGAAGTTGGAAGGAAGCCCAGGAAGGGAAGAACTAGGAAAATAAAGGAAGAAGTCATGGGGAAAGGGAGGTAGAGGCACAGAGGGAATGTGGATGGGAATTTTGAAAGGTTGGAGATGGAAAACACCAGTTTCATTTTCTGGGTTTTTTTTAATCTGAAAACTGGGGATTAAATACAAGTTCTCCCACTCCTTTAAACTGTGAGCCCCTGTCTGATCTGATTGCAACATAATAACCTCAATGCTTAGCACTGTGCTTGGAACATAGTAAGTATTTAACAAATACCAAGAAGCAGCAAAGTGTAGTGGATAGAGCAGGGGCCTGGGAGTGGGTACTAATCATGTTTCCACCGCTTATCTGCTGTGTGACCTTAGGCAAGTCACTTAACTTCTCTGTGCCTTAATTACCTCATATGTAAAATGGGGATTGAGACTGTGAGCCCCACATGGGACAGAGAGCGTGTCCAGTATTATTTGCTTGTACCTACCCCTGTGCTTAGTAAGTGCTTAACAAATACCACAATAATAATAGAAAATACTACAGTTATCATTTTATTGTATGTCTCAGAAGCCAGATATCTTTATGTAATCCTGCACTACTCATTATCTTTCAGCTCCCAAATTCAAACTACCGCTAAGTCTTGCCCGTTCTCTCCTCATAGCATTTCCCAGATTTGCCCCTTTCTATCCACAATGGCCACCTGCCTGGTCCAGGTTCTCTTGGCTAGACTACATTATCAGCTGCTTCACTGGTTTCTCTGCCTTCATCCTCTCTCCTTCATTCATTCAATCGTATTTATTGACACTTACTGTGTGCAGAGCACTGTACTAAGTGCTTGGAAAGTACAATCTCCAACTTCTTGAAGCATGGGCCAGCTCTCTCCATTTCTCAAAACCCACTGGCTTCCCATTTCCCTTCTCAAAGCAAAAACTCCTCACAGTTGCCTTCATGGCTCTTCACCAACTATCCCCATATACTAAGTTGGTTCTCTTCTCCCATTATTTCCCAGCTCACTTTCTCTATTCCTCTCAAACAAATCTAGCTACACCACACTTTCAAATCTCTCACCTCTGAACCCTCTCTCAATCAGGAAGTCCCTTTCCACTGTTGAATCTCTCACCTCTGAATCCTCTCTCCTGCTCCCATCCCAGTCTGGAATTCACTTTCTGCTTTCAAATCTGTCACCTTTGAGCCTTCTCTCCTGCTCATGTCCCAGTGTGGAATCCCCTGTCCCCATCCCTCCAATCCAATAGACCATACTGCTCCTCATGCTCAGAGCCTTTCTAAAAATTTCACCATTAGAGTTCCTAACACTCCAAACCATAGCATCCTGACACCTCTGACACTTACATATGTTTGATTATTATTATTATTTTTATTATTATTCGGATCATTCTACTTGGGAACATATTTTTAAAGTACTAGTTAAGCACCAACCACTTAGGTACCCACCACTGTACTAAGAGGGATAGATATAAGATAATCAGGTTTGACAATCTCTGTCCCACATAGGGCTTACAGTCTAATAGTAATAATGATAATAATGGTATTTGTTAAGCACTTACTATGTGACAAGCACTGTTCAGTGCTGGGGTAGATACAAGGTTATCAGGTTGTCCCATGTGGGGCTCACAGTCTTAATCCCCATTTTACAGATGAGGTAACTGCGGCACAGAGAAGTTAAGTGATTTGTCCATGGTAACACAGAAGACAAGTGATGGAGCTGGGATTAGAACCCAGTTCCTCTAATAATAATAATAATAATAATGATATTTGTTAAGCACTCACTATGTTCTAGGCACTGAGTTCAGCACTGGGATGGATACAAGCAAATCAGTTGGACACAGTCCCTGTCCCACGTGGGGCTCACAATCTCAATACCCATTTTACAAATGAGTTAACTGAGGCCCAGAGAAGTGAAGTGACTTTCCCAAAGTCATACAGCAGACAAGAGGCAGAGCCAGAATTAGAACCCATGACCTTCTGACTCTCAGGCCCATTTTCTATGCACTATGCCATGCTTCTTCTTTGATTCTCAGGTCTGTGCTCTTTCTGCTAGGCTTCCCTGATTCTCTTTTAATGTCTATCTCTCACATTAGAAGATGTGGACAAGGAAAGTATAGCTTGATTCTTTGTACTTTCCCAAGCATTTTGTACAAAACATTGCACCCAGCGGGTGCTCAATAAGTAGTACTACTAAGCTCACTGTGGGCAGGGAATGTGACTGTTTATTATTGTATTGTACTCGCCCAAACATTTAGTTCAGTTCTCTGCACACAGTAAGTGTTCAATAAATACAACTGACTGACTATCATTACTACCACCTTTAAGATTACAACTGTGATGAGGGAGGACAGAGAGAAGAAGATGAGGCACAGAGAAGGGGAAAGAAAGACACAAAGACAAAAAGGGTGCATCTCACCACCCTGCTCTGAGCCACTTCCTATCTTTCAAAAGAGCCCCCATGATGGAAAGTGAGAGGCTGAGACGTAACATGGCCTAGTGGATAGAGCATGGGGCTGGGAGACAAGCAGAGTTCTAGTCCGGCTCTGCCACTTGCCTGCTGTGTGATCTTAAGCAAGTCACTTTACTCCTCTGGGTCTCCATTACCTTATCTGTAAAATGGAGATTAAGACTTTGAGCCTCGTGTGGGACAGGGACTGTGTCCAACTGATTATCCTGTATCTATCCCAGTACTTAGAACAGTGTCTATAGTAAGTGCTTAATAAATGCCACAATTATTATTGTTGTTATTATTTATAAAGTGGACCCTGCTAGCTTTGGCCACCATTTTAGCCTCTGTCTGCAGCTGCAGGAGCCAGGGCTGAGGGAGGTGAAAGGAGGCCATTTTGATGAACAGGGGCACTGCACTTGAGTCTCCCCATTTCTTGTTAATCACCTTGGGGGAGCCATCTGCAAGCCAATCCAAGACTTAGCAGGTGGTGACACAGATGGCGACCCTTCTTCCTAGCTAGATGAATAGACAGATAGTTCCTAAACTAGACAATTATCTCTTCCCCCTTAAGGGAAACCTGGCTTGAGAACAACAACTCTAAATTGCATACACCTAACCTAGAAATACATCACTGAGACAGCCAATCTGGATAATTCAGGTCTGTGTGTGTGGGAAGGGTTGTTGCTTTTTGTTTATTTTTCACACTGAAAGGGTTCATTGTTCTGGATTACCCAGATAATCGCATCAACTCTCTTTTGCTCTTCCTGGCTAGACACAGCTTGTGAGAATGTGCTATGATGACATGTCTTTTTTTTTCAGTTTTACATCAAAACAACTCTCCCCAAGTTAAGTATGTAATTGCTAATGTCTTCAGGCAAAATTTCGATGCTGCAGTACCATCCAAAATGGCAAACTATCTACGAGAATGAAGATTTCAGAGGGAATACAGTCATTTCTATCACAACACTTTTTAGAGCATGGCTTGGATAGAACAAGATGGAAGCCTAGGGAAATCCAGTGTTATTTATCAGTCAGACAATTGTAATTATTGATCACTTACTGTGTGCTGAGTACTGTACAAAGCTCTTGGGACAGCACAATACAACAATATAAAAGACACATTCCCTGCCTACAACAAGCTTACAGTCTAAAGGGCTATATTGCTATTATTACACTGATTTGAGCATTTACCCCTCCTTGATTACTGCATCAGTCTTCTGGTTGACTTCCCTCGCTTCTGTCTCTCCCCTCACCGTTTCATAGTTCACTCTACTGACTGGATCATTTTTTCACAGAACCATTTCCCCACTCCTCAAGAACCTCCAGTGTTTGCCTATCCACTTCTGCAACAGCTGGAAACTCCATAACATTAGCTTTAAAGCACTCAATCATCTTGCCCCCTCCTATCTTCCCTAGCTGATTTCCTACTACAACTCAGCCCCCTCACTTTGCTCCTCTGACAACAACCTGCTCACTGTACCCCATCTATCTCACCTCTGATCCCTTGCCCACATCTTCCTTCTGACCTGGAACTCCCTCCCCCACCATATAATAATAATGATAATACTGACAGATTTTTTGAGTGCTTACTATGTGTCAAGTACTGTGGTAGACACAGCTAATCAGGTTAAACAAAATCCCTGTCCCACATAGGGCTCATAGTCTTTATCCCATTTTACAGATGAGGTAACTGAGGCACAAAAAAGTTCAGTGACTTGCTTGAGATCACACAGCATGCAAGGGATGTAGTCAGGATTAGAACCCAGGTCCTTCTGACTCCCAGGCCCATGCTCTACCCACTAGACAATGCTGCTATGTGACAGGCCACCAATCTCTACACCTTCAAAGCTTTAGCCACTTGTGGGCAGGGAACATGTTTACCAACTCTGTAATAGTGTATTCTCCCAAGCACTGAGTACGGTGCTCCACACGCAGTAAGCACTCAAATATGATTGATTAAACCCTCTTTTCCCCTACTCCCTTCTGTGTCACCTTTGTCCTTGGATTTGCACCCTTTACTCACCTCTCCCTCAGCCTCACAAGCACCTCTGTACATATCCATAAATTATTTTAATGCTGGTCTCCCTCTCTACACTGTAAGCTCCTCCTTGGACAGGGAACAGCATCTTCCAATTGTTGTAATTGTACTGGCTGAAGTCCTTAGTACAGTGCTCTGAGAACATAAGCACTCAATAAATAACACTGACTGATGTGGTCTGTTTTAAACAGATCAAAGGATCTATGTTGGCAACACCTTCAGCTCGCTAGTATTACGCAGGGAGCCTGATTGCAATATTTGTCACTGTTTACTGGAAAGAGAACTTTGATATGTTGCAATTTGCTTCCCAGAGCCAAGTTAGTGACTCAAAGAGCAGTGTCAGAGAAGTCAGAGAAAATGTCGAGACAATATAGGCTGCTTGAAATGAGCCTTTTTGTTTACCACCTCTTTCTTAAATTGTGGCTCAGTGGAAAGAGCAAGGGCTTTGGAGTCAGAGGTCATGGGTTCAAATCCCGGCTCGGCCACTTGTCAGCCGTGTGACTTTGAGCAAGTCACTCAACTTCTTGCTACCTCAGTTACCTCATCTGTAAAATGGGGATTAAGACTGTGAGCCCCACGTGGGACAACCTGATTCCCCTCTGTCTACCCCAGCACTTAAAACAGTGCTCGGCACATAGTAAGCGCTTAACAAATACCAACATTATTATTATTAAATATCACCCAATGTGACAAAGGCCCTGTTTATTTCAATGGTTTGAGAATGACTTTCAACTTAACATCTTATTTCTGAGCATTGAAACAGTGATTAAAACACTTCAAGATGTATAGGATTCAACTACATAGTTATAGGAGGAAAAGCTGCAACTGATCACATCTCTAAATTGTTGTTGTAATTCCAAACTATAAAGGGTATATATGTCAGAGTAATGGATTGTAATTTAAGAGTTGAAGTACATACAAGTTAATCAGGTTGAGCACAGTCCCTGCCCCACATGCGGCTCTCAGTCTTAATCCCCATTTTACAGATGAGGTAACTGAGGCACAGAGAAGTGAAGTGACTTGTCCAAGGTCACACAGCAGACAAGTGGCAAAGGAAGGATTAGAACCCAGGTCTCTCTATCTCCCAGATCCATGCTCTATCCACTAAGCCCTATTGCTACTCATTGACTGGGACTCAAAAACAACCAGGATTGATATTGATTTTCAAAAGCAGAAATCTTGAAATTGGCTTATCACCGACACGACCCATTATTATCATTAGTATTTACTGAATGTTTACAGTACATATATCACTATACTAGACACCTAGAAGTAGAAGGGGTGGATCTGGGAAATGCTGTGGAGGAAAATAATGGCAAAATTTAGAGACACAAAGAATATGGAAGGGTGAAAGACAGTGAGGAATCAGAGACAAGGAGAGTGGAGATCTTGTTGTCATAAAGGGAACATTAGTAAAGGAGTTCAATTTCTGCTCAGTTGAGGTCAAGGTGCTCATGGATCATCCACATGGAGATAGCCTACTGGAGGAGAAGGAAGGACAGGAGGAGGAAAAGATGAGAAAATGTGAGCTGGCATCAGGATAAAATGTGCAAAGGTCCATAGACTGCTCTCAGGTGGTAATAATAATGATGGCATTTAAGTGCTTACTATGTGCAAAGCACTGTTCTAAGCTCTGGGGAGGATATAAGGTGATCAGTTTGTCCCAGTTGTCCCACGTGGGGCTCACAGTCTTGATGCCCATTTTACAGATGAGGTAACAGGCACAGAGAAGTTAAGTGACTTGCCCAAAGTCACACAGCTGACAAGCAGTGGAGCTGGGATTTGAACCCATGACCTCTGACTTCCCAGCCCATGCTCTTTCTACTGAGCCAGTACCTGAAGCCATGTGAGTGGCTGAGTTTTCCCTGAAAGAATGAGCATGTAGAGGACTCTTGTGAAACCCCAACAGTCAAATGATGAGGAGTGGAAGGGCAAGCAAATGAAACAGAGAAGGAAGACTCAGAGTGTTAGGTTGCGAATCAAAACCACACTGTATTGGTAAAACCAAAGCTAGAGAGTTTCCAGAAGGGAGTGTCAACAGTGAAAAAGGAAAGATTAGGGCAAAAAATGTCTCAGACTTAGATAAGAAGAGATTCACTCATTCATTCATTTAATCATATTTACTGAGTGCTTACTGTGTGCTGAGCAATGTCCTAAATGCTTGGGAGAGTACAATACAACAGTAGACACATTCCCTGCAGTCTAGAGGTGGGGGAGATAGGCACTAATATAAATAACGTTGAATATGGTCTCAATAGAGTGAATAGGGTGAAAACCAAATTGCAGAGGGTTGAGAAGAGAATCAACAGAAAGAAAAGAAGTAGGTGGATACATTGCTATTCAGGAATGGAAGGGAGGAAATGGGGTGAGAGCTGGAAGGTACAAGAGAGTCAAGAGAAAGCTTTTATAGGACAAGGAGATGAGCAAATTTGAAATGACATCAGTTTCTCTGTGCCTCAATTTCCTCATCTGTAAAATGGGGATCCATAGCCATTTTCCTCCTACTTAGCATGTGAGCTTCATGTGGGACAGGGACTGTGTCCAACCTGGTCAATCAGTCAATCAGTGGTATTTGTCGAGCGTTGATTATGTACAGAGCACTGTACTAAGTGCTTGGGAGAGTACAATCCAACAAAATTAGCAGGCAGGTTCCCTGACCAAAAGAGCACTGGTTTGGGAGTCAGAGGTCTTGAATTTTAATCCTGCTCTGCCACTTGTCTGCTGTGTGACCTTGGGCAAGCCACCTAACTTCTCTGGGCCTCAATTATCTCAACTGTAAAATGGGGATTAAGACTGTGAGCCTCACTTGGGACAACCTGCTTACCTATATCTACCCAGTGCTTAGAACAGTGCTTGGCACATACTAATTGCTTAACAAATACCATAATTATTATTTACTCCAGCACTTAGTACAGTGTTTGGCATATATTAAATGCACAAAAAACACTTCATTATCATTACTATTATTATTATTATTATTGAAGGAAGCAGGGAAAGAGCCAGAGCGGAGTGAGAGGCATCAGAGGTGAGAGTAACCCAGAAGCATCCACAATGCCTCACCGGTATAATGTTAAACTCATTCAATCTTATTTATAGAGCACTTACTCTGTGCAGAGCACTCTACTAAGCGCTAAGTGCCAGTGTGGTGATGGTGGTGTGAAAAGCAGCATTTTTTTAAATTTCCCCTCAGGCTAGAATGTACCAGGCAGCCAGACAGCCATTAGATGCTGCCAACTTCCACACCAATTTGACATGGCTCTGGACTGGAGAGGGGTGGGATGAGGGGGAAGGTGCAAGGTCTACTTTGATGTGGGGATGCAAGGGGCAGAGGATAGGAGGGGAAACTTCCCCAGCCTGTGCTCCTGCCGCTCCAGCTCTTTAGTCCAGGAGGACTTGGCCCCTGGCCCAGCCTGGGGACCTTAGGGTCTTCTTCCATTTTCTGGTGTTGCAGATGAGCTGGAATAGCCTTCGCCTTGCCCCTCCATGCCACACTAAGTTGCCACAGTGAGTTTCCACATGGCAGCTTTCAATGGATACTGCCACCTCCACCTAAGGTCTGTTTGCCAGGGGATGGTGTAAAAGTCTCCCCTAATAAAGTTCCTTGTGGACAGGGAACATGTCATTTCTTTAACTCTGAATTTCCAAACAGCTAGTTCAACGCACTGCACCCAATGGGCACTCTTTAACAATAATAATAATATTGGCATTTGTCAAGTGCTTACTATGTGCAAAGCACTGATCCAAGTGCTGGGGAGGATACAAGGTGATCAAGTTGTCCCACGTGGGTTCACAGTCTTAATCCCCATTTTACAGATGGGGTAACTGAGGCCCAGAGAAGTTGTGACTTGCCCAAAGTAACACAGCTGACAAGTGGCTGAGCCGGGATTTGAACCTATGACATCTGACTCCCAAGCCCGGGCTCTTTCCACTGAGCCACGCTACTTCTTCTTTAAGTATCACTGCTACTCTGTCACACCCTGCCCTGCCCTGGCCCGACCCCCACTCATCACATTGCAGTTGTAAGTGCCTCACCCCTCCGGCCCCAAAGCACCTGATAGCCAGTCGGTGTTTTCAAAATAATTGTGCCATTTGTTAAGCACTTACTATGAGAAGCAGCATGGTTCAGTGGAAAGAGCCCGGGCTTGGGAGTCAGAGGTCATGGGTTCGAAACCCAGCTCTGCCACTTGTCAGCTATGTGACCGTGGGCAAGTCATTTCACTTCTCTGTGCCTCAGTTACCTCATCTGTAAAATGGGGATTAACTGTGAGCCTCACATGGGAGAACCTGATTACCCTGTATCTACCCCAGCACTTAGAACAGTGCTCTGCACATAGTAAGCGCTTAACAAATACCCACATTATTATTATGTGTCAGGCACTGTACTAAGCACTGGGATAGATATGAGAAAATCGGGCTGGACACATTCCCCGTCCCAAGTTGGGCTCACAGTCTCAATCCCCATTTTACCGACGAGGTAACTGAGGTCCAGAGAAGTGATGTGCCTTGCCCAAAGTCATGCAGCAGACAAGTTATGGAGCCAGGATTAGAAGGATTAGAACCCATGACTAAACAGCATGGCTTAATGGAAAGAGCATGGGCTTGGGAGTCAGAGGTCGTGGGTTCTAATTTCGTAACCGCTACTTAGCTTTGTGACTTTGGGCAAGTCACTTAACTTCTCTGTGCTTCAGTTGCCTCATCTGTAAAATGGGAATTAAGACTGTGAGCCCCACATGGGACAATCCAATTACCTTGTATCAGATCCGCCCTTTCCTCTCCACCCAAACGGCTACCTTACTGCTACAGGCTCTTGTTATATCCCAGCTAGACTACTGTGTCAGCCTTCTCTCTGATCTCCCTTCATCCCCTCACACCCCTCTCCAGTCTATTCTTCACTCCGCTGCCCGGCTCATCTTCCTGCAGAAACAATCTGGGCATGTCATTCCCCTTCTTAAACACCTCCAGTGGTTGCCTATCAACCTCCGCTCCAAACAAAAACTCCTCACTCTAGGCTTCAAGGCTCTACATCACCTTGCCCCTGTGAAGCAGCGTGGCTGTGAAGCAGCGTGGCTCAGTGGAAAGAGCACGGGCTTTGGAGTCAGAGGTCATGAGTTCGAATCCCAGCTCTGACACTTGTCAGCTGTGTGACTGTGGGCAAGTCACTTAACTTCTCTGTGCCTCAGTTACCTCATCTGTAAAATGGGGATCAAGACTGTGAGCCCCACGTGGGACATCCTGATTCCCCTCTGTCTACCCCAGCGCTTAGAACAGTGCTCGTCACATAGTAAGCACTTAACAAATACCAACATTATTATTATTATTACCTCTCCTCCCTTCTCTCTTTCTACTGCCCACCCCGCACGCTCTGCTCCTCTGCCACCCACCTCCTCACCGTCCCTCGGTCTCGCCTATCCCGCCGTCGACCCCTGGGCCACGTCCTCCCGCGGTCCTGGAACGCCCTCCCTCCTCACCTCCACCAAACTGATTCTCTTCCCCTCTTCAAAACCCTACTTAAAACTCACCTCCTCCAAGAGGCCTTCCCAGACTGAGCTCCCCTTCTCCCTCTACTCCCTCTACCGCCCCCCCTTCACCTCTCTGCAGCTTAACCCTCTTTTCCCCCCATTTCCCTCTGCTCCTCCCCCTCTACCTTCCCATCCCCTCAGCACTGTACTCGTCTGCTCAACTGTAAATATTTTCATTACCCTATTCATTTTGTTAATGAAATGTACATCACCTTGATTCTATTTAGTTGCCATTGTTATCGAGATGTTCTTCCCTTTGACTCTATTTATTGCCATTGTTCTTGTCTGTCTCCCCAGATTAGACTGTAAGCCCGTCAAACGGCAGGGACTGTCTCTATCTGTTGCCGACTTGTTCATTCCAAGCGCTTAGTACAGTGCTCTGCACATAGTAAGTGCTCAATAAATACTATTGAATGAATGAATGAATATCCCAGTGCTTAGAACAGTGCTCGGCACATAGTTAGTGCTTAACAAATACCATCGTTATTATTATTATTAAACAATGCTGCTTCTTAAATTCTTCCAATCATCCTCTGCATGATGGCAGTTTTCCACGTGGTTATTTTAAATCCCTCACCTCTTCCATCCCCTGCATACGGGGTGGTTTTTAATGCCCACTCAGTGCATCTACTTGCTGATGCTGCTAGTCTGAGGCCACCCCCCACTTCACATATGCAATACCTGCTTGTTGCCAATGCTCCTGGCTTTAAATGTCTGCCCTTGGTGGAATATAGCAGTAAAGCGGGAGAGGTGGGCAAGAGGAAGTGTTTTTCAGAATTGAGAAGAGATGGGATCCTTGGTGCAGGTATAGGTTTTAAAACTCCAAGACAGGAGAACTCTTGGGATACAAGCTGGGAAGGAGGAGAATGTGAAAGTGGAAGCAAGAAGGGCACTGAAGAGGCCAGGGAGGTCTTCGGGAAAATGGGGGTCTGATGGCACTCTGCTAACAACAGGGCAGCTAGTGAGGAGGTCACTGGGACATTGAGAAAGTTGAGGGAATAGTCACAGTAAGGACTGTGGGCTCCATAGTCAATGAGAGAGATGAGGCAGTGTTTCTGAGCAGATTAGAGGGCAGACTGTAACAAAATAGATTTAAAATATATCAATAAAGACTTGGGTGAGGAAAGTTGGGCAGACTTTGGCAAGACAGATTCAAAATACATCAATAAAGACTTAGATTGGGATGGTAAGGTTATATCCCTGAAGTAGTTAGTGTTTCTCAGTTCAGCATCTTGGTCTTACCTTTCTACTTTCCCCGGGGGTGATTTTCCAGTAGCAGCAATTCTCCTCCTCCTTTGATTTTCCAAGGTTTCCACTACACCAATAAAGGGACAGGAATTAGCACTCAGAGATAGAGATAGCAGGAAAAAAAAGAGGGCCATAATACAAGGTAGGCCTATCTCCAAACATCTCCCATGATAAGCTAAGAACTTAATCAGGAAGGCCTTCACAAGGGACTCACTGTACTGCAGGAATTGTATTTGTTGAGCGCTTACTGTGTGCAGAGCACTGTACTAAGTGTTTGGGAGAGTAACACAACAAACACCTTTCCTGCCCTCAGTAAGCTTAGAGTCTAGAGGATTAATACTTGCCTCCAAAAGACCCCATTCTTGTCTACTACATGGTCTCTCCACCTCATCTGCCTGTGCTCTACTCCCCAGGTAGGACGTTTTTGGTTTATAGTACTTGTTAAGCATTGTTAAGAAACTGTACTAAGTGCTGGGGTAGATACAAGATAACAGGTAGGAACCAGTCCCTCTCACATTGGGCTCACAGTCTAAGTCCTGCTCCTGGAGAGCCTGCTGATAAGGAGAAGGGACAAAAGAGCAGACACGGGTCACAGAAGTACCATTTAACTTTTCCCTCCCAGGCTGGCGGCACAGTGATTTAGCCAACTTTGACCAAGAAGTGGAGAAACAAATTGCCTTTGCTCGAGGCCGCGGAAACGGTTTCCCGATACAATGAGTCCCTTCTAGGGCAAGAAGAGGGGAATCCTACATGTTATAAATCTTAAGATATTTTTATTAATAATAAATATTTTTATTAATAATAATAATAATGGTGATATTTGTTAAGCTCTTACTATGTGCCAGGCAATTCGTTGAGCACTTACTGTGTGCTGAGCTTTGTATTAAGCTCTTGGGAGAGTACAATGCAACAGAACTGGTAGACATGTTCCCTGCCTATTCATTCATTCATTCATTCAATAGTATTTATTGAGCACTTACTATGTGCAGAGCACTGTACTAAGCGCTTGGAATGAACAAGTCGGCAACAGATAGAGACAGTCCCTGCCGTTTGACGGGCTTACAGTCTAATCGGGGGAGATGGACAGACAAGAACGATGGCAATAAATAGAGTCAAAGGGAAGAACGTCTCGTAAAAACAATGGCAACTAAATAGAATCAAGGCGATGTACATTTCATTAACAAAATAAATAGAGTAATGGAAATATATACAGTTGAGCAGACGAGTACAGTGCTGAGGGGATGGGAAGGGAGAGGGGGAGGAGCAGAGGGAAAGGGGGAAAAGAGGGTTAAGCTGCGGAGAGGTGAAGGGGGGGTGGTAGAGGGAGTAGAGGGAGAAGAGGAGCTCAGTCTGGGAAGGCCTCTTGGAGGAGGTGAGTTTTAAGTAGGGTTTTGAAGAGGGGAAGAGAATCATTTTGGCAGAGGTGAGGAGGGAGGGCGTTCCAGGACCACGGGAGGACGTGGCCCAGGGGTCGACGGCAGGATAGGAGAGACCAAGGGACGGTGAGGAGGTGGGCAGCAGAGGAGTGGAGCGTGCGGGGTGGGCGGTAGAAAGAGAGAAGGGAGGAGAGGTAGGAAGGGCAAGGTGATGTAGAGCCTCGAAGCCTAGAGTGAGGAGTTTTTGTTTGGAGCGGAGGTTGATAGGCAACCACTGGAGTTGTTTAAGAAGGGGAGTGACATACCCAGATCGTTTCTGCAGGAAGATGAGCCGGGCAGCGGAGTGAAGAATAGACTGGAGCGGGGAGAGAGAGGAGGAAGGGAGGTCAGAGAGAAGGCTGACACAGTAGTCTAGCCGGGATATAACGAGAGCCTGTAGCAGTAAGGTAGCCGTTTGGATGGAGAGGAAAGGGCGGATCTTGGCGATATTGTAAAGGTGAGACCAGCAGGTCTTGGTAACGGATAGGATGTGTGGCGTGAACGAGAGAGACGAGTCAAGGATGACACCGAGATTGCGGGCCTGAGAGACAGGAAGGATGGTCGTGCCATCCACGGTGGCCGACATCCAGGTGGAGACATCCTGGAGGCAGGAGGAGATGCGAGCCTGAAGGGAGGGGGAGAGGACAGGGGCGGAGATGTAGATCTGCGTGTCATCTGCGTAGAGATGGAAGTCAAAGCCATGAGAGCGAATGAGTTCACCGAGGGAGTGAGTGTAAATGGAGAACAGAAGAGGGACAAGGAGCTTACGGTCTAGAGGGGGAAGAGAATTAAGAATAAAATAATTGACATGAAATAAGAATGGGAGAGAACTGATACATCAAAAAGAAAAAAAGTAGTGTGCCCCAAGAGATTCTCCTAAGAGACCAGTGTTGGTGGGGAACAAAATGAAAGAATCCCAGTTCTGTGTGTTCTTTCATCTTCAGGAAAATAGTTTTCCCAGTTCGATTTTCTTAATATGTTTTTAGTTTGTCTCAGAACTCACTTCACAATCAATCCTTGAAGAAGAATGTTCTCTCCTTTCCCCTTTCAAGGATGGGCAAAGAGCTCTAATCAATCCCCACAGAAGATAATGAGAGAAAGAGGTATGAAAGCAAATAAGAGAATGGCTGGAAATAAGAAACAGTCAGAAATGCAGAAACTAGAAGCCAGTGATGAGGGATATTTTTTACTTAAAAAGATGTGGTTGGATTATATCCCATCCTGGCTACACATAAAAAACAAGGGATTGTCCACAGGACAAAAAAAATTGACACATATGACCAGATAACCCAAAAGGCAATAAATTTCCCAGTCCTAGTATTAAATGAATTTTTTGTTAGAACAGAACTTGGTTAGGTGTTTTGCCTCTGGAGTCTTTTCTATGATACTATAATTCTAATTCTTTCACTCTATTTTTCTTCTTTCACTGATTTTGGCTTCCAAGGTACAACATCTGTTTCATTTGGAATGGGTTTTTTCACCTGGGAGTCAATTTCTGTTTAACAAACAGAAAGCTGAATGCTGGAATTTATGTTATGAAAATGTCATCCGCTTGTTAAATATTAATTGTAATGTTTTACATAGATTTTAATGTCATTCCACTAACCTCCTTGTGGAGAATGCTGCTATTCACAGATGATGCCCAACTTCTAAATGATAAGAATGGGCATAAACACCAGGCACATTTATCTTAATTGTCTCTGTGGCATTTGGCTAAAATATTCCTGCTCATTGGGAAGCAGCCTGGCCTAGTAGAAAGAGAGCATGCCTGGGAGTCAGAGGACCTGGACTCTAATCCCAGCTCTGTCATTTGCTTGCTATGTGACCTTGGGCAAGTAACTTAACTTCTCTTTGCCTCAGTTTCCTCATTTGTAAAATGGAGGGACAATGCCTGTTCTCCCTCCTACTTAGACTTTGAGCCCCATATGGGAGAGGGACTGTGTCCAACCTGATTTACTTGTACTTACCCAGCTCTTAGAATGGTGCTTGACACATAGTAAGTGCTTATCAAATTAATAATCATAACAACATTAATGATAATAAGACTTTGCTCCAGGATTTGTCAGGGTTGGACTCTATATTATAGCTCTAGTGGAATGCAACTCTAAGGAAGCAACTCATCTTAAATTAGACGACCAAGTTGATAATTCCTTAGTTTACTAGTTCTCACATAGAACTGAGTCATCCTGAAACAGACCCAGAAGTTGAGTTATGCCCTTTCAATGAGCTGTGATACACAGAGGTGTCTAGCTACTGTTTTTTTAGGAGCTTACGAGTGATGGTGGCTCTCAAAATGCTTTTAAAATCCATAAACTAATCCAGGAAGCTCTGCCCTCCCTTATGGCTAAAGTTGGAACCTATCATTGGAAATCTGTTACAAAAACTATCACAATTGAAAGAGTCAAATATTAAGTCTTGAAAACATTGTTCAAGTTACATTGAAAACTCTTAGCAAAAGCATGAAGGTGAGGAAATTAAACAAACTTTACTTACTGTGAGAACAGACTAGGAATTCTGACTAAATTTAGCAAATGAAAAACTGAGGAAAAAAAGAATAAGCATCTTTGCGGATGGTGGGTAGGAAAGGGAGTTAAGGATGTCTAAACTCATCGTGGACAGGGAATGTGTCTGATTACTATTATATTGTACCCTCCCAAGTGCTTAGTACAGTGTTTTATAAATCCTATTCAATGAATGAAGTCTTCTAGAGTGTGAGCCCGTTGTTGGGTAGAGATTTTCTCAATATGTTGCCGAATTGTACTTTCCAAGCACTTAATACAATGCTCTGGACACAGTAAGCACGGAATGAATGAAGAGTGCGTAGTAATTACATGGTCATCAGATTTTTTAAAAGGCTTCCAAAGATCTTTAAGCCTTTTCAATCAAGAATCTCTACTCCAGTTTCTAGAGGTGGAAGCACAGTCTGGTTATCACTTGTCATCTAACATGCCAGAAGAGGGGCAAAAGTGTAACTCAAAATTCCTTCACCCTCACCATAAACCCATCTAAATCTATTCACATCTCTTTCTACCATTTGGAATTAAAAGCACATTACTAAAATACCATAAAATACCACATATCAATATCCATGTCTGCAACTGAATTAAGATCCTCTCACTCTCAAGACAAAGAATCCTCACATATAATTTCTCGTGGATCAATCTATCAATAATTTACTTACTTTTTTTGGACTTTTGTAGCAAGTGCTGATCCCACTCTTTCTCCTTCAAGGTGACAGCTTTGGGGACACAGGCACCTATGTACTCTAATAACTTCCTGCGAGCCACAAACGTCTCCCGCTCCACTACTGACAAGGAGTGATAAGGGGTTTGTGCAATCCTTTTATCCTGCAGCACATAAGCATGACAACATAATCACATATCGAGATTCTTTTTAAAAAAAAGGAAAAGGAAGATTGTCCACTTTTGTAAACATCTATACTTTCTAGACCTAGCATGAGTTACACTATTCTGTTACCATGAAAATCAGATAGATCATGCACACGAAGTAGGTGGGTATATGGTTGAATCAGCTGTGGCAACCACACATGCATCATATCTTCATTAAATCTTCTAGACTGTAAGCTCATTGGGGGCAGGAGGGGCATCTACCAACTCTATTATATTGTATTTTCCCAAGCACTTAGTACAGTGCTCTGACTGCAGTGATATTCTCCTCCAGTCTGGCTTCCATCCCCTTCATTCCACAGAAACCACCCTCTCAAAAGTCATCAATGATCTCCTTCTTGCCAAATCCAATGGCTTCTACTCCATCCTAATCCTCCGTGATTTCTCAGGTATCTTTGACAATGTCAACCACCCCCTTCTCCTGGAAACAAAACAAAAACTTCTCACTCTAGGCTTCAAGGCTCTCCATCACCTTGCCCCTTCCTACCTCTCCTCCCTTCTCTCTTTCTACTGCCCACTCCGCACCCTCGGCTCCTCTGCCGCCCACCTCCTCACCGTCCCCCATTCTCGCCTTTCCCACCATCGACCCCTGGGCCACGTCTTCCCGCGGTCCTGGAACGTCCTCCCTCCTCACCTCCGCCAAAGTAATTCTCTTCCCCTCTTCAAAACCCTACTTAAAGCTCACCTCCTCCAAGAGGCCTTCCCAGACTGAGCCCCCCTTTTCCCTCTGCTCCCTCTACCTCCCCCTTCACCTCTCCGCAGCTAAACCCTCTTCTCCATTTACCTCTTCTCCTCCCCCTCTCCCGTCCTATCCCCTCAGCACTGTACTGGTCCACTCAACTGTATATATCTTCATTACCTTATTTATTTTGTTAATGAGATGTACATCACCCTGATTCTATTTATTTGCTATTGTTTTAATGAGATGCTCTTCCCCTCGATTCTATTTATTGCCATTGTTGTTGTCTGTCTGTCTCCCCCGATTAGACTTTAAGCCCATCAAAGGGCAGGGACTGTATCTGTTACCGATTTGTACATTCCAAGTGCTTAGTACAGTGGTCTGCACATAGTAAGCGCTCAATAAATACTATTGAATGAAACATTAACGAACCTTGGCTTCACTGACACTGTTCTCTCCTGGTTCTCCTCCTATCTCTCTGACCACTCATTCTTAGTCTTTTTCATGGGCTCCTCCTCTGCCTCCCTCCCTCTAACTGTGGGTGTCCCTCAAGGTTCAGTTCTGGGTCTCCATCTACACCCACTCCCTTGGATAACTCATTCGCTCACACTCTTCAACTACTATCTCAGTGCTGATGACACCCAAATGTACATCTCCAGCTCTGGTCTCTCTCCCTCTATGCAGTCTCTCATTTCTTCCTAGCTTCATGACATCTCTGCATAAATGTCTTCTCATCACCTCAAACTTAATATGGCTAAAACTGAACTTCTTATCTCCCCACCCAAACTGTCCTCCTACTGACTTTCCCATCACTGTAGATGGCCCCACCATCTTTCCTGTTTCACAAGGCCGTCTCACAGGCCCACAACCTTGGTATCATCCTTCACTCTGCTCTCTCATTCACCCCACACATCGAACCCATCACCAAAATCTGCCCATCTCACCTTCACAATATCGCCAAGATCCGCCCTTTCCTCTCCACCCAAACTGCTACCATGCAGTTACAAGCTCTCATATTATCCCCACTGGATTATTGTATTAGCCTCTTCTCTGATCTCCCTTCCTCCTGTTTCTCCCCACTCCAGTCTATTCTTCATTCCTCTGCATGGATCGTCATCCTACAGAAACACTCTGGGCATGTCACTCCCCTCCTCAAAAACTTCCATTGGTTGCCTATCAACCTCAGCACGAAACAAAAACGCCTCACTCTTGGCTTCAAAGCTCTCCGTCACCTTGTCCCCTCCTACCTCACCTCCCTTTTCTCTTTCTACTGCCCACCCCATACACTCCACTCTTCTGCTGCTCACCTCCTCACGGTCCCGTTTGTGCTTGTCCTGCCCTCGACCCCTGGCCCACATCCTACCACTGTCCTGGAATGCCCTCCCTCCTCGCATCCGCCAAACTAACTCTCTTCCCCTCTTCAAAGTCCTACTGAGAGCTCACCTCCTCCAGGAAGCTTTCCCAGACTGAGTCCCCCCTTTCCCTCTGCTCCTCCTCCCCTCCCCATTCTTCCCTCTCCCACCCTCTGCTCTTCTCCCTTCCCCTCTCCTCAGCACTGTGCATATTTGTGTATATCATTTATTAGCCATTTATTTTGTTAATGAGGTGTATATCTCCATGATTCTATTTATCTTGATGATGTTTTGTTTTGTTCTGTTTTGCTTTGCTGTCTGTCTCCCCACTTTAGACTGTGAGCCCATTATTTGCAGGGATTGTCTCTTTCTGTTGCCAAATTGTACATTCCAAGTGCTCAGTACAGTGCTCCGCACATGGTAAGCTCTCAATAAATACTATTGAATGAATGAATGAACAAGCCCATAATCCTGACATTATCCTTGACTCCTCTCTTTCTCACTCAACCTACACATTAAAGACATTATTAAATCCTGTCAGTTCTATCTTCACAACATTGCCAAAATCCACCCCTAAACAGCTACCACATTAATGTAAACACTTACCCTATCCTGTCTTGATTATTCTATCAGCTTTCTTGCTGACCTTCCTGCCTCCTGTCTCTCCCCACTCTGGTCCATACTCTACTCTGCTGCCTGGATCATTTTCCTCCAAATATGTTCAGACCCTGTTTTCCCACTCCTCAAGAAACTTAGGTGGTTGTTCATCCAACTCTGCATTAAACAAAAACTTCTCACCATTGGTTTTAAAGCACTCAATCACCTTGCCCCTTCCTACCTCACCTCGTTACTCTCCTACTACAACCCATTCTGAACTCTTCATTCCTCTAATGTTAACCTTCTCACTGTACTTTGACTTCATCTATCTCACCACCGACCTCTCGCCCACCTCCTACCTCTGGACTGGAATGCCCTCCCTCCTCATATCAGAGAGATAACTGTTCTCCCCCACTTCAAATCCTTATTGAAGGCACATCTCCTCCAAAAGGCCTTCACTGACTAAGCCCTCCCCACCTCTTCTTCCACTCTCTTCTGTGTTGCCCTGCCTCGATCCCTTCATTTATCCTCCCACCCATCCCACAGCACATATACCTGTAATTTATTTATTTATTTATATTAATGTCTGTTTCCCCTCTCAGAGTTGCACCTGGAGAGTTTCCAGTACTCTACTAGTCTCGACTATGGGAAGGAGAGTCAAGCAGAGGCATACCTATTCCAGTTCTAGCTTGGGCAGTGGTTAGCGAGTGGAGGGCAATCTGCTGCAAGTCAAAACTCCCCTGTGCTGGGTAGCAGTGGCATGGAAGTGAGTCGAAGGTGAAGAATCACTCTTACCTCATGGAAGGAGGCAATGGTAAATGACTTCTGTATTTTTACCAAGGCAACTCTATGGATACACACAGAATGATTGCATATGGAAGGGGGGCATTCTTAGAGAGATGTGTCCTGACATCACTATGGGTCAGAGATGACTCGACAGCATAAGATAAGAAAATGTCTGTCTCCCCCTCTAGACTGTGAGCTCACTGTGAGCAGGAAATGTGTCTGCTGTTGTACTGTACTCTCCTACGTGCTTAGTACAGTGCTTTGCACACAGTAAGCGCTCAGTAAGTACAGTTGAATGAATGAAGCACTCAATAAATTAGAGAAGCAGTGTGGCTCACTGGAAAGAGCACGGGCTTGGGAGTCAGAGGTCATGAGTTCCAATCCCGGCTCTGTCACTTATCAGCTATGTGACTTGGGGCAAATCACTTAACTTCTATGAGCCTCAGTTACTACATCTGTAAAATGGGGATTGAGACTGTGGGCCCCACATGGGAAAACCTGATCATCTTGTAACCCCACAATGCTTAGTACAGTGCTTCACACATAGTAAATGCTTAACAAATACCACCATCAATAAATACCACTGATTGATGGACTGATTGATATCTGCTCTTGCTACTGGGTGGAGGATGACAGAGAAGGACAGAAGGTTTAGAATGGTGGGTTCAGACCAGAGTGGTGAAACACAACCCAGAAATTGATAGGGCAAATCCTGGACATGCCTGGGTCTGTATCCATGCGGTGGGCTAAAGCCAGTGTGCCAGGCTGCAGGACCACTCTCTGCTTTGTATACTGGCATTCCTGACCACGAGAAAATCAGGTGGAAGAGAGAAAGAGTACATATTATGGTATTTGACCAGGTTCCTGAGAAGTGGCATACCACTCTTAGAACACAGATGAGAAAATGAAGTCCAATAAAGTTTAAATTAATAAAGATTGTACTCTCCCAAGTGCTAAGTACAGTGCTCTGCACACAGTAAGCACTCAATAAATATCACTGACTGACTGACAGAGGGGCCTGTTCCATCATGAGATTTCTTTTACTGAACATTAAGCTTCCTGGAGAGATACCTGAAAGAATCTGTAGAATGCATAGTCAACTGCAGTTCCCACAACTGTTTTCTTTTCTTCGCCAAATGTAATTGGATTCAGGATATCAGCACCAAAGTGAATTAGTTTGTCGATCTGCAAAGAAATGGATCTTCATGAAATAAAGTAACATTTATCTTAAATTACCATGGCACTATACTAAGAACTTTATAAATAGCATTGCTACTAATTAAAAACCATTAACCCTTCAGGTTACTAAAGAAAAGTTATAAAACTTTATTATACAGTCAAGTCACATTAGAAATTATGAGGCATAAGAACATATCTTGAATGAGGTGTTCCCCAAAAAGTAAATAAAACTGTAATAAATTAATTGAACCCAGAATTTGCAATCCTGTTTGTCAAAATGTGAAGCTTCATGTGAAGTAGTGTGGCTTAGTGGATAGAGCATGGGCCTGGGAGTCAGATGCAGATGTCACCCCCCTCCTCAAAAAACTCCAGTGTCTTCCCATCCACCTCCATAGCAAACAAAAACTCCTCACTATTGGCTTTAAAGAACTCTATCACCTTGCCCCTCCTACCAGCCCACACACTTCACTCCTCTTAGTGCTAGCCTTCTCACTGTGCCTCAATCTCCCCTGTCTCACCACCAACTTCTAGCCCACATTCTGCCTCTGTCCTGGAACGCCCTCCCTTCTCAAATCCAACAATTACTATCCCCCACTTCAAAGCCTTATTGAAGGCACATCTCCTCCAAGATGCTTTCCCAGACTAGGCCCCTCCCCCTTTACCTTTACTTGACCTTAAGCACTCCATCAGATCTTTCTTTCCTACTCTCCACTCTCTTCTCTCACTACTCCCCAGCTCACACACTTTATTCCCCTCAAACTAACCTACTAACCGGTTCTTGTTAAGAGTTTACTATGTGTCAAGCACCGTTCTAAGTGTTGGGGTAGTTATAAGTTAATCAGGCCAGATAGCCCCTGTTCCACTTGGGGCACACAGTCAAATAGGAGGGAGAACAAGTATTGAACCCTCATTTTCTAGTTGAGGTAACTGAAGCACAGAGAAATTAAATGACTTGCTCAAGGTTGTACAGCATGTAAGTGGCAGAGCTGGTATTAAAACTCAGGTCCTCTGGTTCTCAGTCTATGCTTTTTCCACTGGACACACTGTTTCTCTTGTCCATGCACTCTCTAGCCCCCCAACCTGGGATTCCTTCTCGCTTCATAGTTGCCCCATCCTCAAAACCCTTCTGAAATTACATCTCCTCCAAGATTCCTTCCTTAAATAGCATTTAACTTCCACCCAACTCTCCACTGCCATCTCAGCACTTCCACCTTTCCTAAGTAATAAAGTATACACAACCTCCCACAATATTCTTGGATATCCTATTACTTAAGCATTAACTCATGGCCATGTCCCCATTTAGGTACACATCTTTAAATTCTAGATTATAAATTATTCATTTATATTAATGTCTGTCTCCCTTCTAGATAGGGAATGATCTAGGCAGGGAATGTATCCACCAACTATGTTGTATTGTACTCTCCCAGTTGCTTAGTACATAATAAGTGCTCAATAAATACCACTGAAGACAATGGTTTCCTTCTTCCCATTATTAACGTCTCTCTCCCCAAGACTGGAAGTTTCTTGAGCTTAGTCATGAAAGACTCAAAATTTTATTTCATCTTTTACATCATACAAAAGAATGACTTCTGACAACCCAAGTAAAATTATGATATAAAAAAAATTTAAAGTCAGTGGAAGCTAAGAAATAGTTAAGGCCCATTTTTCAGCTACAAACAACTTTAAGGAAAGACGAAGGCATAGAAATAGAAAAATGGGATATAAAGAAATACTCATCAAATATTTGAAAAAGTCACCTAATGTGGCTTGGGTCCACATTTTTAAGTGACACAACTGAGCAAGTGAAACAAGGCAATAACTTTTATTCTGTTTTGAGTACAAGTGTAATGGGCAGCAGTAAATCCAACCATCATTTGTTGATGTTCAAAAAAGGTTAATCAATCAACAGCGGCAGAATTGAACATGAAATCATCTATTTGTGAATGAAAATTTGAAATTCTAGGGTCTGAGAAAGGGGAGTCTTTTGGCTGGCATAACAATCCATTCATTCATTCAATCACATTTATTGAGCAGAGCACAGTACTAAGCGCTTGGAAAATACAATTCAGCAATAGGGACAATCCCTACCCACAATGGGCATTCTTGAGAGGGAAAGTCAATATGATTTTTTAAATGTATGGTGTTAGGGTTTCTCTGTTCCCTATTTTTTAAAAGGAGCATAAAAATAAAAGGAAAAGATAAATTCATGTTTCCCCACAACTTTATCATAGAAGCATAAGGAGCTAATACAGACCACAACATCCCAGAACTCAGAATGGTTAAAAATGAAGAATCGCTGTAATGACCATAAGAAATGCCAACAGCCCCAAAATGAATTTCCAGTCCATAAATCAAACCCATAAGCCCAAACCATGTAAACAGCTTACCAAAGCAAATTTCCCAACTATAGAGCGCTTCCTCTCATATGTTAAACTGGAAACTGCACAGAGAGCGCTTCCCACACCTTTCGTTAAAGAGAGATTTGGATCTGCGCCATTTAGTAACAATTCTGTTACAGCCTACAAACATCAGAGATAGCCGGAGATGACAATTAGACAAATGTCTAAAAATTAGATGAATGTAACAACCTAGATAAAAGTAACAATCAAAACTGCCATTGTAGTTGAATCCAGTCAGAATATTTAAAACAATTTAAATACATTTTTAAAGAACAATATCTGAACTTTCTGTTAATATTTTTTCATCATTCCTTAGTAAAACATACCAATGTACCTGTTCAAACAATTGTATTTTGATTTTTCTAAAGTATTTTGGAAAGGGACTTATTCAATGTGCTATAGTGCTAACACAGAGCAAACCAGTATTACTCAAACATGTATTTTTCCCTCCAATCTAGTTCTCAGTTCTGTGCTCATTTTCCCCCAGAAGTGGTAGTAGTCTTAGTAATATTTATTCGGTGCTTACTGTGTGCAGGGCACTCTACTAAAGGCTGGGAAAACGGTCCCAGGTAATAAAAATAATTGTGGCATTTGTCAAGCACTTATTGTGTGCCAGGAGCTATACTAGGCATTGGGGTGAATACAAGGAAATTGGTTTGGACACAGTCCCTGATCCAAGAGGTGCTCACAGTCTTCAATCCCCACTTTACAGATGAGGTACAGAGAAGTGAAGTGATTTGCCCAAGGTCATATAGCAGACAAGTGGTGGAACCATAATTAGAACCCATGACCTTCTGACTCCCAGGCCCATGCTTTATCCTCTAAGCCACACTGTTTCTCAGGTGAGAATTAGAATTGGACCACAGCCATCCAGGGGCTTCACCCTCTCCAGCTCTTCCCCCAAATTTTCAACACATCCTTACTCTGTAAAAATGATGCACACATCAGTTTTTCTCAGCATGATATAGACTATTTTTTCCTCCATTACAGAGCCAAATATTTTATTTCTTCCCTAATCTAATCCAATTTTAATTTCTTTGTCTCCCTTTGAGTCTTCTTGTTTTGTCCATTTTCCTTGCCCTTTTCTTTTTGCCATTTTTCTTCTTTGGGATTCTACTTTTCCCCAAAATTCTATTTCCACCCTTTTAAAAAAATTTTTTTTTGGTCTCTCAACATCTTTACTGCAATCCCCAAATTATTTCTGCTATATTCTCCCAACTTGGCACCTACATGTCTCCTATTTCTCACCTCTATTCCACTTGGCTACTGTCCTCTGGCTAATAGTAAGGTGGAAACATTGAAAGGAACTAAGGAGAAATACTTTCACATAATGTAAACTAAGGAGAAATACTTTCACATAATGTAAATACTGGTTGACTCGTCCTTAGGTTTGAAGATGACACTGCTGATTGAATCCATGAGCATGAGGGTTTTTTAGAGAGAACCTAAACACTTGTACACTAAGGCCAGGAAAATACAGCAGTGCATCTTTTCTGATTCCTTGACCTTTGGGTGAGCAGTGCTTTCACACCAGTGATTAAAAGGGAAGAGTATGTGTAACCACCAACAGACTGTAAGCTCTTTTTGGGTAGGGACCATGTCTACCAACTCTATTATATTGTCCTCTACTTGGATGTGCTGCTACCACCTCAAACTTAACATGTCCGAAACAGAACTCCTTATCTTCCCACCCAAACCCTGTCCTCCCCTTGTCTTTCCCATCACTGTACACAGCACCACCATCCTTCCTGTCTCCCAAGCTGGTAACCTTGGCGTTATCCTTGACTCCTCTCTCTTATTTAGCCCACATATTCAATATATCACTAAATCTTGTCAGTTCAGCCTTTACAACATCACTAAAATCCATCCTTTCCTCTCCATCCAATCTGCTACCATGCTAATCCAAATATTTATCCTTATATTGTACCCTCTCAAGTGCTTAATAGAGTGCTCTATACATAGTAAGTGCTCAATAAATGCCATTGATTGATTGATGAAAAAGGTTAAAAACCCTCACTCTGCACTACACCACCCAGGACCTGGGAAATGAGCCCTTTTTTCTGGGTCAGTACACTGAAAGGACACAGGGAGAAAAATTATTTATCCTGTTTACTACCTTCGTACCCTCTTAGGGTCACACCGGAGAGTTTGCAGTCCTCTTCCAGTCTCGGCTACAGGAGGGAGAGTCAAGCAGAGCCTACCCATTCCATTCCTAGCTTGGGCAGTGACTAGTGAGTGGAAGGCAATCTGCTACAAGTCAAAACTCACCCGAACTGGGCAGCAGCGGCATGGGAGAGAGTCGGAAGTGTAGACTCAGGTTTACTGTGTGGAAGGAGGCAATGGTAAACCACTTCCATATTTTTACCAAGAAAACTCTATGGATGCACTACCAGAACGATGGCAGATGGAGAGCTGGGCGTTCTGGGTGAGATGTGTCTGTGGTGTCACTGAGGGTCGGAGATGACTCAAAGACATAGGAGCAACTACCTTCTTGCTACCTAAATCTAGTTTGTTTGTTTCACCTCCAATTAATAAAATATTGACAATTATAAGGGTTGAACCTTTTCAGACAGGGGGCATGTCTATCAACTCTATCACATTGTTCTCTCCCCAGCTCCTAGTATAGTGCTAGGCACTCAGCTCTCAATAAATACCATTGATTAATCTCATATGAAACTTGCCATCCTGACCCTTAACCATGTCTCCCCAGTCACCTCTTATAATTTAGCTTTCTTTCTATTTGTAATGTCACCTAAAAATGTCCAGTTTTAAAATTAATTTTTGGCTTGTCCTTTTTCTCTTGTTACCACTTAAGGCATAAAATATACCCTGAGAACAGAAAAGTAAAATGGGGCAGAGGGATTTTGTATAATGGCACTTGCCATCTTTACTCTAAAAGTACTACAACAACAGAGCAGACATAAATTCCACCTGGTCACAGAGGGGCAATGTGTGCCCTTAGAACATCCCCAGTCCATTTTTCATCCCTACATCCCTGAATATGGAGCATGAATGAATATTGTATGCATTTGCAATCAATTCTTGCAATTATTTAATTTTGAGGGGCACCATTATTACAGTCCTGGAGCAAAGGGCAGTTGAGAAGGATCATGGACAAGTAGGTTTACTGAAAAGTTTTCCATTTCTCCATTCTATTAGATCTTTCCATGTCCAAGGCCACTCAAAGGGCCATGAAAACCTGAACAACAAAAACTTCTTCAAAATGTTATTCTGGGAAAAATTCAAGTCATGTGGCAGAAATTTGATTCAAAAAAACCCAACATAAGAGTAACTTGAAAGTCATTAGACACTAATATATATGCTTTGTCAGAACACAGAAAAACACACTGAAATGTCAACATAGCTCCAATTCTAGACAATGAAAAGCTAAGGTCTTAATGACAGTCCTTAAAGTGGGGGTTAACGGGGATGGGTGGGACCAGCATCTGACAAACAGCTGCTCACCTCCAGCACAATATCATTGTTCAACCCATGCCTTTCTGGGACTACAGGGTGATCCAGAACTGGAGTTAAATCCTAAGGCTGATTTTTTTTATTCAGTGCTATGGTTTTCCACTGACATAAAACAAACAAAAATTAATCCCAGAGTTGGAACAAATAACAAGTCCATTCTTTTTATGAATACCCAAGACACAATCCCATACTTAAAATGTCAAAGAGGGAAATTAAAAGATTTAAAAAATGTAATTATAAAATACTCACCAAATCATTTCCACTGGCAATTGACAGGGAAAGTGGAGAATGACCACTCCATAATGAATTAGGATTAGCTTTATGAGCTAAAAGGAGGCGGATAATATCTCTTGCATACTGCAAGAGACAGAAACATACAATTAGACAACAGCAAAAATCCCACCATCTAGAGGAAAAGTCATTAAATTGAATCAAATATAACATAAGATAATAATAATAATGTTGGTATTTGTTAAGCGCTTACTATGTGCAGATAATAAGATATGTCATATTGGTTTATCCCTGAACCAATGACAGAACCAATGACAGAGGTAACAAATGAGATTAGAGGATTGTAAAATAAAAAAATAAATTGTGGTATGCATTGTTTGCTCCTCTGATACTAACCTTTGCCCTGTACCTCAATCTTGCCTATCTCACCACTGACTCCTCACCCACATCCTGCCTCTGGCCTGGAATGCCCCCCACCTCAAATCTTGCAATTACTCTCCCTTTCTTCAAAGCCTTATTGAAGGCACACCTCCTCCAAGAGGCTTTCCCTGGCTAAGTCCCCCTTTCCTCTTCTCCCACTCTCTTCTGCATCACCCTGACTTACTCCCTTTGTTCTTCCCCTCTCCCAGCCCCACAGCACTTAAGTAAATATATTTATTTATTTATATTAAGATTTATAAGATTCAGGGCAGGGAATGTGTCTTTATTGTTGTATAGTACTCTCCCAAGCACTTAATAGAGTGTCCTGCACACAGTAAGCACTCAATAAATAAGATTGAATGAATACATGATCAGGAGGTCCCACGTGGGGCTCACAGTCTAAGTAGGAAGAATAATAGGTATTAAATCTCCATTAATCCCCACTTTGCAGATGAGGGACTTGAGGCACAGAAAAAGTGAAGTGATTTGCCCAAAGTCACAAAGCATGCAAGTGGCAGAACCTGCCTCCAAGGCTTGTGCTCTTTCCACTAGACAACACTGTTTCTCTGCTCCACTGTAGAACCCGTTGTTGGGTAGGGATTGTCTCTGTTGCCAAATTGTACTTTCCAAGTGCTTAGTACAGTGCTCTGCACACAGTAAGTGCTCAATAAATACGATTGAATGAATGAATGATTGTCCTTCCTGACACCTTTCCTAGTGATTGTCCTGAGAAGCAGCACAGCTCAGTGGAAAGAGCCCAGGCTTGGGAGTCAGAGGTCATGGGTTTTAATCCCAGCTCTGCCACTTGTCAGCTGTGTGACTTTGGGCAAGTCATTTAACTTCTCTGTGCCTCAGTTACCTCATCTGTAAAATGGGGATTAAGACTGTGAGCCCCATGTGGGACAAACTGACCACCTTATATTCCCCCCCAGTGCTTAGAACAGTGCTTTGCATATAGTAAGTGCTTAATACCATTATTATTATTATTATTATGGAATTCGTAACAACAACAAAAACCAGGAATGTATTTCATTTCTTCTGGGTTTTTCTGACCATTATAATCTTCTTGAACCTGTTGATATTTTCCACCTACAATAACTTGGAGGAGCTCACCTCCTCCAAGAGGCCTTCCCAGACTGAGCTTCCCCTTTGCCCTCTGCTCCCCTTTATTACCCTATTTATTTTGTTAATGAGGTGTACATCCCCTTGATTCTATTTATTGCGATAAAGTTGTCTTGTTTTTGTCCATCTGTCTCCTCTGATTAGACTGTAAGCCCATCGATGGGCAGGGATTGTCTCTATCTATTGCTGAATTGTACATTCCAAGCGCTTAGGACAGTGCGCTGCATATAAGTGCTCAATAAATACTATTGAATGAATGAATGAACTTTCTGAGGTAACAAATGTTATGTGTTTATATTTTCACAAAGAAAAATGCACTTCATCCTTATTTTTTAGCTCAGATTAAAATATTACTATCATATAAACGGATGGAAATTAGTACTTATTGAGATCCTTTCAACTGTGATGACAAAACACTTTTCTACCATTCATCCTTACATCTTCTCTGTGAGGAAGGAAGAGGCCACAGGTAGAAACACAATCAATGACAAACTATCTCTCTCTTTTTTTAAAAAAATAGTACTTATTAAATGCTTACTATCTGTCAAATACTGTCTTAAGTACTTGGATAGATACAAGTCACTCAGGTTGGACACAGCCCCTCTTCTCCTGTTTGTCCTCCTATTTAGAATGAACCTCAGTTGGACACAGCCCCTCTCCCAACTGGGGTTCATTCTAAATAGGAGGACAAACAAGAGAAATGAAGCATAGAGAAGTGAAGTGACTTGCCCAAGGTCACACAGCAAGCAATTGGTAAAGCATTCAAGCCTGTAATTGTTTCTAAATAGCTGAGTCCAAGATGTTCAAAACAGTAAAAACGGTGGGTATTAAAAGGGAAGGCAAGTTAAATCTCTTAAAAAAAATAACAATGAATCACACAAAATGTCACAAGAGAGAAGCTTCATTATGAAAGTTTCAGAAAGATTAAACCACCAGTACCACTATGCATAGCTGAAAGGAAGATTTACACTTTATAACTGAGAAAATAGGACTGGTGGGGGAGGTAGGTGAGGGCAAAGAATATCAGAGATTAAATTTAAAAAAACACAACAGTATATTGACAAGAGATAGTTTGGGGGTTATCTTTTGCACTGTTTCAAATTTAATGTATGGTCTGTTTCCTTAGTATGACTCTGATCTTCCTTGTTGACCATCCTGTCTCCTATCTCTCCCCACTTCAGGCCATACTTCACTCTGCTGCCTGGATCATTTTTCTACAAAACCATTCAAACTATGTTTCCCTACTCCTCAAGAACATCTAGTGGTTGCCCATCAACCTCCTCATCAAACAGAAATTCCTTACCACCAGTTTTAAAGCAATCACCATGCCTAACCGTTACCTCTCTGATTAGACTGTAAGCCCATCAAAGGGCAGGGATTGTCTCTGTTACCGATTTGTACATTCCAAGCCCTTAGTACAGTGCTCTGCACATAGTAAGCACTCAATAAATACTACTGAATGATTTCTTACGGCAACCCAGCCAACACACTTCCCTCCTCTAATACCAACCTATTCACTGTACCTCAATCTCATCTATCTCTCCACTGACCTCTCGCCACATCTTGCCCCTGGCCTGGAACTCTCTCCCTATTCACATCTGCTGAAAGATCATTATCCTGACCTTCAAAGCCTTGTTGAAAGCACATCACTTTCAAGAGACCATCCCCAACTAAGCCCTCATTTCCTCTTCTCCCAATCATTTCTGCATCACCTTTGCCCTTGGATTTCACCCTTTAGAACCTCACAGCACTTATGTACTTATCCCTACTTTATTCATGTCTGTCTCCCCCTCTAAATGGTAAGCTCCTAGTGGACAGGGAACATGTCAACAACTCTGTTATGCTGTACTCTTCTAAACACTAGTACAACACTCTGCACACAGTAAGCACTCAATAAATACTATTGATATGACTCTAAGAATGGGTAAAAGTTTCTTCAAATTGCCAAACCAAGAAAGGAAGACTAGCTCTGGGTGAATTTGTTTCTCCATTTGATCCATTCCCAATTTTTCCAAAACCTCTCCCTTTCTTCCTCTCTTACTGTTCTCTCTTGCATGGTAGGAGATCTTTCTCTAAAGTATGGGAGACAGTTGAATAAATCACAGGTTGGGGGAAGATATGTATGTAAGTGTTATGGGGAGGAGAAGAAGGAGATGAGTAGAAGTGCCTAGATGACATGGAAGTGGAAAGGAAGTAGAATGGGGGAAAGAGAGGAATCAAGAGGAAATGGGGCTTCAGAAGGGTTCTTAAAGCTTGGGAGAGCAGTAGTCTGCTGATTTGGAAGTGAGAGAATTCTTGAGGCAGAAAAAAAGGACATGATCAAGATTAGTCAGTGAAACAGGCAAAAATAAGGCAAAGTGAGTAGGTTGGTTGGAGAGGAGCAAAGTATGTGAGCTGGGTGTAGTATGAGAAGACTGAGGGTAGATAAGAAGCAGAAAGAATAAGCAACCACAGGAGTTTTTTGAGGTGTGGGGAGAACTGCACAAAATGTTTTTTTTAAGAAATGATCCAGTGAGTAGCATGATTTATGGACTGGAGGTGGGAGAGGCTGGAGTCAGGGGGGTTAGCAAGGAGGCTGATGCAGTTGTCAAGATGGGATATGACTGGTGATTCGACCAATATAGTGACAATTTGGATGGAGAAGGGGAAGATTTTAATGATGTTGTGAAAAAATAAATAGGATTTGGTGAATGACTGAATTTGGGGGTTGAAAGGGAGACTAGAGTCAAGAAGAAAGACAGGCTTGCAACCTTGAGAGACAGGATGATGCTGCTATTCTCAACAGTCATGGGAAAGTTAAGAAGTGAAAACTTCTGGAGTCCATTGCCTACTACTCAGGAGGAGCTAAATAAATGTCACTGTGTAACTGAAGTCACCTCAGCAGTACCTGAAACAGTTTGATGGGAAGTAAAGGACAAATTTTAGCAATATTGTGAAGGTTCAACCGACAGGAGTTAGTGATAGATTGAATGTGTAGGTTGAATGAGAGGGATGAATCAAGGATAATGACAAGTTTATGGGTTTCTGAGCCAGGAAATATGATAGTACTGTCTACAGTCTTGGGAAATCAAGGAGAGGATGAGGTTTGGATGGGAAGATAAGGAGTTCTGTTTTGACTATGTTATGCTGGAAATGACAGTAGGACATACAAATAGAGGTGTCTTGAAGGCAGGATGAAATGCAAGGCTGAGGAGAAAGAGAAAGATCAGGGCTGGAGGTGTAGATTTGGGTGTCATCTGCATAGAGGTGGTAGTTTAAGCCATGGGAGTGAATGAGTTATCCAAGAGAGTGGATGTAGATGGAGAAGAGAAGGGGACCCAGAACTGAACCTTGAGGGATCGCCCTCTCAACACACACACACACACACACACACAGAGTAAGGGGATGGGAGGCAGGAGAGGAGCAATTGAAGGGAGACTGAGAATGAATGGTCAGAAATATAAGAGGAGAACCAGGAGTGGATAACATCAGAAAAGCTGAGGTTGGATAAAGTTTCTAGGAGAAGAGGATGGTCAACAGTACCAAAGGCAGCTGAGGGGTCAAGAAGGATTAGGATGGAGTAGAGGCCATTGGATTTGACAAGAAGGAGATCATTGATGACCTTTGAGAGAGCAGTTTCTGTGGAGTGAAGGGGATGGAAGCCAGATTATAGGGGGTCAACAAAAGCACCTCTTATTGTGCTATTTGTTCTTTCCAGTCTCTGGTACCAATTTCACTTTTGCCTCTCTAAACTCCTCTAGTGAGTTATTTACACTTGCTGTCTCAAGTTCCTCTCTTCCACTTCTCTCTGTGTAATAATAATAATAATAGTGATGGTAGTTGTTAAGCACTTTCTATATGCCAAACACTGTTCTAATCACTGGGGTAGACACAAGGTAATCAGGTTGTCCCATGTGAGGCTCACAGTCTTAATCCCCATTTTACAGATGAGGTAACTGCAGCACAAAGAAGTTAAGTGACTTGCCCAAAGTCACACAGCTGACAAGCGGCAGTCAGAATTAGAACCAACAACTTCTGATTCCCAAGCCCCTGCTCTTTCCACTAAGCCATGCTGCTTCTCACACAGTCAACGCTGTGGTCCCTGCACTGACCTTTCTATTCACATGTGCACCCAGAGGGGAATATCACTATCAGTAGCATCCTCTTTGAGCATGATGGACAGCCATCTATATTGGTTACTTAAATATTGACAGGTGAAGCATTCTAATGTGAAGCAGCATGAGACAGAAATAGTAACTCCTGGAAATTCAATAGGTCTAAAAGAAAAAGATAAGGAGATGGAAATTCCTGGAAACAAAAACCTAATTACTAATTCTTAATTATGTATGATCTTGTGAGTGAAAAGAGAAGTAAAGTTAGGTTATTGGCTTTTTTATAATATCTTTATTAAATTTGCATGCAAAAGCATTAATTGTACCTCAGAAAACCATGAAACTCCTAAAAAGGAAATATTTCACTGAGAGCAACACATTCTGAACTGCCACACAGATTAAAATGTATTAAAAGGTACATTGTTAGAAGCAATTAAAGAAAAGGTAATCATCTGGTGAATGAGGGAAGGCATTCACTGTTCTGATTCCTTAAGCAACTAACATAAAGCCCAAGGACCAAAAGTCACAGAATACAGATGTATAAAATAAATCAAATTCATATAAGAACATTCAATAAAGTACAGTGTTTATGTACACGAACATGTATGGAAGCATTCACAGCAATATAGCTTTTTTGAGAGGAACCTGTAGGGGAAACTAATCACAGCAGGTAATATCAACAGCTACCATGAAAGGGGGATACACAAGCAAGAAGGGAATAAGTGTAGCTTAGTGGAAACACCTAGAGCCTGGGAGTCAGAGGACCTGAGTTCTAATCCTGCTTCCACCACTGGACTGGTGTGTGACCTCGAGCAAGTCACCTAACTTCTCTGTGCCTCAGTTATATCATCTGTAAAATGGGGATTAAATCCTACTCCCACTTACTTAGACTGAGCCCCACATGAGACAGGGACTGTGTCCTACCTGATTATTATATCTACCCCGGGGCTATGTAAGAGCCTAATCAATAAAATGATATTTACTGAGCCCTTACTGTGAGCAGAACACCGCACTAAGCACTTGGGAGACTACAGTACAGAGTTGTAAGATACGTTCCCTGCCAATGACGAGTTTACAATCTAGAGGGGGAGAAGGGCATTAATATAAACAAATAATTTACAGATATCTTAACCATTACCATAAAAAAATGTAATCATTTAAAGGCATAGTGGAGCACAGTTTCCAATAATGGAGAAGCAGTATGGTCTAGGGGTTAGAGCCCGAATTTGAGTTCTAATCCCAGCTCCGCCACTAGTCCACTGAGTGAACCTGGGCAAGTCGCTTAACTTCTCTGAGCTTCAGTTCCCTCATCCATAAAACGGAGATAGAACTGTGAGCTCCATATGAAACAGAAACTGTGCCCAATCTCATTAGCTTGTATCCACATCAGCACCTTCTACAGTGCCTAGCACATAGTAAGTGCTTAACAGATACCATAAAAACATGTGAAGCAGCAGTGTGTACAGCAGATACACCATCCTGAGGAGTTGCATTTGACCAAGGGGTGGCTTTTGTAAGGAAAGATTTCAGGAAGATCGAATGCCAAGAGATAGGCAGTCAAACAGACACAAAGGATCTATCTTCAAATGCATTTAATGTAGAAGGGAATATCAGTTGCAGCAGTCATCTCCCCAGCCACACATTCTCGCATAGTAGTAATAGTATTTATTGAGCACAATGGGCTGTACTAAATTCTTCAGAAAATATACCAACCACACAAGACCTACTGTCTACCCATAAGGAGCTAACTAAAATGCACATAGGAGTTGCCATTTATTTGCCTGTATTTAACTGAGCACCTACGATGTGCAAATAAGTATATATGATCCTTGAAAGAACACAATGACAATAAAAAGGACACCAGTCCTGCCTTCGAGGAACTTACAATGTATTGAAGGATAAAGGCAGACCCAACTTTATCTATATTCAGAAGAAAAACAGATGCAAAAAAGATAGAAATAAATGAATGTATTTCATTCATTCAATATTTATTGAGCACTTACTGTGTGCAGAGCACTGTACTAAGGGCTTGGAAAGTACAAATCAGCAGCAGAGACAATTCCTGCCCACAATGGGCTCACAGTCTAGAAGGGGGGAGACAGACATTAAAAAAGCATCAATAGCAGCAATATAAATAAATAGAATTAGAGATATATGTACACATCAGAACATGTGAAACAGGCATTAATACAAGTAAACAGAATTGTAGATATATATATATAGATACACAAATGCTGTAGGGCAGAGAGCAAGGGTAGAGCAAAGGGGGCAAGTCGGGGCAAGGTCTTGGGGGAAGGGAGCTGAGGAAAAGGAGAGCTTAATCTGGGAAGGCTCCTGAAGGAGGTGAGCCTTCAGTAGGGCTTTGAACAGGGGGAGGAGTGATTGTTCGGTGGATTTGAGGAGGGAGGGCATTCCAGGACAGACCTAGGACATGGGCAAGGGTTGACAGTGGGACAGATGAGATTGAGGCACAGTGAGAAGGTTAGCAGCAGAGGAGCGGAGTGGGGGGCTGGGCTGTAGAAGGCGAGGAAGGAGGTGAAGTAGGAGGGGGCAAGGTGATGGAGAACTTTGAAGCCAATAGTGTGGAGTTTTTGTTTGATATGGAGGTGACTAAATAAATGAAATAAACATAGACATAACTGTTATGGCTGGTTGTTGAAGTGACATGACATGAGGAAGTGGGAAATAGTTGAGAAAAGACTTTTTCAGGAGGACACTGAAACTGGGGAAGGACATGATCTAGAAGATTGGTTATTTGACAAAATTCCTGGCAGAGGAAAGGGTATGACCAACTGGTCAGAGAAAGGAGAGTATAGAGAGGGAGTTACAGTAAGATTAGTTTGAAAAAGTCACAACATCTTTGTACCTCAATTTCCTTATCTGAAATATGGGGATTCAGTACCAGTTCTCTCTCCATCCCTTTTGTGAGCTTCATGTGAATTGGAGACTCTATACCATCTAATGATCTTTTTACACCCCAGTACTTAATACAATGCTTTGCACATGGTAAGCACTTTGCTTCACCATGTCTCATTTACCTCATCTGTAAAGTGGGGATTAAGACTGTGAGCCCATGTGGGACACAGCTCATCTAGCTGATTAGCTTGTATCTACTCCAGGGCTTAATAGAGTGCATAGTAAGCACTTAAATACCACTTAAAAAGTGTGTGACAAATGTCACTATTATTATTAATGAATAATTTGAGTTGACTTTAGCAGGAGTAGAGACCAGATATGCAAGAGGAAGAGAGCTTTTGGTGGAAAGTGTTGAAGCCAATAATCTGGAATTTCTATTTGATATAGAGTGAAACAGGCATCCAGTAGAGGCTTTAGAGCAGTGGGTGATGTCTTCTGGATGTCTTTAGGAAAATGATCTGGGAAAGACAGTGTTAGATTGAAGCAAGAAACTGGAGGCAGAGAGACCAGTAAATCAACCCTTGGCCCACAAGAGTTCTTGGCACAAAGTAAGTGCTTAACAAATACCAATACCATTATTATTATTATCCTACCTCTGGCCTGAAATGCCCTTCCTCCTCAAATCCACCAATCAAACTTTCCCCCCTTCAAAGCCTTATTTCACCTCCTCCAGGAGGCCTTCCCAGATTAAGCCCCCCTTTCTCAGCCCTTCTTCCCCCAACTCACTTCTCTCCGACTCACTGCATTTGTTCTACCCCTGCTCCCCACCCCACAGCACTTGCATATATATGTACATATCTATAATTCTATTTACTTATATTAATGTCTGTTTTACTTGTTCTGATGTTCGTATATATCTCTAATTCTATTTATAATGATGCTATTGATGCCTGTTTTCTTATTTTGATGTCTGTCTCCCCGCTTCTAGACCGTGAGCCCATTGTGGGCAAGGATGGTCTCTGTTGCTAAATTGTACTTTCCAAGTACTTAGTACAGTGCTCTGCCCACAATAAGTGCTCAGTAAATGCAATTTAATGAATAAGGAGACTGATTCTATAGTCTGGTTGAGAAATATGAGTGGAGGTCACAGGCACAGAGAAGAAAGGGCAAATGTGGGAACTACTGAAGAATTAGAACATGCAGAATAGACTGAATGTGGGAGATGAGACAGAGGAGTCCAAGATGACGCCAAGTTTGCAGCTTCTAGGATGGAGAGGACAGTGGTAATTTGAGAAGCAGTGTAGTAGAGAGGATAGAGGTCAGGCCTAGGAGTCAGAAGGTTATGGTTTCTCCTCCCAGTTCTGCCACTTATCTGCTGTGTGACCTTGGGCAAGTCATTTCACTTATCTGGTCCTCAGTTTCCTCATTTGTAGAATGGGGATTGAGACTATGAGCCCCACTTGGGACAGGCACTGTGTCCAACCCAATTTGCTTGTATCCAACCCAGCACTTAGTACAGTAACTGACACATAGTAAGCACTTTAATACCTCAGGCATAGGAGTAAGAAGACCTGGGTTAGTAATTCTGGCTCTGTCTTTTGCTTGTTGTGTGAACTTGGTCGAGTCATTTCACTTCTCTGTGCTTCAGTTTCCTCATCGGCAAAATGAAGATTCAGTAGTTGTTTTCCCTCTTAGACTGTTAGCCATTTGTGAGACAGGGACTGTATCTTATCTGAATACTTGGTATCTAGCCACGTACATATTACAGTGTTTGATAGGCCGTAAGCACATAATAATAATAATAATAATTGTGTTATTTGTTCAGTTCTTACTATATGCCAGGCACCATATTAAGCGCTGGGGTGGATATGGGCAAATTAGGTTGGACACAGTCCCTGTCCCACATGGGGCTCACACTTTTAATACCCATTTGACAGAGGAGGTAACTGAGGCCCAGAGAAGTGAAGTGACTTGCTCAAGGTTACTTAGCAGACGTGTAGGGCAGCCACTATTAGAACTCAGTGTCTTCTGATCCCCAGACCCATGCTCTATTCACTAAGCCACACTGCTTCCCCAGTAATAATGATGGTATTTGTTAAGCATTTACTATGTGCCAAAGACTGTTCTAAGAGCTGGGAAACATACAAGCTAATAAGGTTGGACATAGTCCCTGTCCCAAATGAGGGATCACAATCTTAATCTATACTTTCTGTTGAGATAACTGAAGTAAAAAGAAGTGAAGTGACTTGTCCAAGGTCACACAGCCTACAAGTGGAAGAGTGGGGATTAGAACCCAGGTCCTTCTGCCTCCCAGGCCTGTGATCTATCCATTAGGCCATGCTCAATAATAATAAGTATTGTCATCACTACTACTGTTGTTATCATCTTGCAAGTTAGAATAATCAAGTATTTCTTAGAAAAAGTAAAGTTGGATTCTTTGGGTAGAATTTTCTTACCTTTAAGAAAGTTCTAAGAAAAAAAGTAGGCAGTCAGAGGCTAGGAAAGCAATGTGCAAAATAATCTTTCAATGTCCATTTTTAGCCTGATTAGTTTATGTATACCTGCTCAATTTTTGAACTCTCCGAGGCCACTAGCCTTAGATTTACTGCCCCCCAAATGATCTGGTCACATATTTTATTGATAAAATTGAAATCATCAGGCAAATTCTCCCTAAAATCTCCTCTCCCACACCTCTCCAGTCTTTCCCTCCTCCTGCCCCTTCTTCAATTCCTGCATCTTTCCCAGCATTGTATCAAGAGATCTCCTGCCTCCCTCAAAATCGACTCCTTCCACTCAAACCTCCGACCCTATCCCTTAATACAATCACATTAATACAATCACTCATTTCTAGATTACTGTATCAGCCTCCTTGCTGATACAGCTCCCAATCTCCTGTCTTTCCCCACACGAGTCCATACTTCACTCCACTGCCTAGATCATCTTTCTACAAAAACATTCAGGACACATCACCCCCCTCCTCAAAAATCTCCACTGTTGGTTGCCTATCCACCTCTGTGTCAAACAAAAACTCCACCACTGGCTTTAAAGCACTTTATCACCTTGCCCCTTCCTACCTCACCTTGCTTCTCTCCTTCTACAACCCAGCCCACATACTTCACTCCTCTAGTGCAAACCTTCTGCTAACCTTCTCACTGTGCCTCAGTGTCGCCTGTCTTGTCACCGACCCCTCACCCACATCTGACCTCTGGCCCGGGACATCCTCTCTCCTCAAATCTGACAATTAGTCTCCCCCACTTCAAAGCCTTATTGAAGGCATATCTCTTCTGAGAGGCCTTCCCAGACTAAGCCTCATTTTTTCCTCATCTCCCACGCCCTTCTGCATCACCCTGACTTGCCCACTTTGCCCTTTCCTCTTCTTCCAGCCCCACAGAACTTATTTATTTGTACTGAAGTCTGTCTCCCCCACCCTAGACTTTGAGCTCATTGGGGGCAGTGAATGATACTGTTTATTGTTGCATTGTATTGTCTCAAGATCTTAGTACAGTTCTCTGCACACAGTAAGAGCTTAGTAAATACAACTGAATGATTGAATCCCTTCACGCTTCATCAAAACACTTACTTCCTCCCTTCTTCCTTCCTTGACCACCATCTTCAACTATTCAACTCTCCAGTGGCTTCTTACCAACTGCTTTCCAACATGCTCATGTCTCCCCTATCCTAAAAAACTCTCCCTTGACCCCATGGCTTTCTTCAGCCATTGCCTCATCTCACTCCTACCATTCCTCTTCAAATTCTTTGAGAGAGTTTCCTACCCTAGATGCTTGTTCTCCCTCTCCTCCAATTATCTCCTTAACACTCCAATTTTGTTTCAGCCCCCTTCCTTTCACAGAAACTGTCATCAAAGGTCACCAGTGATCTCCTTCTTGCCATTTCCATCAGCCTCTACTCCATCCTAATCCTCCTTGACCTCTCAGTTGCCTTTGACATTGTAGGCCACCCTCCACTTCTGGTAGCATAATATAAATGGGCTTTTGCACTCTTTTTGGTCTAAATTTCCCCTTCTCTGCCTTTTTGACCCTTATTTCATTACAGCATAAAAAAGAATAGTTCCATTTTTCTGAAAAATTAGCTTTTACAGAAGAGGCCAACCCTTCATAAAAACAGAACATTCTCTCGCGAGTTGCAGTGGAAAGTTGATTTCATCCAAAATCATATGACATTTAAGCGCACAGCTATTAGGTTTTGCTCTTACCTTGTAGTTATCTTCCCTCTCACAGACAACATGTAAAGGGGTCCTCCCTCCTTCTTCTGGGATAATATCAGACTTTGTGTAATATCCACTGGGTGGACCTAGTTCATTATTCAGTTTCATGCTTGAAGGAGAAAACTCAAACTATTGGAAAAATGGAAAAATTAATTCAATGCACATCCATGGTTATGTTCAGATTTCATTCATTCATTTATTCAATTGTATTTATTGGGCCCTTACTGTGCACAAAGACCTGCATTAAGCACTTGGGAGAGTTCAGTGTAACAAACAGACACATTCCTACCCACAACGAGCTCGAAGTCTAGAGGGGGAGACAGACATTAATATAAATAAATAAATGGATTAAATAAATAAATTACAGAAATGTACATAGTACTGTGGGGATGGGAGGAAGAATGAATGAAAGAGCAAGTAAGAGCGTTGCAGAGGGAGTGGGAGAAGAGAGGAGGGCTTAGTCAGGGAAGGCTTCTTGGAGGAGATGTGCCTTCAATAAGGTTTTGATATGGGGGAGAGTAATAATCTGTCCCTTTCTCTTTCACTGTCAAGCTTTATCACTTTCTCTTCCCCCTTCTTTCTCTCTCTGACTATCTTTCTCTCCCTCTCTTTCACTCTTTCTCTCTCACACACACACATACAAAAGAGAAGCAGCATGGTTTAGTGGAAAGAGCAGGAGCTTGGGAGTCAGAGGTTGTGGGTTGTAATCCTGGCTCCACCACTTGTCCCCTGTGTGAGTTTGGACAAGTCACTTCACTTCTCTGTGCCTCAGTTACTTCATGTGTAAAATGGGGATTAACGTTGAGAGCCCCATGTGGGACAACCTGATTACCTTGTACCTACCCCAGCGCCTAGCACGTAGTAAATGCTTAACAAATACCATCATCATTATTATTATTATTACACACAAATCTTCACCAGATTTTCCTTCATATGTATTTAGCTTAGTCAGACTATGTGATAACCTGATCAACTATAATCACATAACATATCTTTATAAATCTTAAATCTTGTTTTCTGTATCTAATCCAAAAGTGGTCAGCCATGGTACTCATTCATTCAATCATATTTATTGAGCACTTACTGTGTGCAGAGCACCGTACTAAAGTGCTTAGAAAGTACAGTTCAGCAATAGAGACAATCCCTGACCACAACAGGCTCACAGTCTAGAAGGGAAGAGACAGACATCAAAACAAGAAAACAGGCTTTCTGTATATACCTTCCAAATGGCCTTGTTACAAGTATAGCTTCAGGATATTTAATGTGGAAAGCCTTGGCTGAGCTAGGTTAATACTCAATACTGCTGCAACTTTTCCTAATGGGGGTTGGGAGTATTGTTATTGCTATAATAATGGTTATTATTAGTAGAAGTAGTATCATAATACGAGAGAGGGGAATGAAGTCTGTGACCATTGTGGTTTTAAGTAAATAGGTAAAGGAAATGAGCCAATTATCCAAGTAATTTAGACCAAAACTCTACTCATTCATTCAAACGTATTGATTGAGTGCTTACTGTGTGTATAGCATACAGTTGGGCAACAGATAGAGACAATCCCTACCCAACAACGGGCTCACAGTCTAAAAGGGGGAGACAGACAACAAAACAAAACAAGTATACAGGCATCAATACCATCAAAATGGATAAATAGAATCATAGATATATACTCATGTGTATATATATACTCATTCAGGAGTTAAAAAGGGGATTGAAGAGGGCCAACCTCAAATATATGGCTGCCTGAGGATGTAGCTTTCGTTTTGTGCTTACCAAGTGCTTAGAACAGTACATTTTATTCAATGGGCACTCAAACAGTAAAATAACAACAACTACTTCTACTATCACTACTAAGGTTTAAAAAATCTGAATTTCCACACATGTTCAAATATAATTTTTATTAATAATAACAATAATAATTATAGTACTGGTTAAGCATTACTGTTTGCCAAACACTGTCCTAAACTCTGATGTAGATACAAGCTAATCAGGTCGGTCAATCTCTCCCCAACGTGGTACTCACACTCTTAATCCCCATTTTACAGATGAGGTAACTGAGACCCAGAGAATTTAAGTGACTTGTCCAAGGTCACCCAGCAAAGATGTGGCAGAGCCGGAATTAGAACCCAGGTCCTTCTGACTCCTACACCCATGCTTTATCCACTAAAATCACACTGCTTCTCTAGGGAATAAAGGAGTCAACTGCTTTACATTCCAAAACTGTTCAGCACGTTCTTCATTGGTAAGTACTATTTGCATGAAAAGTTTCAACTTTGAAAATTTCAACTGCTGTTGAGACTGAGTATGTAAAAATATCCCAAGGTGCTTTTGAAGGTGAAATGCTAAGGCAATCCAAAAAAAAATAATCTTAGGATAAGACTAAGTCTGGAGAATGTCACCCTGCAGGATATTTCCCCACCCTCTCCCACAGGCACATAATGAATAATTGATACCAGGACTTTCTAGATAGAAAACTTGGGTTTTTTATCCTGTATCCTTCCTTTATGTGAGACGCTGTCTTAGGGGTATGTGCAGAGAGAAGATGGACTAATGACTCCTCCCCAGCATGAATCATTCCTTTTTTAAATCATTTTATCCCACTGATAATGAGCTTTAAAGGGAATCTATAGACAACATTGACCCTCTCAGTATCACAGCTGGAGAGTTTCCAATATTCTACCAGTCTCAGCTACAGGAGGGGGAATCAAGCAGAGGCATACCCATTCCATTCCTTGCTTGGGCAGTAGCTAGCAGATGGTAGGCAATATGCTACAACTCAAAACTCCCATGTGCTGGGCAGCAGCAGCTTGGGAGAGAGTCGAGGAGAGAGACTCAAGCTTACTGTGTGGAAGGAGGCCCTGGTAAACCACTTCCATATTTTTAACAAGAAAACTATATGGATCCACTACCAGAATGATTGCAGATGGAGGCAGGGCACTCTGGGAGAGATGTGTTCATGGTGTTGCTATAGGTCAGAAATGACTCAACTGTATAAGAGAAGACATAGACAACATTAACCTTATTGACCTTCCTGTCCAACTCTCTTCCCCTATTCAGTCTTAACATGAAGCCAATAGGGGGTCAAGAGTTAGGCTTTGATCGTCAACACAGTGTGAGAACTCTATTAGAATAAAAATTTTAAGGCTTGCATTGGAAACTGAAACCTACTAAGAATTAAAGATTTGAAAATGAGTACTTGGACTGTAAGAATAAAATTACACCCAGTAATTCCTCAGAGGTAGCATGGACTAATGTAAAGCATGGACATGGGCTTCAGAGGACCTGGTCTCTAATACCGGCTCCACCAGTTGTCTGCTGTGTAATGTTGGGAAAGTCACTTCACTTCTCTGTGCCTCAGTTATATCATCTGAAAAATGGGGATTAAGACTATGAGCCCCATATGCGACACAGACTGTGACCAATCTGATTAGCTTGTATCTACTTCAGCACCTAGTATAATGTCTGGCCCATAGGAAGCACTTAACAAATACCAGGAAAAAGAACTCTAGTTATAGCTCATTATAAATAATTAATGTAGGTCTTCATTCAGTGAAATAGAGGAGGGAATTTATTCCTGGGGCAATCTGGAAAGCAGGACTATGCATCTGCTAAACCCTCCTGAAATCATAACTTCTCCAAGAGGCCTTCTCTGGGTAAGCCCTCATTTACCTTCTCCATCCCCCGTCTGTGTTACCTATGCATTCGGATCTGCCCCCCTTAATCATGTGATAGTCACCCAATCCTCAGCCCCACAGCACTTATGTTTATATCAATCAATCAATCATCTTCTCTTCTAAGCACTGATTTACTGAGCACCTACTAATGGCCCAATGCTGTACTAAGCATTTCGGCGAGAAGTAGCACAGCAGCGTGGCTCAGTGGAAAGAGCCTGGGCTTGGGAGTCAGAGGTCATGGGTTCAAATCCCTGCTCTGCCACTTGTCAGTTGTGTGACTGTGGGCAAGTCACTTAACTTCTCTGTGCCTCAGTTACCTCATCTGTAAAATGGGGATTAAGACTGTGAGCCTCATGTGGGACAACCTGATTACCCTGTATCTACCCCAGCACTTAGAACAGTGCTCTGCACATAGTAAGCGCTTAACAAATACCAACATTATTATTATTATTATTTTTCTCCTCCAATTCTCTCTTTGACCCCTTCCAATCTGACTTCTGAACTCTTCATGCCACAGAAACTGCCCTCTCACAGATCACCCATGATCTCCTTCTTGCCAAATCCAATGGCCTCTACTCCATCTTAATCCTCCTCAACCTCTCAGCTGCCTTTGACACTGTTGACCACCCCCTTCTCCTAGAAACATTATCCAACCTCGACTTCATTGACACTGTCCTCTCCTAGTTCTCCTCTTATCTCTCTGGCCATTCATACTCAGTCTCCTTCATGGGTTCCTCTTCTGCCTCCTATCCCCTAACTGCAGGAGATCCCTCAAGGTTCAGTTCTAGGTCCCGTTCTGTTTCTGCAGTGTGACCTTGGGCAAATCATTTAACTTCTCTGTGCCTCAATTACCACAGCTGAAAATGGGGATTGAGACTTTGAGCCCCCTATGGGACAGGGATTTGTCCAACCTGATTATGTTGTATCTATCCCAAGGCTTAGAACAGTACTTGGTACATAGTAAGTGCTTAGAAAATACCATAATAATTATAATAATTATTATTATTACTATTCTCCATATACCCCCATTCTCTTGGAGAACTCATCCACTCCCATGGTTTCGACTACCACATCTATGTGAATGATACCCAAATCTGCTTCTCCAACCTTAATTTCTCTCCCTCTCTGAAGTCTCTCATTTCCTTCTGCTTTCAAGACATCTCTACTTGAATGTCCTCCCGTCAACTCAAGCTTAACATGTCCAAAACAGAACTCCTCATCCTCCCACCCAAATCCCATCCTCCCCCTGACTTTCTTAAGACTACAGACAGCACCACCATCCTTCCTGTCTCATAAGCCCCTAAGCCAAATACTCTCCCCTCCTTAAAAGCCTTGTCTCCTCCAAGAAGCCTTCCTTAACTAACCACCCATTTCTTCTTCCCCCACTCCCTTCTGCATCACCCTGACTGGCTCCCTTTGTTCTTCCCCCCTCCCAGCCCCACAGCACTTATGTAGGATTGAATGAATAGTTATTGAGCACTTTTTGTGTGCAAAGCACTGTACTAAGTGTTTGGAAGAGTACAATATAACAGAGTTGATAGACATGTTCCCTACCCACAAAGAGCATGCAGTATAGAAGGGGGAGACAGATATGAATATGAATAAATTATGGCTATGTGCATAGGTTTTGTGAGGCTGGGGGTAGGGTGAATAAAGGGTGCAAATCAAAATGCAAGGGAGATGCAGAAAAGAGTGGGAGAAGAGGGAATGAGGGCTTAGTTGAGGAAGGTCTCTATGAGGAGATGTGCTTTCAATAAGACTTTGAAGGTGGGGAGAGTCATAGTCTGTCTGGTATGAGATGGGAGCATGTTCCAGGCCAAAGGCAGGATGTAAGCAAGGGGTCGGTGGCGAGGTAGATGAGATCAAGGTACAAGTGAGTAGGTTGGCATACTGGTTGCCGAGTCTGTGCAAGACCCTATTCTAAGTGTTTGAAAGACTACAGATAGACAGAAGACAAGCTTTCTGTCCTCAATGAGATACTCTCCCCAAAGAGGCAACAGTTTATCCGTTGGAGGAAGCAATGAGTCTTAATGGAAAGAGCACAGGCTTGAGATTCAAGGGACCTAGGTTCTGCCTCTTACCTGTGGGTGACCTTCGTCAAGTCATTTCATTTCTTATATAATAGCCTTATGATCTGCCACTTCTCCTTTCTGAAATTTATTTTAATGACCACCTTCCCCTGGAGACTGTAAACTCCTTTTGGGCAGGGATCGTACTGACTAACTCTATTGTATAGTACTATTCCAAGTGCTTAATGCAGTGTTCTGCACAAAGTAAGTGCTCAATAAATATGGTTGAATGAATGAATGAATGCTCTAAACACAGTAAACATTCAGTAAATACCATCGACTGGTTGTCATGATCTATTCATTGCATATATATCAATAAATGGCATTTATTGACAACTTACTGTGGGCAGAGCAATGTACTAATAATAATAATATTAACAATAATAATAACAACAAAAATAATAATAAAAGTGAAAATTGTGGGTTTTGATAAACGTCAAGAACTGTACTAAGAGCTGGGATAGATACACGATCATCAAGTCCCAGTGGCCTCTACTCCATCCTAATCCTCCTCGCCTCTCAGTTGTCTTCAATACTGTGGATGACCACCTTCTCCTGGAAACATTATCCAACCTTCGCTTCACTGACTCTATCTTCTCCTGGTTCTCCTTATCTCTCTGGCCATTCATTCTCATTCTCCCTCGTGGGTTCCTCATAATAATGATGGTATTTGTTAAGCGCTTACTATGTGCAGAGCACTGTTCTAAGCGCTGGGGTAGACACAGGGGAATCAGGTTGTCCCACGTGGAGCTCACAGTCTTCATCCCCATTTTACAGATGAGGTAACTGAGGCACAGAGAAGTGAAGCGACTTGCCCACAGTCACACAGCTGGCAAGTGGCAGAGCCGGGATTTGAACTCATGACCTCTGACTCCAAAGCCCGGGCTCTTTCCACTGAGCCACGCTGCTCCTCATCTGCCTCTTGCCCTCTAACTGTGGGAGTCCCTCAAGTTTCAGTTCTGGGTCCCCTTCTATTCTCCATCTACACCCAGTCCCTTGGAAAACTCATTCATTCCCCTGGCTTCAACTCCCACCTTTATGCAGATGATACCCAAATCTACATCTCCAGTCCTGGTCTTTCTTCATCTCTGCAGTCTTGCATTTCCTCTATGTGGATGATTCCCAAATCTATATTTCTGGTTATGATCTCTCTCCATCTTCTCTGCAGTCTCACATTTCCTCTTGCCTTCAAGACATCTCTACTTGGATGTCCTCCCATTAACTCAAGTTTAACACAACCAAAACAGAACTCCTTATCTTCCCACCCAAAGCCTGTCCTCCCCATGACTTTCCCAACACCAAAGATAGCACCACCATCCTTCCTGTCTCATAAGCCCGTAACCTTGATTCATCTCGCTCATCCAACTCACATATTCAATTCATCACTAAGTCTTATCATTCCCCACTTCACTACATCGCTAAAATCTGCCCTTCCTTCCCCACCCAAACTGCTACCATGTTAATGCAATCACTCATCCTATCCCGCCTAATCAGCCTCCTTGCTGGCCTCCCAGCCTCCTGCTGCTTCCCAGTCTGCTGCCCCAGTCATTTTTCTACAAAAACGTTCAGGACATGTCACCCACCCTCCTCAAAAAACTCCAGTGGTTGCCCATCCACCTCCATATCAAACAAAAACTCCTCACCATTGTCTTTAAAGCTCTCCATCACCTTGTCCCCTCCTACCTCACCTCACTACTCTTCTACTACAATCCAGCCCCCAACCTTTGCTCCTCTAACACTAACCTTCTCACTGTGCCTCAATCTCACCTGTCTTGCCACCAACCCCTCACCCACATCCTGCCTCTGGGCTGGAATGCCCTCCCTCCTCAAATTAGATGATTACTCTCCCCTGCTTCAAAGTCTTATTGATGGCACAACTCCTCCAGGAGGCCTTACCTGACTCAGACACCCCTTGCTTCTTCTCCCACTCCATTCTGTGTCACCCTGGCTTGCTCCCTTTGTTCTTTCCCCCTCCCAGCCCCACAGTACCTATGTACATATCTGTAATTTATTTATTTATATTAATGTCTGCCTCCCCTCCTCTAGACCGTAAGCTCGTAATGGGCAGGGGAGGTATCCATTTATTGTTGCATTGTACTCTCCCAACAACTTAGTGCAATGGTCTACACACTGTAAGCACTTTATAAATATGATTTAATAAATGAATGGATGAATATGGAGCTCAGAACAGGAATAACATGAATTGAATTCCCATTTTGGCAGATGAGGGAACTGAGGCACAGAGTAGTTAAGGGACTTCACCAAGATCAAACAGTAGGTAAGTGTCTGACCTGGGATTAGAACTCAGTTTCTTGGACTATCAGACTAGTGCTTTAGAGAGAATCCGTATGGACTAGTGGATAGAGCATGAGTTTGGGAGTCAGGATCTGGGTTCTAGTCCCTTCTCTGTCACTTGTCTGCTGTGCAATCATGGGCAAGTCATTTCATTTCTTTCTGCCTCAGTTACCTCATCTGTAAAATGGGGATTAAGAATGTGAGCCCTATGAGGGACAGGGACTGTGTCCAACCCAATTATCTTATATCAACCCCAGCACTTAGAATAGTGACTGACACATAGTAGGTCCTTAACAAATACTGCATTGTTATTATTATTTATTTTAGGCCACACTGCTTCTAGATTATGTTATGTTACATATAAATATATGTTATTCTGGGGAGATAGACAGCTGGGCAGTATAAAGTCAGCTTTATATGACCTTCTACCATCTCAACCTAGATAATTCTGTAGCCTACGAAGATATAAAGAATGTTGGCAGGATGAATGTAGATTACTGCAAATTAAATCCAATTCACCCTGATCAATCAATCAATGGTATTTATTGAGCACTTATTATATGCAGAACACTGTACAAAGCAATTGGAAGAGTATAATATAACAGAGGTGGTAAACATGGTCCCTGCCCACAGTGAACTTATAGTCTAGAGGTTTCCCAGAAGGAGGCCCTGTTGAAGAGAGTAGATTTGAAATCAAAGAAAAGAAACACATTTTTCACCCAACAGATGGAATTAGTTGCCACAGGATGTTAAAAATCTTGAAAATATGAATAGATTTAAAGAAAGCTTGGATAAATTTATCAACTAAAACTCATAAATAGGCTCTTAGGGATGTTAGAAGTTGAAAAAGTTCAAACCAATGTACAGGCAAGAGTTCCATAATGGATTAATACAGGAAACCATGAGAGGACTACCAAAGAATGCAGACAAAACACTGCTTCCCCAGGTATCACGAAAAGAGCACTGGGATGGAATGAGTTTGGACCTGACCTATTATGGGTTGTAGTATGCTCTCAACTTTCTGTAATTGTTTCAGCTAATGCAATTATGACCTATATTGAATTAACTTATAGTAGACCAATTTTAATTGAACATATCTGATGCACTGCACACTTCCTTCTTCATTAAGTTTCAAGTTAAACGTACCACGTCGGGTCCATAAATATCATCTTGGTCCTCTGCTCTGGTATCAGGATTGGTAATTGCATGAAGTAATAGTTCTGTTATTTTGACTCCCTCCTCTCCTGGAAGGGCTACGGCAATATGAAGAGGAGTTAGTCCTTTCATCTAAAAAAGAAAACAATTTTAAAATAATTAAAAATAAACCCATGATCGGCTTTTCCACAACAGAGCAAGGGGGTGATGGGGGTGCATTTTATCCTTTAGGAAAACAATGTCATTCCCAACTTGGCAGACCTACTACGTATAACATTTACAGTTAATGTACTGTAGATTCTAGTGGCATAAATCTTAATGCAGATAATGACCAGTCATAGCATCCTCAATGATATATTTCTCATACCCTTTCACACACAAAGGTCACATTTCCCAGTACAAGATTGCTGAACTCCTGAAGCAAGTGATATCTTATGTCTGTAAGATGGACAATCATCGTGAGACAACACAATTGAAACCATTTTTCTTTACTGACAGCAAGAATATTAATACTCTTCACAAATCAGCTTACAATATCATTGATCCACTGTAGACCTGTGACTAGAAATGTGTTATTGGTTCATTTCACTAGCAGGGAAAACATTTTTGTTTGCCTTGACTTTCAGAGACTTCCTAGGGGCCAAAACCTGGAGTTTCTCCCCTAAACGTACAAGTGTGCTTCAGGTTGTGCCACCAGGAAGCAGTCATTTTATGATTTTCCTTCCCTCCGTTGGGAATAATCAAAAAAAAAACAACCCACAAAACTTTAAAGTCCCCATGTTCATGGATGTTTGTATCTCTAGGCCCTCTTTGAATGGAATGGGGGAAGGAATTTATGGGGAAAAGTAAAAACAGCAAAAGGAATGCTTTGTACTTAAATGCAGCATGGCTCAGTGGAAAGAGCATGGGCTTTGGAGTTAGAGGTCATGAGTTCAAATCCCAGCTCTGCCACTTGTCAACTATGTGACGCTGGGCAAGTCACTTAACTTCTCTGTGCCTCAGTTACCTCATCTGTAAAATGGGGACTAAGACTGTGAGCCCCATGTAGGACAACCTGATTCCCCTGTGTCTACCCCAGTGCTTAGAACAGTGCTCTGCACATAGTAAGCGCTTAACAAATACCTACATTAGTATTATTATTATTATTAAATGAGAGTTTAATACAAAGGTAATGGATCTTAGGGCCACATTTATCAGTTTCCCATTGTTCATTCATTCTTTCATTTATTCATTCATCGCATTTACTGAGTGCTTCTTGTGTGAAAACCACTGTACTAAGTGCTTGGGAGAGTACAATATAACAATAAGCAGACACATTCCCTGCCCACAACAAGCTTACGATCTAGAGGGGGATACTGACATTAATATAAATAAATAAATAAATAAATAAATAAATAAATAAATAAATAAATAAATGAATGAATAAATAAATAGTGTATCATTATTGAAGTCCTGCTGTCTTGGAAGGAAAGAGATAAAGTGATGTAAGTTATATTTTACACTCAGAAGGTCAGCTACAGCTTTTAAAGTGCAAATGAATCATTTATAGATAAATTCATAAGAAAAGTTTGAAAAACAATTGGGTCCTTTATACTCAAACCAAGACAGACTGTTTATCCAAACAGACAGATGAAACCTTTCCATAAGTTTTTTTCTTTAAATGGTTTTTTTGCACAAGGCTCTCCTTAACCTTAGAAATATTGAACTGTTTGCATTAACATTAATATTACATCATGAATATCTCCTGGGTATTATACTGCTGTTGTTTATAACTACATCAAATGACAGGATTACCTTCGATGGGAATCTTATGTCAGTCCTTGCACCATATTTTAGAAGGAGTTTAACTGCTTCTACATCTGCAGCTTTAATTGCAAGGAAGAGAGCCTGCATGGGAACGTGGCACAAATTGGGATCTGCACCTCGACGCAGGAGCAAGTTGATGGTTGTCCATCTGTTTCTGTGCCTGCAAATGATACAACAGATCTATCTGTCAGTAGCAATTGATAACCTTCAAGGGGCCAAGCTTGAGAAACTGATGGCTCAAGAAGGATCACAAAATTATAGCACAAAATCAATATTAGCATCTCCATATTGGCATCTGAGGACCTGCATTTGTTTGTTATTTTAATATTTGGTTTTGTTTTCTACAAATTGCCAGGGCATATTTATGGCTACTGCAGAGGCTTTGTATACCTGTCTGATGAATTCATGTTATTTAGATTATCAAACTACCCCCTACACCCCACATCCTCACTTTGGTACTATACCTCGCTTCTGGCCCAAGATGTTATCCTTATTCATGAAAGAATAGGACCTCTATGTACCTTTGAACTTTTCATTTAATAGTCTTTGTCACTGTAACCTACTTTGTTGGAAGAGACTGCACTTAACCTCATCCTCTAGACTGTAAACTCATTGTGGGCAGGGAATGTGTCTACCAATTCCGTTGTACTGTACTCTCCCAAGCGCTTTGTACAGTCCTCAGCACACAGTCAGCATTCAATGAATATGATTGTTTGAGTAAAAATTAGTACAAAAGTAGAGGAGTATTTGAAGAATGATCAACCTGATTCTATCCAGGATAGACTCATTGAGGACATTTTTTATTTGGATTATCTGGCCTGGCTTTCTTCATGGCCTTTTCTCTTTGAGTTTCCTATAATCTGGAAGGCCAATGTGGTTTACAGGAAAAATGTGAGTCTGTGAGGCAAGAGGCCTGGTTCAATTTTCAGCTGTGCTATTGTTATGCTGTGTGACCTTAAGCAGCTCACTTTTCCTCTTTATGTATCTTTTGCTCATTTATCAAGTACAGATAATAACTTATACAGCACTTTCCCCACAGATACCTTAAAAAAGGTAAGATGAAATGGCTGATGTGAAAGTGCTTGGGGAAAGTTTCAAAGTGTTAAATTCAAGGTGGCTTAAGTCCATTTTAACCCAATTATTTATAAGATAAATGGACCAGGATCCAAAATTGGCATCAGGAAAGCCAGAAACTTTTCTTGCAGTTGATATTAATTACATCCACTCCACAATTTTAATAAATTGGGAAAATTTAGGTAAATCTGTTCTACCTGAAGAATTTCATAAATGAGTGGCTCTTCTTAATAGGACAAACATTTATAACTGGAGAAAACTGTCTTGCAGTGATTTATGCACCTCTTAAAACATCTAGCATTCCCCAAAACTTTGCTCACTTATAGAACTGGCTTATGACATATAAAAATAGCTTACATCCAGGTTGCTTTGTGAACCGAATTGTGGCCAGATAATAAACTAGTCTCTAATGCTAAAAACATAAAACAAAGGACCAGGTTCACAAGCAAAACAGGGGAGGGGGAAATACATGAGGACTTGTACTTTCCCAAGCACTTGCACACAGTAAGTTACTCTGCACAACAGTAAGTGCTTAATAAATGTGATTGAATGAATGAATTAATTAATGAATGACAAGAATACCAATGAGGGGAACAGGAGAAAAAAAGAGAGAAAAGGAGGAGAAAAAGAGGAAGGAAGAGAAAGATAAGCGGGTACTTGAGACTGCTTCTCTTACTTCTGTTGTGCTCTACCAAGTGTTGAGCACAGCAGGCATTTGGTATGAATGCTGGTAATTAGCTTCTGCCCTTCCACCCCCAGATCAGAAGAAACTCGCTATCCCCCACCAAAATTCTCTCTGGATTTTTTGCATTCTGACCCTTCTTCTCTTCTTACTTCATCATGCATGCATAGTCTTTAGAGAAGTTGCATAGCTTAATGGAAAAGGCACAGGCCAGGGAGCCAGAGGGGTTGGGTTCTAATCATGTTTCTGCCAATTGTTTATTGTGTGACCTTGAGCAAGTCATTTAACGTTTCTGTGACTCAGTTCCCCTGTTCTCCCTCCTACTTAGAGTCCCAAGTGGGACAGGGACTGTATCCAACCTAATTCATTTGTACCTACCCTAGTGCTTAGAACAGTGTTTGATACATAGGAAGCGCTTAACAAATACCTTTAAAAAAAGGAAAAAAAAATAAATTTTCCCATTAAATGAGCCTATATCCACAGCGTTAGCTCATTCTGACCCTTCTCCTCTTCTTCCCCTAGCTTATGCTCACAGTTAAAAGAAACTCTTTCCCTGCCACAAGACTGAATTTGCTGCTTTAGCTCATTCTGACTTTTCCTGCTACCACACCACTATCACTGCTTACAAAAACAATCTTTTATTTCCTCCTTAAATATCATCATGGCAGTGCATGGAGGGAAATTATGCAATGGAGGCAATTAATGTGAGTAAATACCTTATCAATTTATGAGGCAAGAATTTCAGGAGAGCTTGCCAACTCAAATTTAATGATAAAAAGTTAAGCAAAGGAGTTTATTCCATTAAAATTCAGTATTCATTGTCACAGTACGTGTCTATGATTGTTGAAATCTGGGAAGAATTTGAAGGAAATATCAGTCCATTTGTTTTTTTTCTGTTTATGTAAATTTATAAAGAGGTGCCTCTTCAATTATTTAGTTACTTTTAATTTAATATTTTGTGCTTCTATTAATTACATATCAAGTGCATTGTCAGTCACTCTTCAAAGTGCATTTGTTCACATAATATCCTTGATCAATCAATATCAAGGTATTTATTGAGTGCTTATTTTGTGTAAAACACTCTACTAAGTACTTGGGAGACAACACTATAACAGAATAAACATACATGTTTTCTGACCATACAGCTTAGAGGGGGAGACAGACGTTTTATAAATAATTTATCATAAATAATTTAATAACTCCGTAGATTTAATATCACACAAATCAAGGGTAAGGATTACATCTAGTCTCTCTCATATGATTCCAAGGATATAGCACCATGCTCTCTACATGATGATTTACAGAAATTGGGTAAGTTTAACTGGAACTCACTGGAAATACTTTTACAATTGCGCTTGGAGGCCCACCTGAAAAAGGTCTCACTTAATAGTTGGTCATGTCCACCGTAAGCACTCAGTAAATACTGTTGATTGTCTAACTGGACTTCTTTAAAATGGGCTGACCTGCTAAAGGAGGTCTTATAAAAAGTTCACTTCATTTAATCCTACTTTCTGAGCATTTATTACGTGCAGAGGACTGTACAGTTGGTAGACTATGGTACAACAATAAACAGACACATTCCCTGCCCACAACGAGTGTACATTTTATACATGATCACATGTAATAACCAAGGCATTTGTTAAGCTGTTATATGTCAAGCACTGTAAGAAGTGCTGGGTAGCTGTAAGAGAAGCAGGTAAAACACAATCCCTGTCATGCATGGGGCTCACAGTCTAAGTGGAAAGGAGATCAGGCATTTTATCCCCACTTTTACACATAAATCCGCTAACCAGGAAAAAGTAAATAATAATAATAATAATAATAATGTTGGCATTTTTAAGCACTTACTATGTGTCAAGCACTGTTCTAAGTGTTGGGGTATATTCAAGCTAATCAGGTTGGACACAGTCCCAGTCCCATATGAAGCTCAGAGTCTTAATCCCCATTTTACAGATGAGGTAGCTAAGGCACAGAGAAATTAAGTGACTTGCCCAAGGTCACACAGTGGACTCGTGGCAGAGTTGGGATTAAAACCCAGGTCCTTCTGGCTCCCAGGTCTGTACTTAATCCACTAGGCCATCAAACCCACTACCTTAAATAATATAGTACTACCAACATACACTTATCTACAACTTGGATTTTTCTCAGGGAAACATTTAGACTTATTAAACCAAAAGCCCACAGCATGAGTGCTGGAACAGCTCTTGAGAACAGTTATTATAATTGCTATCAAGTGCCGTTGAGTCATTTCTGATTCATAGCAACTCTATGGATATCCTTTCTCCAGAACATCCTGACTTCTGCCATTTGACAACAAGTAAAACTCAATAATAGAATGATGGGGCCATAACCCCAGGCTTCCTCTGCTCTCCTTAATTGACTAAATCCAAGTCCATTGGAGAATAGAATCTGCAGCAAGCAGAGGGGATGCAAGAATTGAGATGTGGCTTCCTTTCCCCACAACATGGCCTGGGAAAACATACCCAAAGCAAAATAACAAGGTCAGGACTGCAGGCTTGGCAGGGAATTGGCTATGAAGGGGAGTTCTTCCCCCTTTACTTGTGAATAGAGCACACCTGGAATTGAGAAGGACCTGGGTTCAAATCCCAAACCCTCCACTTGTCTGCTGTCTGACCATGGGCAAGTCGCTTAACTTCTCTGTGCTTCATTTACCTCATCTGTAAAATGGGAATTATGACTGTAAGTCCCAAGTGGGTCAGGGACTTTGTCCAACCTGATTGACTTATATCTACCCCAGCACTGACTCCAGTACCGGGCACATAGTAAGTGCCTAACAAATAACCATTAAAAAATGGATTACCCTCAGTGTAAGATAACTGAGATCTACAAATAGGATGGACCAAACTTAAGCAGAAAACACCTCCTCTCTGATCATCTCTCTCTCCCATGCCACCCTTCATTATTCACTCTTTTCCTTACCCATCTTCCCTTTCTAGCCCTCTGCTAGTAAGAATGAGCTCTCCTTGACAAGGGTAAAAAGCTCTGTTCGTGGTGTGCGTTTCCTACATTTCTATTTTTTGCTGTATTGATATGCCTGTCTATACCACGCTAGATTATAAGTTCCCTAGGGCAGAGACTGTATCTACCAACTCTATTGTATTTTCTTAGTACAGTGATCCACACAAGGTAGGTGCTTAATAAATACCACTGATGACTGTTTCAGGAGATGTAATTATAAAGGATCACATCATTCTTAGTTTTTCCTAGTAAGAAAAATTACAATCATGTTTATAAAGGTTTGAGATCCTCAAGCGAAGATGATTAGCTAAAAGCATTCTTTCCCATTTCCAGAATTCATATGTTAGAGCAGAAATCATGGCAAATAAATCCTAATTCCACAAGCCTTTGATTTGAAATTCTCTTAATAGTCTCAGGATGAGCAAAAGTCCCACCAAATTACTTCCATGATGAGGAAAGTTCACTAAATGCTTGTCAGGGAACTAATTATTATGCTACCCAAAGTAAAAAAAAAGTGATCCACTAACTCTTCTATTTTTCCAATATAAAGGATGTCTTTAATAGCTACATAAAAGGGAGGGGTTATTAAATTACCCTTTCCCACATGAGTGTCTATTTTATCCAGTTCCTTCCCCCTCGATCCACCTTTAAAAGACCAAGATCTTAGAATCATGTTAGAGTCTCTAACCCCAGCTCCAACACATGTCTGCTGTGTGACCTTGGACAAATCATTTAATTTCTGTGGGCTTCAGTTACCTTATCTGTTCTATGGGGATTAAGAGTGTGAGCCCCATGTGGATCAGGGACAGTGTCCAACCCGTTTAACTTGTATCTACTCTAGTGTTTAGAACAGTGCTTGGCATATAGTTAGCACCTAAGAAGTACCATAGTTATTATTATTATCAGTAGTAGTAGTTTCCGTCAACATCGGGAAACATGCAAAATCACTGAAATTATTGTAGAGAGATACATTAAATCTGAATTTGGTCCAGCATTTTTCAACCCATTCTCTATCTATTGCCACAGTACAATTCCCTGGAAAGCGGTCTCCTTTTTGAAACCAGCTTTAGCAGTTAGGACACAGCCCTCCCCACCTTCAGAGTGCTTCAGAAATCCCACCTCCTCCAGAAAGCCTTCCCTGATAAATTCCCTACACTCTAGTCATGTCATCCCAGTAGTGACCCTTAGCACTTTCATATTTAACCCAGCCTCTGCATTTATATTCGTATTAAACTATTCATTCAGCTCTTTCTCACCCTGGCATTTTTGCACTACTTCCTGCTTTCCCCCTTTTCTTCCTCCTACTCCCACTATTTATAAGTATTTTTTGTCTGTCTCCTCAGTTAGACTGTTCATTCTCTGGGTGCAGAGATGTGCTCTGTGCTTTGGTTGAACTTTCCCAAGAACTCAATACCATGCTTTGCTCTTGAACTCAATACCATGCTTTGCTCTCAGAGGGCGCTTAATAAACTCAATAAACATTGATTAATTGACTTACTCTATGATGGCAAATGCCATGTTCCTCATTGTGCCTTCATTCATGGAGATTTTACTATCAGAATTTGCTTTCAACAAACTGAAGATATTGGCACTCTTCTCCAGATTTTTTTGAGAAACAGGTAGAGAAAAGTTGCAGATACACTGGTTTGATTCAAAAATCGTTTCAGTGCTATACTGAGTACACCTCTCAAACACATCATCATCCAGTGTTCTTTCAAAGCTGATCCTCAATTCTTTTTCAGATGCCAATTCTGTCAGTGTGGACTGGCTCCGCAGGACTGTGATCTCAATGTCTAAAGGGTTATATTCATCTAGGAAGGTAGTTCGAGAAAAGGATAAATCTAAACGATGACTGGAATCTGACAAATTCTTTTTTTCTTCCTGTTCAATTTGGGATAACGCCTTTGTCAATGAAATTGAAGAAATCTGTGTTCTAGAAGCAGGTAATTCAGAGTCGTTTTGATTCTTTACCTAAACAAAGAAGAAAATAGAAGTGCTCAAGTGTTTCAGCTTCCTTTAGTGAAGAATCAGTTCCCAAGGATTTAATGCTCTTTAAATAAAAAATCTAATTTGGGTTACTATACAGTAGGTTTTCAATAACACATTTATTCCCCTAAGCAAAGTAAAACATTTTCAAATTCAGAACCATCAATCAATTATATTTATTGAGCACCTACCGGGGGCAAAGCACTGCAGTAAGCTTTCCGGAGAGTACAGTAAAACAGAGCTGATAGACATATTCTCTGCCCAATTGTAAAGGGCTGAGTCTTAAAGAAGTCATTCAGCAGGACATTACTTAAACCATTCCGGGCAAGTGAGATTCCATCAAGCTTGAAATACTTCCCAAAAAGAAGATTACATGACATGTACCACTGAACAATTCAAGCGTTTAATAACCCACGCTGCTGTGAAATCCTTCGGAGTACATCTGATACTGGGTACATGACATTTCAAACTTCTTTCTTATTGTTCTGTACAGTACAATAAAATTTTACTTTCGGATATTTGGAAGTGGTATGCCATGTCTAAAAATTTCAACCATATTTGGAATGTTTAAGTTTCAATAGTTAAGCAGCACTTCGTAGAAACTGATGAAAGTTCAAAATGTAAGCTCCTCAAGGCCATGGAATGTGTCTTCCAGTTTTATTGGATGCTCCCAAGTGCCTACTACAGCACTCTGCCCATGGTTAGTCACTCAGTAAGCCCCAAATCTAAGAAAAACCAAAGACAGGATTCCTCTACTAGGGATTGCTTAGACACAACTTGAGGCCCTGAATCAAAGGATCCAAATAAATGTTTAATCATCTTATGTATTTACATGCCACAGAGCCCTGTAATAAGACATACTGAAAAGCACACATAAAAGAAGGTAGCACTATCTTTCTCCCTTTCTCCCTTTTCTAATTAATTAATTAATTAATCAGTCAGTCATATTTATTGAGCACTTACTACATGCAGAGTAGTGTACTAAACACTTGGGAGAGTATAATACAACAGAGTTGGTAGACACATTCCCTGTCCATAATGAGTTCATGGTCTAGAGGAGGAGACAGGCATTAAGATAAATAAATAAATTGCAGATATTCATTCATTCCTTCATTCAAATGTATTTATTGAGTGCTTACTGTGTGCAGAGCATGTATACAAGTGCTGTGGGGCTGATGGAGGGGTGAGTAAAGGGAGCAAATCAGGGTGATGCAGGAAGGACAAAGAGGAAATGAGGACTAAGTCAGGGAAGGCCTTTTGGAGATGTGCCTTCAGTAAAACTTTTAAGGCGGAGAGAGCAATTGTCTATTGTATATGTTATTAATGATAATAATAGTAATAATAGTATTAGTTAAGCACTTACTATGTGCCATGCACTGTTCTAAGCTCTGGGGCAGATAGAAGTTAATCAGTTTGGACATAGTCCTTGTCCCACATGGGTCTTATATTCTTAATCCCCATTTTTTACAGATGAGGTAACTGAGGCACAGAGAAGTTAAGTGACTTGTCCAAGGCATGACACATGGCTGAGCTAGAATTAGAACTCAAGTCCTTCTGATTCCCATGTCTGTGCTCTATCCATTAAGCCATGCTGTTTCTCGAGCTTTGGAGCACTTACTGTGTGAACTGAGCACTTGGGAGAACATACATAACAGAGTTGATAGACACATTCCCAGCCCACAGTGAGCTTACTCTCCTTCCCTCTTCAGATCCAGCTTGTGAAATTTATACAGTTCATTAGAGACTGGGAAAAGATTACTGCAGAATATGCTCTAGACCGTAAACTTACTGTAGGTGGGGAACATGTTTGCCAAGTCTATCACAGTGTACTCTCCCAAGTGCTTAGTATAGTGTTCTGCGCACAATAAGTGGTCAATAAATACTATTGATAGATTACTCTTCAGGATAGCAAGAGGAAATTCTTGGGGAATCCCAGCTGTGGAGAGATCCATTGACAATACAGATCAGCTAACTGGGTAAATGCAATAAATACGATTGAATAAATGAATGAATCAGTAGTGACAGTAGCAGTAATAATAGTAATGGTATTTGTTAAGCACTTACTATGTTCCAAGCACTGTACTAAGCGCTGGGATAGATGAAAGCTAATCAGATTGGAAACAGTCCCTGTCCCATATGGGGTTTACAATCTTAATCCCCATTTTGCAGGTGAGGTAACTGAGGCACAGAGAAGTGAAGTGAGTTGTCCAAGACAAGTGGCAGAGCTGGATTAGAACCCAGGTCCTTCTGACTTCTAGGCCTATGCTCTGACCACCAGGCCATGCTGCTCTCAAACCTTGGCAGGACTTCTATGGAAGGTTTCCTGCTCATAAAAACCCTCTGAGCTTTAAATTCTAACTAATTTTAGGGTAACTAATCTTTACAATAGGGAGATTTTCTAAAACTGAGAACATTGCTGGGGGGTTAGAATGGGAGGTGGATGTCCACAGCATTGAACAAGTGTTTGATAGGGATGGGTGTATCATCAGAGCTCTTTAGCCAAAATCTATGAAAGAGCAGTCACAGATCTCATTTTTCCCTAACCATCAAGTTACTTTTCAAAAGAGCCTCCCTTTTCACCACCACAGATTCCACCATCTCCTTCTGCACAAGTCACTTTATTCCTGGAAAAGACCAAGGAAAGCTAAGCTCCTTGTGGTCACGGAACATGTCTACTAACTCTGTTATATCGTTATATATACTCTGTTATAGGGAAGCAGTCTGGCCTAGGGGATAGAGCATAAACCTGGGAGTCAGAAGGACCTGGGTTCTAATCCTAGCTCTGCCACTTGTCTATTGTATGATCTTGGGCAAGTCACTTCACTTCCCTGTGCCTCAATTACCTCATCTGTAAAATGAAGATTTAGACTAACTCCATGGGGAACAGGGACTGTGTCCAACCCAATTACCCTGTATCTATCCCAGAGCTTAGTACAGTGCCTGGCACATAGTAAGCACTTAAATATCACAATCATTTTTATTATTATTACTGCACTCTCCCATATTCTTAGTAGAGTGCTCCGCACAGAGCAAGTGGTCAGTAAGTACCATTGACTGATTGAAAGCTGCGATAACTACTCTCACTTCATCAAGTTTCTTCCATACTTTCATATTTAGATAAGTCAATAGTCAGGGATCATAAGACTGAGGAGCAGCATGGCATAGGGGATGCAGCATGGACCTGGAAGTCAGAAAGCCATGGGTTCTATCCAAGTTCCTCCACTTGTCTGCTGTGTGATCTTGGGTAAGTCACTTTACTTCTCTGGACCTCAGTCACCTGATTTGTAAAATGGGGATTGAGACTGAGCCCCATGTGGGACAGGGACTGTGTCCAATCTGATTTTCTTGTATTTAACCTAGCCCTTAGTACAGTGCCTGGCACATAGTAAGTGTTTATTAAGATTCCTCAGAGATACAAAAAAAACATTGTTTCTAAATACAATAGATTTGATAGTATCACATCAAAGTGCCTGAATGCTATAGTTGCACTACTCATTTAGAAATTGAATTCAAGTATATGAAATAGGCCAAAAATCTATTGATATGTGTGAGGTACAGGCCTAAGAATGATAAAATTAAATTTGTAGAGAAAAAGAAGTTTAAAAGGGAACTCATTCCTCTGGTTATTCACATATAATTGGTTAAAAGCAAGATTGTGACTAAACTCCATGAGACAATAATTGCTGACTTGAAAGTTATAGGTTAATAGCAGGCTCACCTGGTATTCAGTGAAGTTCCTCTCAGCGATATTGCGTTTAAATGATTTGACAGGAAAATAAATAATAAAGCATATACACAGAACCGTTAGCCCTTCATCAGTGCATTTATTCACATCAGCTCCATTATCAAGAAGAAGATTGATGATGTCATTATGGCAATTTACCTGTAAGGGGAGGATAAACAAGACCACGTGATTTACCTCTAACAAAAAAAGGTTTCACTTCCCATGTGAAGCTACATGGACATGAAATGGTTGGTGATCCATTTGATGGTCTTTCTGGGTCTGAACTTAGGAAAATAAGCACAGAGTGAAATCTAGGCTCTTGGGCACCAAACCCCTCCTTCCAGGGGGCCAGACCCACAAAATCATGGAGAAACACCAAGATGAGGGGAGGGAGTGTATAAGCCATGTAACTATAAAGTTGGAACACTGCTTGTTGGACCTTGGGTTCTGTGGATGCTGGACCTGTAATAATAGATGGGGAGAATACCCCAGGGGAAGCCTGTCTGGACAGCAGGAACTAATGCCGGTCCAGGCCAGCCCTGTCGGTCAGCCCCTTCACCACCCTAACTGGAAAATTTCAATCCTCTGTCCCTTCCCCTGTGCTCTAATTCAATTTGACAGAAGTTCTTTGATCCAGGACCTAATTGGATTAATCAATCAATTATATTTATTGTGTGCAGAGCACTATACTAAACACTTGGGAGAGTGCAATATAACAATAAAACAGACACATTGCCTACCCACAATGAACTTACAGTCTAGAGGCTAGGATTTCCACCTCCAGAACATCCATGACCATCTCAGAACCAACATGAGCTCTCAAGGTGTGGTGACTCCACTAAACCTGCAGCTTTCTGGTCAGTTGGCTTTTTGTAAGTACTTAAAAAATAGCATCATCATCATCATCATAATCATGATTGTCACCATTTCAACCAAGCTGTTTTTAAGGTTCCAATTAAGATCTCTAAAAATTCACCGATGTCTCACACTCCCAAATTCATTCCTTCCTTTGGATTCACTCTTCCTGGTTATTCTGTATCATCAGCACCCCTGTATTGAAGCACGGTTTGGGCAGTGGTTCTGTCCTTCATAATAACAAGAAGAATAATTAAGGTATTTGTTAGGCACTTACTATGTGCCAGGCACTGTTCTAAGCACTGGGGTAGATACAAGATAATGGTGTTGGACACAGCCCTTGTCCCACACAGGGTTCCCAGACTTAATCCCCGTTTTACGGATGAGGGAACTGAGGCACAGAGAAGCTAAGTGACTTGCCCAAGGTCACCCAACAGGCAAGTGGGAGGGCTGGGATTAGAACCCATGACCTGCTCACTCCCGGGCCAGTGCTCTGGCCACTAGGCCATGCTGCTTCTCCTGAAAAACATATCTGAAAAGTAGAGGATGACAGAGCACCGGGAGAGGCAAGGGAGTACCCAGCCTCCATTAATGCATCAGTTTCCATAACAATCACCTTCCAGGTCTTGTCACAGCATCACCTCTATATTGTGTTACGGCCATAAATGGATCCCATCCAGGCACTGTGCACTGTGCTACATGCCTACTTCTCAACTTAACAAATACCATCATTATTATTATTACTTGCTCACTGCACTCTGTGCCTAGGTCCCAGGGAGAAGATAAAATAATAATAATGATGGCATTTGTTAAGTGCTTACTATGTACCAAGCACTGTTCTAAGCGCTGGGGGGATACAAGGTAATCCCACATGTCCCACGTGGGGCTCACAATCTTAATCCCCACTTTACAGATGAGGCAACTGAGGCACAGAGAAGTTAAATGATTTGCCCAAAGTCACACAGCTGACAAGTGGCAGAGCTGAGATGAGAACCCATGACCTCTGACTCCCAAGCTCGTGCTTTTTCCACTGAGCCATGCTGTTTCTTGCAAGGAAGAGACAGTGCAAGTGGTACTGCAGTATTTTTTACCTCAACAAATCCCTGCCTTCACTTATGTTTTCTATCATCATCAGACAGAAAAGACTACTTTTGGATTACTACACAACTTAGTTATCTGCTTATGAAACATAAATAAAACCCATTACGGTACAGGTTTCAAGCAAAAACTCCTTACCACCGAATTCAAGACACTCAATCAGTTCTTTCTCCCTCACTTATCCTCACTTATCTCCCACAACAAATACCATAACAAATGGTGCTTAACTAATACCATAAAAAAACCAAATCCGGGGCCACACACTTTGGTCCATTTTTTATTATGGTATTTGTTAAGTGCTCACTATGTGCCAGGCACTATACTAAGCACTAGGATAGATGTGAGCTAATCAGGTTGGACATAGTCCCTGTCTCACATGGGGTTCACAGTCTTAATCCCCATTCTACAGATAACTGAGGCACAGAAAGTGAAGTGAAGTGCCCAAGGTCACATGACAGAGAAATAGTGGGGTCAGGATTAGCACCCAGGACCTTCTTTCTGATTTCCACACCCTTGCTCTTCCCACTAGGCATACTGCCTCTATCAATCAGTCAGTGGTATTTATTAAGTACTTACTGTGTGCAGCACACTACTAATTGCCTAGGAAAATACAATGGAGTTGGTACACACAATCCCTGCTCACAAAGAGCTTAAAGTCGAAAGCAGGAGGAGTCGGGAGTAGAAGCAACATTAAAACAAATTACAGATGGTGGATAAAAGGAAAAAAGCAATAAAAGGATAAGAATAAAAGGATAAGAGCTCTGTAAATACCCCTGAACGGTTCATGGCTCTTTTCCCACTTTAACACACAAGGCACTTATGTGAAAGATTATATATATAACATCAATTACATTTACTGAGCATTTACTGTGTGCAGAGCACTGTAGTAAGCACTTGGGAGAGGAAAATATAACTTTCTTCATTCAATCATATTTATTGAGCATTTACTGTGTGCAGAGCCCTGTACTAAGGGCTTGGGAGAGTACAATATAACAATAAACACACACGTTCCCTGTCCATGACAAGCTTAAAGAGTTGGTAGACATATTCCCTGCACACAGAGGCCTTGTAGTCTAGAGGAGAAGCATGTATATTACACACACACACATATATATATATGTGTGTGTGTATATATATATATATGTATATTTTAGATATAGAAAAGTCCAATAGACATCAACAGAGACTATCAGCATGGCTTAGTGGAAAGAGCACAGACTTGGGAGTCAGAGGATATGGGTTCTAATCCCAGTTCTGCCTATTGTCTGCTGCGTGACCATGGGCAAGTCATTTCACTTCACTGGCCTCTTTTACCTCATCTGGAAGATGGGGATGAAGACTATGAGCCCCACGCAGGACAAACTGATTACCTTGTAACTACCCCAGCGCTTAGAACAGTGCTTAGCACATAGTAAGTGCTTAACAAATACCATAATTATTTTGTGTATATATGTACATATTTATTATTCTATTTATTTTATTAATGATGTGTAAATAACTATAATTCTATTTATTTATATTGATGCTACTGATGCCTGTCTACTTGTTTTGTTTGTTTTCTTGTCTGTCTCCCCCCTTCTAGACTGTGAGCCCATTGTTGGGTAGGGACTCTCTCTATTTGTTGTCGAATTTTACTTTCCAAGCACTTAGTACAGTGCTCTGCATACAGTAAGTGCTCAATAAATACGATTGAATGAATGAATGAATAACAGCAGATTGGCAATTTTTCAGATTGGCTTACTACATCAACATCTGAGTATACATGCATATCCGTGAACTCAGAGTTTTCCCACAGGCAAATTCATTCTATTTCTGTTAGATAGATAAGGCAAGGAATTTATCCCATCTTTAAATAGAAAAAAACTGACAGCTAGAAAGAACAAATGACTGGCTCATGATCACAAAATAGGTACTGCAGCTAATTCATTTTCAAAGATGCTTAGCTCACAATCTGCAAGAGGCTACGGCTTGATGAGAACATAGCTTAATACATAACAGGCCATCAAAATACAGCAAGACCCATAACAATGAGCTGAATTGTAACGATGCACGATATTAAGTACATTTTTTTCTTTTAAGTACTAAAATACACAGTCTACAAATGAAAGTTGGGAACAGATGGCCCTCTCTAAGAAATCCTATCAAAGAAATACAGTCTATCTGTATCCCCTTTCTCCCTATTTCTTCATTTATCTCCAAGTTCAGAATGGCCCAATGGGATACGGGGAAAAACTCACTGTATCACTGCCGCGTTGATGACATCAGCCACAACCATTTCTGGGAGACAACTTCCTTGTTTAAGGAAAGAGAATGAGCCGGAAGACACTCAGAGTGGAGCAGTGGCAACAGAAGCAGTGTGGTCTAGTGGAAGAAGTACTGGCCTGGGAGTCAGAGGACCTGGATTCTAGTACTGCCTCTGCCTCCTATCTTTTGTGTCACCTTGGGAAAGTCACTTAACTCCTCTGAACCCCAGCTCCCTCATCTTTAAAAAAGGGATTCAAAACTCGCCATCCCTCCTGCTTACAATGTGGTCTTGTCTTGTCTTATGCTGTTGAGTCATCGCTGACCCACAGCGACACCATGGACACATCTCTTCCAGAATGTTCCACCTCCATCTGCAATCGTTCTGGGAGGAAATCCATAGAGTTTTTTTGGTAAAAATATTCATTCATTCATTCATTCAATAGTATTTATTGAGCACTTACTATGTGCAGAGCACTGTACTAAGCGCTTGGAATGTACAATTCGGCAACAGATAGAGACAATCCCTGCCCATTGATGGGCTTACAGTCTAAATGGGAGAGACAGACGGACAAAAGCAAGACGACATAATCACAATAGAATCAAGAGGATGTACACCTCATTAACAAAATAAATAGGGTAATAAAAATATATACAAATGAGCACAGTGCTGTGGGGAGGGGAGGCAGAGGGGGAGGAGCAGAGGGAAAGGGGGCTTAGCTGAGGGGAGGTGAAGGGGGGAAAGGGGAGGGAGCAGAGGGCGGATGGGGGGCAGAGAGGGAGCAGAGGGAGCAGAGGGAAAAGGGGAAGCTTAGTCTGGGAAGGCCTCTTGGAGGAGGTGAGCTCTCGGTAGGGCTTTGAAGAGGTGAAGAGAGTTAGTTTGGCGGAGGTGAGGAGGGAGGGCATTCCAGGACAGCAGGAGGACATGGACCAGGGGTCGACGGTGGGATAGGCGTGAATGGGAGATGGTGAGCTGAACGGCAGAGGTGCAGAGTGTGCAGAGTAGGCAGTAGAAAGAGAGAAGGGAGGTGAAGTTGGAGGGGGCAAGGTGATGGAGAGCCTTGAAGCCCAGAGTGAGGAGTTTTTGTTTCATGCGGAGGTTGATAGGCAACCACCGGAGGTTTCTAAGGATGGGAGCAACATGCCCAGAACGTTTCTGCAGGAAGATGACCTGGGCAGTGGAATGAAGAATAGACTGGAGTGAGGAGAAACAGGAGGAAGGGAAATCAGAGAGAAGGCTGACACAATAATCCAGTTGGGATATTATGAGAGCTTGTACCAGTAGGATAGCCGTTTGGATGGAGAGGAAAGGGTGGATCTTGCCGATATTGGAAAGGTGAGACTGGCAGGCGTTGGTGACGGGTTGGATGTGTGGGGTGAATGAGAGAGCTGAGTCAAGGATGGCACCAAGGTTGCGGGCTTGAGAAACAGGAAGGATGGTCGTACTGTCCACAGCGACATGGAAGTCAGGAAGAGGACGATTTGGGAGGGAAGATAAGGAAGGAGCTCAGTTTTGGATATGCTGAGTTTGGAATTGTTTACTGTTTCCACTTCCACACAGTAAAGTTGAGTCTCCTCCTCTGACTCTCTCCCATGCTGCTGCTGCCCAGCACAGGTTAGTTCTGACTTGTAGCAGATTGCCTTCCACTCGCTACCCACTGCCTAAGCTAGGAATGGATAGGCCTCTGCTTGACTCTCCCTCCCATAGTCAAGGCTGGTAGAATACTGGGAACTCTCCAGGTAAAACCCTGGGAGGGCACAATGTGGTACCTAATGATTTTGTATCTATCCCGGCACTTAGTTCAATGCTTGGCACACAGTTAAGACTTAACAAATAGCACAGTTATTATTATCATTATTGTTTATTATTATTATTTTCAGACACCTGGGAGTTCCCCCTCCTTCACCCACTCTCCGTAACACCCCACTCTATTCCCTCAACTTCACTTTCAATCAACGGTCTTCATTGAGTATTTACTGTGCACACAGCACTGTACTAAATACTTGGGAAACTACAACAAAAATAATTGATATATACAACCCCTATCTTAAAAAAGTTTACACTCAAGTGGGGGCAGACTGACATTAAAATAAGTTACAGATAAGGGAAGCTTCTCTAGTGCTTAACTCAGCATGCCTTGATCTCCCTGCCTCTCCGCCAACCCCTGACCCACATCCTATCTCTGGCCTGAATTGCCCTCCCTCCTCAAATCCACCAATTACTCTCCTCTGCTTCAAAGCCTTGCTGAAGGCACATCTCCTCTAAGAGGCTTTCCCAGATTAAGTTCCACTTTTCCTAATCTCCCACTCCCTTCTGCATCACCCTGACTTGCTCTCTTTGCTCTTCCCCCCCTCCCCACCCCACAACACTTCTGTATATATCTGTAATTTTCTTTTTTTATATTGATGTCTGTTTCCTTGTAGTGATGTCTGTCTCCCCACCTCTAGACTGTGAGCTCCTTGTGGACGGCGATTATCTCTATTGCTGTATTGTACTTTCCCAAGCACTTAGTACACTCCGATTAGACTGTGAGCCTGTCATTGGGCAGGGATTATCTCTATCTGTTGCCCAATTGTACATTCCAAGCGCTTGGTACAGTGCTCTACACATAGTAAGCGCTCAATAAATACTATTAAATGAATACAGTGCTCTATACACAATAAGTGCTCAGTATATACGATTGATGAATGAATGAATAAATATAAGGATATATACAGAATTACTGTGGGGATGAAGGTAAGGTGAGTATCAGAGTGCTTAAGGGATACAAACTTAAGCACATAGGTGATGTAGAAGGGAGGAAGAATCAATCAATCATAATCGAATGTATTTATTGAATTTTTATTGTGTGCACAGCGCTCTACTAAGCAACTGGGATAGGATGAAAGGAAGGAGCAAAGGCTTAGTGGAAAAAGCACAGACCTGGGTGTCAGAGAACTTGGGTTTTAATTCCACATCTGCCACTTGCCTGCTCTGTGACTTTGGGTAAGTCACATAACTTCTCTGTGCCTCAGTTCCCTCATCTGCAAAATGGGGATTCAATACCTATTCTCCCTCCTACTTGGACTTTAAGCTCCATGAGGGACCTGATTATCTTGCATCTATTCCAATGCTTAGGACAGAGCTTGACAGATAGTAAGCCCTCAACAAACACCGCAAGTGTCAATACAGTATGAAAGAGTTGGTAGACACATTCCCTGGCCACAAGGAGCTTACAGTCTAGATGGGGAGAGAGACATAAATTAGGGATATGTACCTAAATGCTGTGGGGCTGAGGATGGGGAGAATATCAAGTGCTTAAAGGGTACAAATCCAAGTGTAAGGGTGTTGCAGAAGGAGGAAGGAGTAGGGGAAATGAGGACTTAGTCAGGGAAGGCCTTTTGGAGGAGAGATGATATTAATAAATATTTGAAGATGGAAGAATGGTGGTCTGTTGGACATAAAGGGTGATGGAGCTCCAGGCCAGAGGCAGGAGGTGAGAGAGAGGTTGGTGATGCATCAGAAAAGATTGAAGTACAATATGTAAGTTGGTATTCAAGGAAATAAGTGAGCATGCTGGATTGTAGTAGGAAATCAATGAGGTAAGATAGGCGGGGGCCAGTTGAATGTTTTAAGCCAATGGTAAGGAGCTTCAGTTCAATGCAGAGTTGGATGGGCAACGAATGGAGGTTCCGAGGAGTGGGAAACATGGACTGAACTTTTTTTAGAAAAATGATCCAGGCAGCAGACTGAAGTAGAGATTAGAGGGAGAGAGACAGGAGGCAGAGAGATCAGCAAAGAGGCTGATGTGGTGGTCAAGGCAGGACAGGATAAGTGCTTAGATCAGCATAATAGCAGACTGGGTGGAGAGGAAAGGGTGGATTTTAGTGTGAGGTAGAACTGACAGGATTTGGTGACACCTTGGATATTGGGTTGAATGAGAAGAGTCAACGATAATGCCAAAATTATGGACGTTATCCTCCAGAAGAGGGAAAGGAAATGAGATATGTGTCAGGGAAGATATTCAGGAGGAGATATGATTTCAACAGTTTTGAAAATGGAGACAATAGTTGTCTGTGGGACATGAAAGGGAAGGAGTTGCAGGCAGGAGGGAGGGTATGAACAAGGGTTCAGTGGCAAAAGAAATGAGAATAAAGGCACAATAAGTAGGTAAGTAAGTATAAAGGAAATTAAGTAGATAAGTAGTCCTTATACTCTCCCATTTCCCCTATCTGATATTTCCTTCAATGTCTGTCTCTCCATCTTTATGGGTTGGGAATGTGTCTACCAACTCAACTGTAGTGTATTCTCCAAAGCACTTAGTACAGTGCCCAGCACCCAGTAAGCAATCAGTAAATATCTCTGAGAAGAGAGGGTTTAGGAGAGAAACTAAGGAGTCCTATTTTAGACATGTTAAGTAATAGTGGCATCTGTTAAGCACTTACTGTGTGCCAAGCACTGTACTAAGCCCTGGGGTTGACAGAAAACAAATTGGGTTGGACACAATCTTCTTCTCACATGGGGCTCACAGTCTTAATCCCCCATTTGACAGATGAAGTAACCGAGTCCCAGAGAAGTGAAGTGGCTTTCCTAAGGTCACACAGCAAACAAGTGGAAGAACTTGGATTAGAACCCAGGTCCTTCTGATTTCCAGATACTGGCTCTATCCCCTAGGCCAGCCAAACATTGGTATGAGAACTGGAATCTGATCAGTCCTGTCTCTCTTTTACACGTAGCTTTTTCACTGACTTCAAAACTGGGACCTGTGAGGGGCAAACATGTAGGTAGAATAGGGTCCGGTTCATTTGTATGAGGAAATGATGAATGGGAGGTAGTGATTGGCCCATTAATTATATTAGGCCTATGTCTCCTACATATCAAATCAAATATGTGCAAAAAAACCAAAGAAATAGAAAATGAAAGAAGTGAGGCATCTCTTGAGTAAAGGATACCTTAGAATATAATTTCTCTCAGAAAAGCATTTCCTTCTCCAAGTGGGTAATTTTTATGCCGTTAAGTGCAGACAGAAGAGCCTTTATAATTCAGTTTCACTCTTTTCGTGACAAGAACTACAGCATGAAACAGTTTAATTCAGGAATGCAGTTACCATGTAATGTACAGATATAAAAATGCCAAGATTTCCTTTAAAATTTAAGTTGGAAAGGACATTTTATTCACATACCTTTGTTTCAGAGCACTTTTAGAAAGTGCAAATACTAGGACAGTATTCTCCTCAGCACTGTTACTGAGGAAACAAAAGGGTCAGAGGTTTGAATTGGGGGTTTTTAAAAAAGGGACAATCAATTTCAATTAACTTGATGACAAAAAGCTTGAAAAATGTCAGCAGGCCTTTCACCTAATTGTTGTACATTTTTCCTTTGGTTTCAGTATGTCAATGATGGATATATTTTGCTGGATAAGCTTTCCATTATTCAGGAAGATGACTTTCCTTTAAACAAAGAAACTGGAAATATAACATTTCCTTCATTTAAAGGTTGCTTATCAGTGTTTTTGTAGAGCAGAAGGGGAATCAGTTTTATCCTTAACAAGCCCGTAGACAGAGCAATCAGAATACAAAATGGCACCTAATTTACAGCCTTTGGTCCCAGTCAACATTTACTCTTCACAGACTGAAAGGATCATGTGGACATACCCATTCAATGAAGAATCAGCATGGCCTAGTGGATAAAGCACAGGCCTGGGAGCCAGAGGACCTGGGTTCTAATCACAGCTCCAGCACTTGCCTGTTGTGTGACCTTGAGCAAGTCACTTAGCTTCTCTGTGCCTCAGTTTCCTCATTTGCAAAATGGGGATTCAATACCTGTTCTCCCTCCGATGCAGACTGCGATCCCTAAGTGGGACAGGGACTGAATCCGGCCTGATTGATATATATCTATTCCAGTGTTTAGAACAGTTCTTGCCATATAGCAAGCATGTAACAGATACTCTTAAAAAAGAAAAACAGAAGTAGCCAGAGTCAGTGTTTCTCTTACAGAAGCAGCAGCCAGAGCGGTATATCCGATTTTGTCTGCCACATCAGGATGTGCAAGATTGTCCCTCAGAATTTCGTAAACTCGTTCAAAGTCTCCTTCTGCAGCCTTGGTAATCATCAGCTCAGACGTTAATTCTTTGGGACCCTGAGGTCCAAAATCAGTACGATTTCCACTTAGGATAGAATTAATATTAAAACCGGTATGGTCTTGCTTGTGTCTGATTAAAAGATAAAAAAAGTCTTCAATTAATGAAATTATTTCAACAGCTAGAGGTTTCATTCGAAAAGCTATGCTAAACTAGAGCACTACAAATAAGAGACCTCAAAAGCAGCCTCCACTTGGGTTAGCAAACACTAGTAAAAGTCTATAAACATTCCTTGCCTCCCACTGGTTTAGGATATTCCTGCTGGCAGGGAAAATTCAACCATCTCAGCTTTACCATACCATACTATCCCACACTAAATCCTGCATAATTTCCCAACCTTCCTAATTATGCCAGTCATTGAACAAGCTCAGCATTCATCCATTTCTAGCTAATTAATTTTACTTGCACCTTTCAACTATGGAACATGTGACAATCTGGGCTTACTGTTTCTTCAATAAAATTTTGGGATCCATGGGGTGGGATCCACATAGATTATATTGAGATTCCCCAAGTGCACAGCACAGTGCTCTGCATGAGGCTAAGTGCTCAATAAATAGAATTAATACTAATACTCCAGAGGCCTCACATTTTATTGGGATTCTTGTTCTGCATAATGAAAACAAGTTCAAAACATCCAAATAAGGCTTGAACATCTTAGAGAGCAGAGTGTCACTCTTTTATGGTACATTAAGTGCTTATTATGTATCAGGCACTGTACTAAGCACTAGGATAGATACAAGATAATCATGTTGGACACAGTCCCTGTTCCACACAGGGCTCACAGTGTCAATCCCCATTTTACAAATGAGGTAATTGAGGCACAGGGAAGTTAAGTGACTTGTCTGAGATCACCCGGAAGACACATGGTGGAACCAGGAGTAGAACCCAGGGCCTCTTCCCAGGACCGGGATCTTTCCACTAGGCCACACTGCTTTTCTGAGAGTCTGAAAGTCTTCTTTCTGAACACAGCTTTTCTGTCTCTCCTGTTCTGTTGACCTTAATGTGGGGCTTTTTTTAGTGGTGCTGCTTACTAGAATCTGAAGCAAAACAGCTGTTTTGTCTGAACTCAGGTCCTGTCCTTTCCCCTGAACACTGCAAAAGACAAGCCAAATTGCTGCATTGGCACACATGTGTTCTGTGTTCTGCTTCCTGGTTTTTGTAGTCTCCCCTTTCCAGCCTCCATTTCTGACCAGGAAATCAAAGGGAGGAAACTCTAGGGTGGTGGGTAGAAAATGCTTTTAGCATTTTCTCTATATTCCACAGGAACAATGAGGATTTTGTGCAGGATGAAAAAATAACATTAAAAAGGTAGGTAATGCCTAATAAAAACATTTGTTACAACCAAAGTTGCACTGGCATTGGTCACTGGATGAAGTAGCATGGTGTAGTGAATAGAGCACAGGCCTGGGAGTCAGAAGGTTATGGGCTCTAATCCCGGCTCTGCCACTTGTCTCCTGTGTGACCTTGGGCAAATCACTTCACTTCTCTGTGACTCAGTTGCCTTATCTGTAAAATGGGGATTGAGAGTTAGAGTCTCATGTGGGAAAGGGACTGTGTCTAACTCAATTTGCTTGTATCCACCCCAGACCTTAGTACAGTGCCTGACACATAGAAAGTTCTTAACAAATACTATTATTATCGTTATTATTTGCAAATGGAATTTTGAAACCCCCAGTTACAGAAACTGATTGTACAGGGAAGCAAACCTAACTTCTAAAACTATGGCTGAAAGCAGTGTGGCCTAATGGAGAGAGCAGGAGCCTGGGAGTCAGAAGGCCCTGTATTCTAAACCCATCTCTGCCACTTGTCTGCTGTGTGACATCTGTGAGGCCTCAGTTACCTCATCCGTAAAATGGAGATTAAGACTATGAGCCCTATGCAAGACAGGGACTGTGTCCAACCTGATTTGCTTGTATCTACCCCAGAACTTAGTATAGTGCCTGGCACATAGTGAGTGCTTAACAAATACCATTAAAAAAACCAAGCTGAACAGGTGACAAAAGCATTGTGAACTAATGGAAAAAACATGGGCCTGGGAGTCAGGAGACCCAATCAATCAATCAATAGCCAATCAATCCAAAATTTGCATATATCATGTGCAGAATTCTGTACTAAGGGCTTGGGAGAGTACAATCTAACAGAATTGGTAGACACATTGCCCATGACCAGCTTACAGTTTACAGTGAGAGACAGACATTAATATAAATTATGGATATATACACAAGTCCTGTGGGACTGAGGAAGGGGTGAATAAAGGGAGCAAGTCAGGGCAACACAAAAGGAAGAGGAAGAGAAGGAAATGAGGGCATAGTCAGGGAAGGCCTCTAGGAGGATGTAAGCTCAGTGTGGGCTGGGACTTTGTCTATTTTTGTATTGTACTCTCCCAGGTGCTTAGTACAGTGCTCTGCACATAGTAAGCATTCAATAAATACGATTGAATGACTGTGTCCTCAATAAGGTCTTGAAGGTGGAGAGAGTGATCTCACACCATTTATGAAGAGGGAAGGCACTCGAGGCCAGTGGTGAGATAAATGAGATTGACGTACAATGAGTAGGTTGCCATTAGAGGGATGTAGTGTGTAGACTGGGTTGTAGTAAGAAATCAGGGAAGTAAGTTAGGAAGGGGCAAGGTGATGGTAAGGAGTTTCTGTTTGATGTAGAGGTAGATTGGCAACCACTGGAAGTTCTTAATGAGTGGGGAACCAACACCCGAAAGTTTTTGTAAAAAAAGACCCAAACACCAGAGTGAACATGGATATAGGAAGCAGGGAGGTCAGCTAAAAGGCTGATGCATTAATCAAAGCAGGATAGGATAAATGCTTGGATTAATGTGGTAGCAATCTGGATGGAGTGGAAAGGGCAGACTTGGATAATGTGGTAAAGGCTGAACTGACAGGATTTTCTGATAGACTGAATATGTGGTCAAAAGAGGGATAACTCAATGATAATGTCAAGGTTATGGGCTTATGAGAGCTGGTGGTCTGTCTACAGTGATGGGGAAGTCATGGGGAGCTCAGGGTATGGATGAAAAGATAAAGAATTCTGTTTTGGACATGTTGTTTGAGGTGTTTGCAGGACACCCAAGTACAGATGTTCTGAAGGCAGGAGGAAATGTGAGATTTCAGAGAAGGTAAGAGAGATCAGGGCTGGAGATACAGACTTGGGAATAATCCACATATAGATGACCTCTCACTCATGTCCCGTCTCTGGCCTGGAGTGCCCTCTCTCTTAATATCCAACAATTATTCTCCCCCCTTTAAAGCCTTACTGAAAGCACATCTTCTCCAAGAGGTTTTCCCTAAAACCTCATTTCCTCTTCTCCCACACCCTTCTGCATCACCCTTGCATATGGATTTCCCCCCTTTATTCACCCCTCTCTCAGTACCACAGCACTTAAGTATACATTAATGTCTCTCTCCCGCTCTAGACTGTAAGCTCACTGAGGCCAGGGAAGGTGCCTACCAACTCTGTTATATTGTAATAATACCAATAATAATAATTGTGGTATTTGTTAAGCCCTTACTATGTGCCAAGCACTGTACTAAGCACTGGGTAGATGCAAGCAAATTGAGTTGGACACAATCCCTGTCTCACATAAGGCTCACAGTCTCAATCTCCATTACACAGATGAGGGAACTGAGGCCCAGTGAAGTGACAGTGAAGTGACTTACCTGAGGTCACGCAGCAGACAAGTGGCAGAGCTAGGTTTAGAATCATGACCTTCTGACTCCCAAGCCTGGGTTTAGCCACTACTCAATGCATTCTCCTAAGCACTTAGTACACTGCTCTGCACATTGTAAATGCTTAATAAATATGATTGATTGATTGAGATGGTAGTTGAAGCCATGGGAGTGAGTGGATTCTTCAAGGAAGTGCGTGAAGATAAGGAAGTGCGTGAAGATCAAGGAAGTGCGTGAGAATATAAGGGGATCCAAACCTGACAGTAGAGCCACTGTCACAGTTAGAGGTTGGGAGGCAGAGGAGAAGCCTGAGTTCTCATCTTGATGACTTACCCACTGTAAGGCCTTGGGCAAGTCATTTAATGCCTTAATATTTTTCATCTGTCAAAACAAAGACCTGTACTCCCTCTTCCTTTATAATGCAAGCTGTGTGAGACAAGGACTGTATTCCGTCCGCTTATGTTGTACTAATCCAGAATTTATTACAGTGCTTGGCACATAGTAAACATTTAGCAAATACCACAAAAAATATTACCACAGTGGCTACTGACTGAGCTCCAGTGATGGAGACGCCAGAGCTCTTGTTGCCCCAAAGTCCCATCCCAGATAGCCAAAAAGTTCTTCCTTAGTGCACCTGAAATTCATCCTGCTCTAGTTCTAGTCCATGAGTGGTTACCTGAATTTGTAAATGTGTTTCTGCATTTTAACCATTAAGGGAGTCCTGTTAATAAGACGTGCCTCTTCTTCCTCGTCATAGGTGTCATTTTCATTCACAAAAAAGTGGGAATCCAAATCCTTGCGGAAAGAACAAGTCATGGGAAGATTGTCATTGTCAGTTGAATAGAAGCTAATTTCCTTAGGGAAGGTGAAATTGTCATCCAAAAGAAGCTGTTTATAATTGTACCAAAAGGGGTCTTTCTCTTCATTCAGCTCCCACTTGCTAAATTCCTTTTCAAAACGGGTTACTTTTATGGAATCATCTTCAAGAAAGTCAGTATATTCGGGATAATCCAAAATAGAAAAGTGGTCTGGTATTTCCGTACATAATTTAATTAGGTGATTTCGAAACCACAAGCCGACATCTTCACGGTCATCAGGATAGGTCTCAACTCCTGGTCCAAAACGTTCATCAGCCTTATAGAGTCCCTTTAAAATAGGAAAGTGTTTACTGGAATCAGAAGTAAAAACATCAAATTGGAGAAGTCGAGCTGATTGTGCAAGCCTGATTCATTTGTAAAACGTTAACAGAACAACTAAATGAAAATGACCTCAGTGTGTTCACCAGTAATGACCAATTACTAAAAGGCCAAAGGCTACACTCCACAACTTTGCTCACTGCATCTCATTACAGCAAATATTGTTAGCACTGTCATTTAAACCACTAGTTCAATCAATAGCCTCCCAGATGTGATGGGGAGGGAGTTCCAGGTAGAAGGAAGGGTGTTGGCAAGAGTTCAACATCAAGAGATGAACATACAGTATAGTGAGAAGCCTGGCTTAAAAAGAGCTTAGTGTGGAGTTAAGTGGGAAAGGAGAGAGGATAAGTAGAAAGGGGCAGAGCTGAATGAGGGCCTGAAAGCCAATGGCCAGATGTTTCTGCTTGATGTGGAACAGAATGGGCAATTCTTGGAGATTTTTGACACACGCAAATGAGGTAAAATGAGCTGGGCAGCAAAGAAGATGTTGCGGGGGGTTGGGACCGGGAGGTCTGCAAGCAGGCTGATGCAATAGTTGAGCCAGGATATGAAAAATGCTTGCCCCCACGTGGTGCAGTTTAGGTGGACAGGAAGCAGCAAATTCTCAAAGTGTTGTGAAGAGCTGATTAAGTGATAGACTGAAAGAGGATACTGTTTTAGATTTCAAATGAAACACGCTCAAAGAGTAGTTTCCTCTTTTATTTGGAAATGTTATTTGTCGCTTTTAAATATTTCAAGATAGTATCATAAAGCTGGAGATTCACCAGGTCTCTTGTTAATCCAGTTCAGTGTCTTGAAGTGCCAGTTTCATGAGGCATTTGCTTGCATGAATGTACTTTGACTATGGCAAAACTTGGCAAATATAAGATTTGTTAATCTGCTTTCATTTACAAATTATTTGACTGGGGAAATAAAGTATGTCTCACTCCATTTAAAGTTCTGATTAAGCCCATTCTCATACAAAAAAACATTGAAAAACTTCATTTTTTTTATGTCAGCAAATACAGGATATGTTCCTACCATAGCCAACCCTCATTTCCCCTCTCCCGATCCTCACCAAAAAAAAATAATAACTAAATAAAAAACAATTCTCTGTTGAAAACTTTCAGGTTCTAGTAGTGGTTTTTGGCAAAGTTTCAAAATCTTTGAAAAGAACACTCCTTCTAACTTGAATAAAAGTACTCAGGGAACTTTGCTGTCATATGGAAGATGCTATCACACCCCAGTACATGGTATTGTGTATCTCTTGAAGCCATATCCATTCCATATGAGCCAAGTTTCAAACAATGGGCTTCCCAGATATGACTGAGAAGACCCAATCACTAAATCAGGCATAATAATTAGTTCTTGTTAAGAGTTTGTATGTGCCAAGCACTGTTCTAAGCTCTGGGGTGGATACAAGTCAATCAGTTTGGATGCAGTCCCTGTCCCAGATGGGGCTCACACTCTCAATCTCCATTTTACAGATGAGGAAACTGAGGTACAGAGAAGGTAAGTGACTTGCCCAAGGTCACATAGCAGACATGGAGTGGAGCTGGGGTTAGAATCCATGTCCTTCTGACTCCCAGGTCTGTGCTATATCCACTAAGCTACACTGCTTATATGTTTAACATTTATATGTAAATGAGTCTAAAACTTTGCACTGCAGATTAATGGCTTTCCAGCTTCTCCACTAGTAATGAAATTCTCTTTTAGCCACTTCATTAGGCAAACCTTTAATAGCTAAATCCCACGGGCTTGAGAGTAATGGCAGCCTGCCTGTCTCACAGAACGAGTGGATGGCATAGACTGGTAAAGCATTCTTTATCAAAAGATCTCAAAGTACTTAGCAATAATATACTAATCCAAACAACCCCTCAGAATAGAATAACCTGCTAATATTCCATTTTATTTTACAAATATAGAAAATGAGGCATAAAGAGATGAAGTGATTTCTCTCAGGCTTTAAGAGTCAGTTGTGAGAAGTGGGATTTGATTCAAGCCTCCTGAATTTTGTTCAAAGCTTTAATTTCCCAAAAATGTTTAGGTTCACCAAACTTGCATTGGCCCTCCACTCAGGAAGCTGTTGCCAATCCACCTCCATAACAAACAAAAACTCCTCAAGTTTGGTTTTAAAGCACTCAATCACCTTGCCCCTTCCTACCTCACCACTCTCCTACTACAACCCAGCCCTCACAATTTGCTCCTCTAACACTAAGCTTCTCCTTATACCTTCATCTCATCCATTTTGCCACCGATCCCTGGCCCACGTTCTGCCTCTAGCCTGGGCACCCTCTCTCCTCAAATCCGACAATTACTCTCACCTGTTTCAAAGCCTTACTGAAGATGCATCTCTTTCAAGAGGTCTTCCCTGACAAAGCCCTCCGTTCTGCAGTATCCTGACCCTTCGTTCATACCCTCTCCCAGCTCCACAGCTCTTATGTACATATCTGTAGTTTATTTGTCTTGATGTCTGTCTCTACCCTTCTAGATTGTAAGCTCATTGTGGGCAAGGAATGTGTCTGTTGTGGTGTCGTATTTTAGCAAGTGCTTAGTACAGTGCTCTGCACACAGTAAGTGCTCAATAAATAAATAAATAATTTGAGTGGTTAAGCACTTACTATGTGTCAAGCATTGGGGTAGATACAAATTAACCAGGTCAGACAAAGTCCCTGTGCCATATAGGTGCTCACAGTCTAAGTAGGAGGAAGAACATGTTTTGAATCCCCATTTTGCAATTGAGGAAACTGAGGCACAGAGGTTAAGTGACTTGCCCAAGGTCACACAGCAGGCAATTGATGGACCTGGGATTAGAACCCAGGTCTGCACTTTTTCCACTAGACCACACTGCTTTTCTAAGGCCGGGTCTGAGGGTAGTGTGGTTCTCCATCTATGGTGGAGAAAGCAAATATCCCAGAATGCTTCAGGACTTTTAGGAAATATAGGCAAACTAGGTTCTTTTTAACTCCTTAGGCTCATAGTTATATCCTTTCCTTTCCCACATTTCCCTCACCAGCTTTCAACCATACTTGATTGGAGCACATCACTTATATCACTACCTAGCTGACTGACATATCCCTTTCCAAAACAAAAACTTTAGAATAAAAGAGTCCTTGCTCTTGGACCTAGCTTTTCCACATGGTAAAGGGCCTCTTTATCTTCTAGTCAACACTTGCGGGTAAAATTAAATCAAGCAATAAGAACTTGGCATTTTGCCTTTCTTGTTCATTACTGAGTTTGTTTCTCTTGCCTCACAAATTTACGTCCTCAATTTCACCCTCTCTACCCAACTCCCTTATTGCCCTCCCCCTCCATCGATCTATTACCTGCTCCATAAATATGATGTATTGATTGATTACCACCAAGCTGCAGAACTGAATCACCTCCACAGTACACTTAATCCACCCTTGTGCTCATGCTGCAGAGCGCTGCTGTAGAAAATCCAGACACCAGGCCAATCTTTCCAAACTCAAATTCATTCATTCATTCAATAGTATTTATTGAGCGCTTACTATGTGCAGAGCACTGTACTAAGCGCTTGGGATGAACAAGTCGGCAACAGATAGAGACAGTCCCTGCCGTTTGATGGGCTTACAGTCTAATCGGGGGAAATTCAACCTCATCTTCCCTTCCTCACCTCCACCTGCTGGGTTCATTTTTCTAAAAATGTTCAGTTAATGTCTCCCCATTCCTCAAGAACCTCCAGGGATTGCCCATCCACCTCTGTATATATCTTATCATCAGCTTCAGGACACAAAAACAATTCTTTCCCACCTACCTTATCTCACTGATTTCCTACTGAAACTCACCCCACATATTTCGCTCCTTTAACACCAACCTATTTACTGTACCTCAAGTTCATCTTTCTCACTGCTGATCTCTTGGCCACATTCTCCCTCTGGCCTGGAACTCCCTCCCCCTTCATAATCAGACCACCACTCTTCCCACCTTCAAAGTACTACTAAATCACATCTCCTCCAAGAGGCTTTACCCTACTAAGTCCTCATTTCCCTTGTACCCTCTTCCTTCTGCATCTTGGATCTTTAAGCACTGGATATTCACCCCACCTTCAATGGACACAGCACTTATGTACATAACCATAATTCATTTTAATGTATGCAACCATAATTGAATGTGTTTCCCCCTCTAGGCTGTAAGCTCCTTGTGAGCAGGGAACATTTTTACCAACTCTATTATAATAACAATTATGGCATTTGTTAAGTGCTTACTATGTGCCAAGCACTGTTCTAAGCTCTATGGTAGATACAAGGTAATCAGGTTGTCCCATGAGGAACTCACGGTCTTAATTCCCATTTTGCAGTTGAGGCAACTGAGGCACAACTGAGGCAACTGAGTTAAGTGGCTTGCTCAAGGTCTCACAGCAGACAAGTGGAGGAGCCAGGATTAGAACCCATGTCCTCTGGCTCCCAAGCCTTTGCTCTTTCCACTAAGCCATGCTGATTCTATTGTCTCCCAAGTGTTTATTTCAGGGTTCTTCACAACATAAGGACTCAATAAATTGTTTGATCTTCAACTGCTCACTCTCCAATGGCTCATTCTTCAATACTTCTCAATATGCCCATGTATCCCTTATCTTAATAAAACCCTCCCTTCACCCCATAGCACACTCCAGTTATCGCCCCCTCTACCTCCTACCATTCCTTTCCAAACTCCCTGAGAGAGTTGCTTACACCTCCTGTCACCACTTCCTTTCCTTCAACTCTCTCCTTGACCCCCACCCCTGCAATTTGGCTCCCTGGTGACTATAGAGAGAGCAGTTGCTAATGTTCTCCTTCTCACCAAATATTAACAGCTTCTACTCAATTCTAAAACCCCTCAACTTTTCAGCTGCCTTCAGTACTGTTGACCACCCCTTTCTTCTGGAAACACTATCTTACGTTGGCTTCACTGACAATGTCCTCTCCTGTTTTTCCTCCTATCTCTCTGTCATTGTCTCTCAGTCTCTTTCCTCCTCTGTTTCCTAACCCTTAATTGTGGGAGTCCCTCAAGACTGTTATGGGGCCCCTTCTATTCTCCATCTATACCCATTCCTTTGAAGAACCCATTCGCTCCCACAGCTTCAACTACCATTTGCTGCCAGCATTATTTTTCTGAAAAATGGTCCAGACCCCAGTATCCCCACTACTCAAAAATTTCCAATGAATGTCCATCCATTTATGTGTGAAAGAAAAACTCCTTACAATTGTCTTTTAGACATTCTATCAGCTTTCTCCTCCTATCCTATCTACCCCAACACATCCCACCTCTGACTCCTGTAGCACAAATCTACTCGATGTGTCTCAATCTCACCTCTCTCTTGTTGCGAACCTCTGGCTCATGTCCTCCAAATACTTCCCTCTTCATATAGGACGGAACACCACTTTCCACATCTTCAAAACTCTACTAAAATCTTATCTCCTCCAAGAAGTCTTTCCTGGTTAACTTTTTTTAACCCCATCCTGTTCACCTCCTCCCTCTGTGTCACCAAAGCACTTAGATCTGAACCCCCTGTGTGTATATGTATATACATATATAATGTATCCTTCTATTCTGAGTACATACTAATGTATATACTAATACCCTCTTAATATTTTATCATATTTCCTACCTGTACTTTATTTTAATATCTGTCTCTCCCACTAGTTTATAAGCTACTTGAAGGCAGGGATTGTTTCTACCAACTCTATTGGACTGTACTCTCCCACGTATTTAGTAGGGTGCTCTGCACACAATAAATGCTCAATAAACACTACTGATCAACCCTATTCCTCATTTTGCTTATTTCAGTAAGAAGGTTACAGTCTCAGAAACCTGAACTTAAGACTACTCTAACCCTTGGACATTCTCTCCCTATAATTTCCATACCTGTCTTCTATGAGAAGCTGTGAAATCTAAAGTCACCTTAAAATTGCTTAAATGTAGATCCTAAACTCTTTCCAAATTAAACTCCTTCATTAAAAACAAAACAAACAAAAAAAACTTCAGACATTCAAGGAAACTATTCTAAGTGAATTTATTCCTAGAAGTTCTAAAGTTGCTGTAGACATTATCTGAGACAACAATTATAAATCTTTAAATATTCAAAGAATTTGCTCATTTTCTTCAGGATGCCCAGTGGTAAGTACAATCATTATTTTTGTGCCCATAACAAGAGATTCAATTAGTGATTTTTGTCCTTAAAAATACTTTCTTATGAGAAAACAGAACTAGAAAAAGAAACCACTGCCCATGCTGAGAGCGCTATATGTTCACTCCATGAATAGAAAAGCCATAGAAAACTAAAAATCAGTCATATTTGAATTATATTTACTGGAAAGAGGGTATGGGTAAAGGTAGTATAATTTCTGAAGTGATGGTCAGCCAAATGTAAACAACTTAAAAATACTTAGGTACTTATCTTGAGGTAGTCAAAAACTTAATAAGGTACAAAAAGCTTTTTCACTAATATGTGTTCATTCTACTTACCTTAAATATTTTATTGGTAAAATTCATGGTGCCATACCCTTCTATATGGCTAAGATAAAATGTTCCAGTAAAACTGGAGCCACTGGGCCATGAGTAAGTCCCAAAACCATGGCGATGATCCTTATAAAACTCCCCTTCATATGTCTAGAAGGAATAGAAAACCATTAATGACACACCAAAGAGAGGAAATTTTTCTCCACATTTTCTCAATGCAAACTGGAAGTATTTTCTCCAAATCATGAGTTGGAGTCTACCCAGACTATCACAACATGGTGATCCTAAATGAAATGTAAGAATGGGATTTAAATTTTTTTGATGGTATCTGTTAAGCACTTATTATGTGCCAGGCACTGTACTAAGCACTGGCTATATCTACTCTAGTGCTTAGTTTGTCACCTGGCACATAGTAAGCACTTAACAAATACCACTATTCTTATTACAAGGTAATCGGTTTGGATACAGTTCCTGTCTCACAAGGAGATCAAAGTCTTAACCCCCATTTTTTACAGATGAGGGAACTGAGGCACAGAAAAGTGAAGTCACTTACGCAAGGTCACATAAAGCAAACAGGTGGTAGAGCTGGGATCGGAACCCAGATCCTTCTGATTCCCAAGCCCATGCTCTATCCACTAGGCCACACCGCTTCTCTAAAATTAAATTCTCAGGAAAATCGCTCTCCTCATGTCCTAGAGTCCAAAGTTGAAATCTAAATGCTGGACTAGTTCTGAAACTGAGTAAACTTCCACAGATTTAGAGGGGATACCAGTCACCAAGAAGAAATGACATTGTGTGTTTCAAGCCAGGCAAGGTGAATAACAAAATGACATCCTGTGGAACATTTTCAAGCCCACCCAAACCTGAATGCTTTTTCTGAGTGTCCACGCCTTATCTCACCTTGGCTTCACGGACTCCATCCTCTCCTGGCTCTCCTCTTATCTTTCTGGCCATTCATTCTCGGTCTCCTTCGCGGGCTCCTCCTCCCCCTCCCATCCCCTAACTGTAGGGGTTCCTCAAGGGTCAGTTCTTGGTCCCCTTCTGGCTCCATCTATACTCACTCCCTCGGTGAACTATTCACTCGCATGGCTTCAACTATCATCTCTATGCAGATGACACCCAAGTCTACATCTCCTCCCCTGTTCTCTCCCCCTCCCTTCAGGCTCGCATCTCCTCCTGCCTCCAGGACGTCTCCACCTAGATGTCTGTCTGTCACCTAAAATTCAACATGTCCAAAACTGAGCTCCTTATCCTCCCTCCCAAACCCTGTCCTCTTCCTGACTTTCCTGTCACTGTGGATGGCACGACCATCCTTCCCATCTCACAGGCCCGCAAACTTGGTGTCATCTTTGACTCATCTCTCTCATTCACCCCACATATCCAATCCGTCACCAATGCCTAACGGTCTCACCTTTACAATATCGCCAAGATCCGCCCTTTCCTGTCCATCCAAACGGCTACTGTACAGGCACAAGCTTTCATGATATCCCGGCTGGATTATTGTGTCAGCCTTCTCTCTGATCGCCCTTCCTCCTGTCTCCCCACCTCCAGTCTATTCTTCATTCCACTGCTCAGATCATCATCCTGCAGAAACGCTCTGGGCACGTCACTCCCCTCCTTAAAAACCTCCAGTGGTTGCCTATCAACCTCCGCACGAAACAAAAACCCCTCACTCTTGGCTTCAAGGCTCTCCATCACCTTTCTCCTCCTACCTCACCTCCCTTCTCTCTTTCTACTGCCCACCCCATACGCTCCGCTACTCTGCTGCTCACCTCCTCACTGTCCCCCGTTCACGCCTATCCTGCCGTCGACCCCTGGCCCATGTCCTACCGCTGTCCTGGAATGCCCTCCCTCCTCATGTCCGCCAAACTAACTCTCTTCCCCTCTTCATAGCCCTACTGAGAGCTCACCTCCGCCAAGAGGCCTTCCCAGACTGAGCTCCCCCCTTCTCCCTCTGCTCCTCCTCCACCCTCTGCTCCTCCCCCTTCACCTCCCCTCAGCTAAGCCCCCTTCCCCTCTGCTCCTTCTCCCCTCCCCAATCTACCCTCTGCTCCTCCCCCTTCTCTCAGCACTGTCCTGATTTGTATATATTATTTATTACCCTATTTATTCTGTTAATGAGATGTTCATCCCCTTGATTCTATTTATCGTGATAATGTTGTCACTTTTTTGTTTTGTTCTGTTTTGCTTTGCTGTCTGTCTCCCCCAGTTAGACTGTGAGCCTGTCACTGGGCAGGGATTGTCTCTATCTGTTGCTGAAGTGTACATGCCAAACGCTGAGTACAGTGCTCTGCACACAGTAAGCGCTCAATAAATACTATTGAATGAATGAATGAGTGTGGGTTGGGTGGGTGGATAAGACGGCATACTTGGTCCCTCCTCCAAGTTGCTCCAGAGCCTTTGTCATTCCCTCCCAGGTTCCTGTTTAGTACTGGTATCACTTCCAAGTCATGGAACTCAGCAGCAGGAGCTGAAGTAGAGTGAGGTTAGGAACCTAGAAATACTAAACGTAAAAGGTGTCTGATGCCATATGAGGCAGGGGATAGACCAGATGAAAACCAAATGGCCATCCTACATATACTTCCAAGCGGTCAGAGAGATACAGTGATCCTTCGACAATCAACTGGGCACTGGCATTTTTGGCAAGGGTAAAGGTTTGAACGTACTATTCAAAATGAAACTGGCACCCCTGGAATGCAAGACAGTTCACTGGAAAAATATGTGCCCCAAACAAATATGTATTATCTTAATGAAAAAAATAATTTAAAGAGTTCAAAAACTTTGCATTAACAAAAAAATTTGAAACACAAACTTCTTACAAAATAATGAAGATGTTTAACCACTCAACTGCACTTTCTAGTTATGATTCAGGGAAAATTAAAGGTGCTAAATTAACAACCGCAAGGATCATCAGGTGTTCCCCAGACGAACTGGGAATGTATTGAAAATGACTAAAGGGGAATAACAAAATTGAATACAAAATGTGCTCCAAGAACTCGAGAGTAGCTGTAGATTTCATGAAAGCCTTAACTTAATGGTGCGTGCTTTATTTTACTTCAAACATTTTTGTTGAAGGCAGAACTTTTAAGAGATGAATACCAAAAAATTATGAAATGTAATGACTCTCGTCTTTCTCATTTTTATAGCAGATACTTGGTTAATCTTTAATCAGTGTGATAAAAGTGGAAGCTATTCAGAACACTAAAACAAAGTTGGGTGTATTTGGAATTGGTTCCACCACAGATTTTAAAGTTAATCTCTATCAACATAAATTTTTGAGGAGAATGGGCTTTGGCCTCAGTGGTTTGCTGAGTTCCAAGCAAAATGCCACCCAAACCTTGAAATCTCTGACAAGTTTTATAACTGTGGCCTCCCAAGTCATTTTGGATAACTGATAGCCCTGAGTTTATGACCTGTACCTCTCTCCCATCAACCCCGCCTGTAACCCTTGCTCAAATATTTCCCTGTTTTGGAAATCCCTCCCTCTCCAGATCCATTCAAAGCCTTTCTAGAATCTCACCTCTTCTAATAAGCTTTCTGCCCTTAAGTTTCCAGAACACTAATCAATCAAAGGTATTTATTGAGCACTTACAATGTGCAAAGCATGTACTAGGTTCTTGGGAGAGTACACTATAACAGAGTTGGTAGAGGCCTTCCCTTCCCACAACAAGCTTACCAGCTAGAGACCCCTAGACATATAAAATCTATCAGCCTATTCTGAGATGTATGAACTTTTCAGTACTTATATATATATCTTAGTCAATTATTTATTTTGACCTCTCATTGTAAATATTTTTAGTAATGTCTCCACTGTTACAGTGTAAGCTTTCTGTGGGTAGGAAAAATGTCATGTTCTATTTTTTAATGATGATAGCAATGATAATACCTAGTAAGGGCTTTCTATTTGCCAAGAACTGGGGTAAATACAAAATAATCAGATTGAATGTTGTCCCTGTCACTCACAATATAAAGAAAATGGAAGAGCAGATATTGTATCCCCATTTTTCAGATGAGGAAACAGGCACACTGAAGTTAAGTAACTTGCTCAATGTCCCACAGGAGGCAAAAGGCAGAGCTGGGATATGAAGCTAAGTCTTCTGGATCCCAGTACAATGTTCTTACCCCTTGGCCAAGCTCCCAAAAATCTAATAATAATAATAATTATTATTATGGTACTTACTATGCTATGCTTACTATGTGCCAAGCACTCTACAAAGCATTGAGGGTGATACAAGATAATCAAGTCCCACATGGGGCTCACAGTCTAAGCAGGAGGGAGAATCCCCATTCTTGCAGATGAAGGAACTGAGATTCAGAGAAGTTAAGTGACTTGCCCAAGGTCACAGAGCAGACAAGTGGTGGAGACGGTATTAGAATCCAAGTCCTCTGACTCCCAGGCCCCCTAGGCCCTCTAGACTGTAAGCTTGTTATTGGCAGGGAATGAATCTGCTAATTCAGTTGTAGTATACTTTCCCAAATATTTAGTACAGTGTTCTGTGCATAGTAAGCACTCAATAAATACCATTGATTGATTGATTGATTGATTAGGCACGCTGCTTCTCTACAATGCACAGCACAAATGGGCATTTGTTAAATACTACTCTACTAGGGAACTGATCCTGCATTGAAGGAACAGCTCTTAACCTCTCAGGAGTGGGATAATTGATTTAATATCCTTGCAACTCTTCCTCATAACCCACTTAGGAAAATAATATTCAAATCCAAACAGTTGTGTCCTTGTTTTTATACTCATTTCTTCATGATTTTGGAGCTTATATGAAGTAAAAATAACATTTCTATGATTTCTAGAGTTTCCTGTATTGAACTCTGTCCATAATGCTTACCCCTGCCACAAGAATCCTACCAGTGTTATCTCCTCTCCATTTTTGACTTACAGAACTATTCATTCATTCAATCATATTTATGGAATGCTTATTATGTATAAAGCACTATACTAAGTACATGGGAGAGTAGAATATAACAACAAACAGACACATTCCCTGCCCACAAAGAGCTCAGAGTCTACAGTCTAAATAAATAAATGAATAAGTTGCAGATAATAATAATAATAATGTTCGTATTTGTTAAATGCTTACTATGTGCAGAGCACTGTTCTAAGTGCTGGAGTAGACACAGGGGAATCAAGTTGTCCCACGTGGGGCTCACAGTCTTCATCCCCATTTTACAGATGAGGGAACTGAGGCACAGAGAAGTGAAGTGACTTGCCCACAGTCACACAGCTGAGTGGCAGAGCCGGGATTTGAACCCATGACCTCTGGCTCCAAAGCCTGTGCTCTTTCCACTGAACCACGCTGCTTCTCTGGGGATGGGAGAGAAGATGAATAAAGGGAGCAAGTCAGGGTGATGTAGAAGGGAGTGGGAGAAGAGGAGAGGTGGGGTAAGTTGGAAAGGCTTCTTGGAGATGTCTTTTCAATAAAGCTTTGAAATGAGGGAGAGCAATTGTCCGTTTGCTATGAGGACAAGAGAGTGTTCCAGGCCAGAGGTAGGAGGTGAGAGAAAGGTCAGCAGCAAGATAGATTAGATCGAGGTACAATGAGAAAGTTAGCATTAGAGGAATGAAGTGTGCAGGCTAGGTTGTAGTAGGAAAGTTAAGTGAGGTAGGAGTGGGCAAGGTGAATAAGTGCTTTAAAGCCAATGGTGAGGAGTTTTTTGTTCAAAGTAGAGGTGGATGGGCAACAGTTGGATTTTCTTGAGGAGTGAGAAAACATGGTCTGAACTTTTCTGAAGGAAAATGATCTGGGCAACAGCAGAAGTATGGACTAGAGTGGGGAGAGTCAGGAGGCAGGGAGGTCAGCAAGGAAGCTGATACAATAGTTAAGGCGGGATAGGAGAAGTGCTTGCATTAAGGTTGGTATTTTTTAAGTGCTTACTATGTGCAGAGCACTGTTCTAAGCGCTGGGGGAGATACAGGGTAATCAGGTCATCCCACGTGAGGCTCGCAGTTAATCCCCATTTTACAGATGAGGTAACTGAGGCACAGAGAAGTTAAGTGACTTGCCCACAGTCACACAGCTGACAAGTGGCAGAGCTGGGAGTCAAACCCATGATCTCTGACTCTGAAGCCCAGGCTCCTTCCACTGAGCCACGCTGCTTAATAATAATGTTGGTATTTGTTAAGCGCTTACTACTATGTGCAGAGCACTGTTCTAAGCGCTGGGGTAGATACAGGGTAATCAGGTTGTCCCACATGAGGCTCACAGTTAATCCCCATTTTCCAGATGAGGGAACTGAGGCACAGAGAAGTTAAGTGACTTGCCCACAGTCACACAGATGACAAGTGGCAGAGCTGGGATAATGTGGTAGCAGTTTGGATGGAGAGGAAGGGGTGGATTTTGGCAATGCTGTGAAGGTAGAACTGACAGGATTGAATGATGGCTTGAATATGTGGATTGAACTAGAGAGAGGAGTCAAGGATAATGCCAACGTTACGACCTTGTGAGACAGGAAGGATGGTGATGCTATTAACATTGATGGGAAAGTGAGCGGGAGGATAGAGTTTGGGTGGGAAGATAAGTTCTCTTTTAGCCATATTAAGTTTGAGGTGATGGGAGGACATCCAAGTAGAGATGTCTTGAAGGCAGGAGGAAATGTGAGACTGCAGAGAGGGAGAGACATCAGGGCTGAAGATGTAAATTTGGGTGTCATCAGCTTAGAGGTGATATTTGAAGTCGTGTGAGCAAATGAGTTTTCCATGGGAGTGGGTGTAGACCCAGAACTGAACCTTGAGGGACATCCACAGTTAGAGCATGGGAGGCAGAGGAGGAGTCTGTGAAAGAGACTGAGAATGAGCAGCCAGAGAGATAGGAGGGGAACCAGGAGAGAAGAGTGTCGCTGAAGCTGAGGATGGATAATGTTTCCGGAGAAGGGAGTGGTCAACAGTGTTAAAGGCAGCTGATTGGTTGAGGAGGATTAGGAAGGAGTAGAGGCCACTGAATTTGGCAAGAAGGAGATCACTGGAGACCTTTGAGAGGCTGGTTTCTGAGGAGTGAAGGGGGAAGAAGCCAAAATGGAGGGGGTCAAGAAGAGAATTGGAGAAGAACTTGAGGCAGCGGGTGTAGACAGTTTGTTCAAGGATTTGGGAGAGGAATGGTAGGAGGGAGATGGAGCGATCACTGGAGGGAGCCATGGGGTCAAGAAAGGGTTTTTTTTAGGAGAGGGGAGACATGGACATGTATTGGAGAGTGAACAGTTGAAGACGGCTGTTAGGAAGGGAAGAAGGGAGGAGGTGTTTTGATGAGGTGGAAAGGAATGGGGTCGGATGCACAGGTGGAAGGGGTGAATTATTTTGATTTTTTCTTCCCATAAATACATTCTATTACTTCCTTAGTAGCTGGGCTAAACATCAATCCGTGGTCATTTTTGAGCATTTTTTGTGCGCAGAGCTCCATACTAAATGCTTGTGAGAGTTTAATAGAGTTTTTTTTGTTGGTATTTGTTAAGCGCTTACTATGTGCCGAGCACCGTTCTAAGCGCTGGGGTAGACATAGGGGAATCGGGTTGTCCCACGTGGGGCTCACAGTCTTAATCCCCATTTTACAGATGAGGGAACTGAGGCACAGAGAAGTCAAGTGACTCGCCCACAGTCACACAGCCGACAAGTGGCAGAGCTGGGATTCGAACTCACGAGCCCTGACTCCAAAGCCCGTGCTCTTTCCACTGAGCCACGCTGCTTCTCCAAGAGAAGTTGGTAGACATGACCCCTTCCCTCAAGAGGTTTACAGTCTAGCGGGGAAGAGATTCATTAAAATAAATTACAGGTAGTAAAAGCAACAGAGTACAAGGATATGTACATAAGTGCTTTGGGGGTAGGGTGAATATCAAGGTGCTAGGAAGTATGAATACAAATCCATAAATATCTGTGGTGGGGAAATGAGAGATTTCTCAGGAAACAGTTCCTAGAGGAGATAAAATTTTAACATGGCTTCAAAGATGGGGAGAGTGACCATCTTTTGGATATGAAAGGTAGATATGAAGGGGAAGAGAATTCCAGACAGGAGGGAAGATGTGAGCAAGTGGTCAATGGCATGAGAGATGAGATGGAGGCAGAGAAAAGATGTTGGATTTAGAGGAATGATGTGAAGTGTCTGCATTGGAGTGGGAAGTGTGGGTGGATCGGTGGGAAAGAGAGCTGACTGAATATCTTAAATCTGGGTAGTTCACAATCTAGAAGGGGGGGAGACAGACAACAAAATAAAACAAGTACAAGTAAACAGGCATCAGTAGCTCAATATGAACAAGTAGAATTATAGATAATATTAATAATAATAATAATAATGGTATTTAAGTGCTTACTATATGCCAAGCACTGTTCCAAGCGCTGGGGCAGATACAAGCCAATCAGGTTGTCCCATGTGGGGCTCACAGGCTTAATCCCCATTCCACAAATGAGGCAACTGAGGCACAGAAAGTGTAAGGATGATGGGAGAAGCAGCATGGCCTAGTGGGAAAAACCTGGGCCTCAGAGTCAGAGGACTTGGGTTATAATCCTGGCTCTGCCACCTGTCTGTTGTGTGAACTTGGGCAAATCACTTTACTTGTCTGTGCCTCTGTTACCTCATCTCTAAAATGGGGATCAAGACTGTGAGCCGCATGTGGGACAGGGACTGTTCCAAACTGAATACCTTGTATTTATCCTAGCACTTAGAACAGATTTGGCACATAGTAAGCACTTAAAAATATCACATTTATTATTGTTATGATTATTATTCCAGAAGAGCTGTATAAAGTTCTTCAATGACTTGGGCAACCAAACTCCATGATCAACTGGCATTTTAAATTTCAGGGACTGCAAAACAAATTCATGGGACAATTGTTTAAATAAATGTCTTAGTTTGACCTCTAGACTGTGAGTCCTTTGTAGGCAGGGATTGTCTCTATTGTTGTGTTGTACTTTCCCAAGGGCTTAGTACAGTGCTCTGCACACAGTAAGCGCTCAACAAATATGACTGAAGGAATGACCTAAATCGAACTATCTGACCTATTCCTGATTTCTGTAGAAACTGTTTTGTTTCAAACATATTACACTGTTTCTATTTAGTATTTCCACTGTGACTACATACTTGTTCCTAATTCTTGTCTACAACTTAGTAGTATTTACTTAGCTTTCCCTTTTACATTTTTGTCTTGCAGAAGAAGAAAAATAGCTTGTTTATTGGATTAATTGTCCTACTCATTTGGAAGCCATGACACTGCTATCGTGGGAATTTAGCAGTATTATTTTCAACCCAAAAAATTGCCTATTGCAAGAAATTAATAATAACTATCTTGAAAGTGCAGACTGCGGAGTTCAAAGCATTTTCCCAAGATGACACCAAAAGTTAGATGCATAAAAAAAACTTGTTCAACCCATATTTAATTTACCTTGCTGTTTGGCTTTCTCAACAAAATTCAGAGCTGAAAAGAATCACCTTAGAACTCAATTCTAAATTCCTGTAGAAATAAGGTACTTATCAAAATGATTTTTGAATGTGATATGGCAGTGATTAGGTCTCTATAGAAACAAGAAAGGTTGGATTTCTAGGTTTAGTATCATAGAGCAGTATTCCTTCATGTTGGATCTAAATACAGCTACATCAATATTCTACAGTCTCTCAAATCTTCGGTTAATTTCATCTTCAGGGAATTTAATGCTAAAGGAACACTATAACTGCAGTTCCAAAAGTTTGCAAGTCTTCAGGCTCTCATTTAAACTAGCATAATTCTTCAACCAGGCATCTTGAATGGACTCATGGGTCCAGTTTGGGTTCACAGACCTGATACATGCACATCTGAAAACCTTTAAGAAGCCAAAAAAAAAAAAAATGGGGACAGAATTAATCTGCACCTAGGTCACTTCTGGTCCAAAGCAATGGATAAACCTCTTCACATAATAGAGGAAAAATGCTTCCTTCTCAACTGTAAGCTTGTCCCTCTAGACTGTAAGCTCACTACGGGAAGTAAACGTGTTTATTGTTATATTGTATACTCCCAAGTACTTCGTACAACGTTCTGCAAACAGTGAGCATTCAATAAATATGATTGAATGAATGAAAGAAAATGGCATTTCCAATAGAAGAGGGAACAGCAGTGTCTGTTTCCCTTGAGGTCAATTCATTCATTCATTCAATTGTATTTACTGAGTGCTTACTGCATGCAGAGCACTGTACTAAGCATTTAGGAAAGTACATACAGCAATAAAGAGAGACAATCTCTGCCCACAACGAGCTCACAGTCTAGAGGGGTGTGACAGATATCAGTACAAGTAAAGAGACAGCCATATAAATAAATAAAATTACTGATATATACATAAGTACCATGGGCTGGGAAGAGGGGGGAAGAGCAAAGGAAGCAAGTCAGGGTGACGCAGAAGGGAGTGGGACATGAGAAAAAGTGGGGCTTAGTCTGGGAAGGCCTCCTGGAAGAGATGTGCTTTCAGTAAGGCATTACAAATGTATTTATTAAATGTCTGAAAAGCCTCTGGGTATGCACATATCCTTAATTTATTTTAATGACTGACTCCCTGTACCGTGTAAGCTTTTTGTGGGCAGGGAATATGTCTACCAAACTCTGTTGTACTGTATGCACCCAGGTACTTAGTAGAGTTCTGCACACAATAAACACCATTGGTTGATGGTTCGATCGACTGATTGAGCCTCGGTTCAGTCACGAAGACTTGTGACCCTAGAATCTGTGCCAAGGAATTGATTCTAGTGCTGGTTATTTGTGCAGTCAGCCCCACTTGCAACCTCATCCCTGCCAGTGATGTTCCCCATGGGACAGCGGGTGCGATGAGTAAGTAGGAGTGCAGAATGTTGCCAAAGGTACCCAAGAATTTTATGGACAAAACCCATTTTCAGCCACCATGAGCAATGCAAAGGGATAACAATTATAATGATAATAATATTGGTATTTTAAGCACTTACTATGTGCCAGACACTTTACTAAGCACTAAGAGTGGAGACAAGCAAATCAGGTTGGACACAGTCTTTGTCCCATGTGGGGCTCCCAGTCTCAATCCCCACCTTACAGATGAGATAATTGAGACACAGAGAAGTTAAGTGACTTACCCAAGGTCATACAACAGATAGGTGGTGGAGTTGGGATTAGAACCCATGACCTTCTGACTCTCAGGCCTGTGCTTTATCCACTACACCATGCCGTAGACCAGTGAACACAGCTGTCCTTTGCCATAAGGTTTACCAGCTTTGTGAGAATTCTTTCTGAGTCTATCTACCATGCAAGAAAACCTAGGTGGTTCTTCAGATGGAAACCTTTACTGAGGATGGCAAAACCCCAGCAGGCATTCCCCTACTTCTTATGGCTTCATCTTCCAACAGTCATTCGGCAAATAATAGTAATAACTATGGTATGTGTTAAGTGCTGTCTATGTGCCAGGCACTGTACTAAGCGCTGGGGTGGATAGAAGCATATCGGGTTGGATACAGTCCCTGTCCCATGTGGGGCTCACAGTCTCAATCCCTATTTTACAGATGAGGTAACTGAAGCCCTGAGAAGTGAAGTGACTTGCCTAAGATTACACAGCAGACAAGTGGCAGAGCCGGGATTAGAACCCACTACCTTCTGACTCCCAGGCCCATGCTCTATCCACTAAGCCATGCTGCAAAGCTTTTGGAAGTGTTCACCAGAAGCCAAACACCTCGCTCTGTCAAGACCTTTCCCTCAAGGAAAGTGTCTGTTATATTGTTATACTGTACTCCCCCCAGCTCTTAGTAGAGTGCTCTACACACAGTGAGTGCTCAAAAATATGACTGAATGGCTGACAGTGAGATTTTTTTTTAATGGTATCTGTTAAGTGCTTAAAATGTACCAGGCACTCTATTAAGCACTGGGGTAGATGCAAGTTTGAACACAGTCCCTGTCCCACATGGCGCTCACGGTCTTAATCCCAATTTTACAGATGATGTAACTGAGGCCCAGAGAAGTTAGGTGTCTTGCCCAAGGTCACACAGCAGACAAGTGGCAGAGCCAGGATTAGAACTCAGGTCCTCTGACTTCCAGGATCTTTCCACCAGGCTGTGCTGAGACTGTAACAGTGTCTGATCCACTACACCTTGCTTGCCATTTCCCTATACTTGATTTTAACTAGACTGAGCAGATGGCTCTAAGCAAGCAACCCATTAACACTACTGCAAAAGCTATTAAAATACAAGTCCTCCTGAAAATGAGAGATCTTCTACCCCATCCTAAATAAACAACTCAGAGTGATAGTTTGATTGCTGAGTCAGCACAGAGTTCCGAAACACCTAGAACTGTTTGAGTGGTCCTATTTGAGAATGTTCACCCTAATATGGGGAAGGGATGAAACAAAGCACCCTAAAACTGTCAGCGTTGGCCTCTTAAAACAGGCTCAGATGACTGTATCCAGTGGGCTTTAATTTAGCAATGCTCTAAGTTTAAGAATACACAGAAAATAACCACTGCATCATGGAACACAAGGGCACTTTATGACGAGAGTCTATCATCCAGAAAGGAAGACACTTGTAAGTGAATTGGCCAGATGTGAGATCGAAATAATGGCTCTGAGGGAGACAAAACTACTGAAGACAACTACTATTGTCTCTGAAAGACAATTCAGAGATACTTGCAGGATACACTTCGTTTGAAGATGGCTCCTCATTCAATTATTCGATTTGCAACTATTAAATCGTTAATCTCAGAGACTCCAACTCTCTTTAGGTTTATAGTTTTCTCATCTGTAAAATGGGGATTCAATGTCTGTTCTCCGTCCCACTTAGACTGTGGGCCCCATGTGGGACCGGATGATCTTGTATATACTACAGTGCTTGGCACATAGTAAGTGCTTAACAAAAACCATCATCATTATTCTTATTATTATGTGATTTTGCAAGAAGAAATGGGTGTAGCAAGCAGCTGTGAGCACTCAAATACTGTCTCAAATACCCCTCCTTCAATTCTCACCTTGACTCTTTCCAATCTGGCTTCCATCCCCTTCACAGAAACTGCCCTCTCTAAGGTCACCAATGAGCTCTAAGGTCACCAATGATCTCTAAGGTCACCAATGAGCTCCTTCTTGACAAATCCAATGGCCTCTACTCCCTCCTACTCCTCCTCGACCTCTCAGCTGCCTTTGACACTGTGGACCACCCCCTCTCATGGAAATGTTATCCAACCTTGGCTTCACTGACTCTGTCCTCTCCTGGTTCTCCTCGTATCTCTCAGGCCAATCATCCTAAGTCTCCACAGACTCCTCCTTTACCTCCCACCTCCTAACTGTTGGGGGGGTCCTTCAAGGTTCAGTTCTGGGTCCCCTATTATTCTCCATTTACACCCACTCCCTTGGAGAATGCGTTTGCTCCCACGGCTTCAACTGCCACCTCTATGCAGATGATTCCCAAATCTACATCTCCAGCTCTGATCTCTCTCCCTGTCTCCAGTCTTGCATCTCCTTCTGTTTTCAAAACATCTCTACTTGGATGTCATCCCATCACCTCCAACTTAACATGTCCAAAACAGAGGTCCTTATCTTCCCACTGAAACCCTGTCCTCCCTCTGACTTTCCCATCACTGTAGGCTGCACCACCATCCTCCCTGTCTCTTAAGGCTATAACCTGGCATTATTCTTGAGTCCTTTCTGTCATTCAACTCACATATTCAATCCATCACTAAATCCTGTCAGTCCCACCTTAACACCATCGCTAAAATCCACCCTTACCTCTCCATCCAAGCTGCTACCATGTTAATACAATCACTCATCCCATCCCACCTGGATTACTGCATCAGCCTCCTCGCTGGCCTCCCACCCTCCTGTCTCTCCCCACTCCAGTCTATTCTCCATTCTGCTGCCCAGATCAATTTCCTACAAAAACATTCAGGACATTTCACCTTATTCTTCAAAAAACTCCAGTGGTTGACCATCCACCTCCGCATCAGATGAAAACTCCCCACCATTGGCTTTAAAACACTCCACCCTTTTGCCCCCTCCTACCTCACCTCGCTTCTCTCCTTCTACCACCCATCCCACACACTTCACTCCTCTAGTGCTAACCTTCTCACTGTGCTCTGACATCACCTATCTCACTGCTGACCCCTAGTCCACTTCCTTCCTCTGGCCTGGGACATCCTCCCTCCTCAAATCCTACAGACAATTACTCTCCCCCACCTTCAAAGCTCTACTGAAGGTACATCTCCTCCAAGAGGTCTTTCCAGATTAAGCCCCACTTTTCCTCATCTCTCACACCCTTCTGCATCGCCCTGACTTGCTCCCTTTGCTCTTCCCCCTTCCAGTCCCACAGTACTTATGTACAGATCTGTCATCTTAATAATTTGTATTTACATCTGTCTCCCCACCTCTAGACTGTGAGCTAGCTGTGGGTAGGGAATGTGATTGTTTATTGTTGTATTGTATTCTCCCAACTGCTTAGTACAGTGCTGTGCACACAGTAAGAGCTCAATAAATTGGACTGAATGAAGGAATGAGTGAATGACTGTGTGGTGTATGGACCCAGAGAGGAACAGAGCGGACAGGGCAGACCCAACAAGAGCCACAATTTATGTGGGCAAGGCCAGCTTGACTTCTTGGATAATAATAATAATTATGCTATTTCTTGAGTACTTACTATTTGCCAAGCACTGTTCTAAGCACCGGAAGAGATACAAGGTAATCTGGTTGTCCCATGTGGGGCTCACAGTCTTAATCCCCATTTTACAGATGAGGTAATTGAGACACAGACAAAGTGAGTGGCTTGCCCAAGGTCATACAGCAGACAAGTGACAGAGCTGGGATTAGAACCCACATCCTCTAACTCCCAAGCCTGTGCTCTTTCCACTAATCCATGTTGCTTTTCCACAGCCACGCTGGATCAGTGGAAGGCCTTCTTGATGCTGGGAGCAGCATCCCACCCCCTGTCTGATATCTTGGGGGTGCAGCCCACCCCCCTCTCTAGAAGCACAGCTATTATCAGGATGCTGAAAAGGCTGCAGCAGTTTAGAGCTAAGAGTTGTGTCCTGCAGTGGTGAACAGATTTGGGGGCTCTCTTCCCCACTTACTATCCATCCACCAATTTATGAACTTAATTTTTTATTGTTGAATTTATCAAATGGTCCCAATGCCTGTAATTTGGATCTCTGTGTGTGTGAATATATGTTTCTCTCCCAATTAGACTGTAAGCCCGACAATGGGCAGGGATTGTCTCTATCTGTTGCCAAATTGTACATTCCAATACATTCCAAGCGCTTAGTACAGTGCTCTGCAAATAGTAAGGGCTCAATAAATATTATTGAATGAATGAATGAAAGTCTGCAGACTCATACCTCGATTGTAGCCCCTTGAGGGTCAAAGTCCAGGTCTGACTTTCACATAGTTTTTCACATAGTAAGTGTTCCATAAATACTCTAACTGATGTGGAAAGCTAGGCTTACAACACTGCCTACTTGGCTTTCCCCAAGACACTTACTTAACCAAAACAAAATAGTGAAAGCCGATGAAAGTTGAGTGGTCCCTTAAGAAAAGCTAAGTTTATTTACAGTTATTGATATTTCCAAATATGACCAATATCAATTAATATAGCTATCATCAAAATTGATTTTAATTACAAATTGTTCATGATCCATTGGAAAAACTCCTGCTCTTGTTGCAAAATGAAAGCTAAAACTGATTCCCACCCTATAGATCTTTATAAACTCTTCGCTACAGAAAGAATTCCTCTCTAGCACATGCTCCGCATCCTACATGAAATCACAGTAAAGCAGCTATCTATAACTGGTCGAAAGCACACATCCCACTCAGTAAAACTTTAGACATCTTCTGACATAGAGAAAGGTAGTAGATGCACTCAGTAGTTTATTTCCTGTTGGTTGGTAGTTATAAATCATTTCTTGGAAGTGAATGAATTAATGATTATTTGAAGTTAACCAAAGTGAACTCTTGGAAGAAAGGTTCTATATAAATCTAACAAATAAAATAAACTATTTCAATTGATTTACCTCACCATTGGCCCATGAAAATTTTCCAAATCCTTCTTTCATATTAAGCGCAAATTCTCCTGTATAAACAGAACCATCTTGCCATTTTTGTACTCCTGTTGTCCGCTGGATATAATCCTTCCGCTGATTCTCTGGTTGGCCCACTGATTTTATCTTATCAGCAACCAATTCAGAAAGGGTCCTGAAAAGACAGTTTGGAAGGGACATAATTGTCAGATTTGAGATTCTAGCCAAGTAAGCCTTGAACAGGAATTTTTGTTTTTTTTTCAAGCCCTTTTTTGTGTTAACTGAGAATACATCCACCTCTGGCCACTAGAAAGTGCATCATTTACTTTTGGTTTTTTGGTTTTGGGTTTTTTTTTAGTTCCAGATCCAAGTTCTTGCTCAATTTGAACTCTGCTTGAAATTAATGTCTTCTACATTTCCAGGTTTCAAGCAGAAAAAAAAAAATAAAAGATTCTGCACAGTTCACATCTTCCAATATAGACTACAAATGTTCGCAAAGCAACCAAGTTTGAGGATTCAACTAATATTTAACAAACACTGTGCATCATGACTGATAAAACAAGCTATTTACCTTCTGGAGTGTCTAATTCCAAAAAGGGAAATAATATGAAATACACTTTTTTTCAGGGCAAACTAAACTAACCTCCACAAAAGTAACAGCATAGCTAATCACTCAATCCATGCCATTTACTGAACCCATACTGTGTACAGAGCACTATACTAAGCACTTGGTAGAGTACTATACAATCTCATCTTCATTCATTCATTCAGTCATTCAATAGTATTTATTGAGTGCTTACTATGTGCAGAGCACTGTACTAAGCACTTGGAATGTACAATTCGGTAACAGAGACAATCCCTGCCCATTGACGGGCTTACAGTCTAATCAGGGGAGACAGACAGACGAAAACAATAGCAATAAATAGAATCAAGGGGATGTACATCTCATAGGTCCCAGGTGGATGGCTCAGTGGAAAGAGCCCGGGCTTGGGAGTCAGAGGTCATGGGTTTGAATCCCGCCTCTGCCACTTGTCAGCTGTGTGACTGTGGGCAAGTCACTTCACTTCTCTGGGCCTCAGTTACCTCATCTGTAAAATGGGGATGAAGACTGGGAGCCCCACGTGGGACAACCTGATGACCCTGTATCTATCCCAGCGCTTAGAACAGTGCTCTGCATATAGTAAGTGCTTAACAAATAACATTATTAACATTATTATTAACAAAATAAATAGGGTAATAAAAAATATACACAAATGAGCGGATGAGCACAGTGCTGAGGGGAGGGGAAGGGAGAGGGGGAGGAGCAGAGGGAAAGGGGGGGAAAAGGGGGCTTAGCTGAGGGGCGGTGAAGAGGGGGTAGAGGGGCAGCAGAGGGAGCAGAGGGAAAAGGGGAAGCTCAGTCTGGGAAGACCTCTTGGAGGAGGTAGCTCTCAGTAGGGCTTTGAAGAGGGGAAGAGAATTAGTTTGGCCGAGGTGAGGAGGGAGGGCATTCCAGGGCCGCGGGAGGACATGGCCCAGGGGTCAACAGTGGGATAGGTGAGAACGGGGGATGGTGAGGAGGTGGGCAGCAGAGGAGCCTGTGGGATGGGCAGTGGAAAGAGAGAAGGGACGAGAGGTAGGAGGGGGCAAGGTGATGGAGAGCCTTGAAGCCTAGAGTGAGAAGTTTTTGTTTCGTGTGGAGGTTGATAGGCAACCACTGGAGGTGTTTAAGAAGGGGAGTGACATGCCCAGAGTGTTTCTGCAGGAAGATGAGCCGGGCAACAGAGTGAAGAATAGACTGGAGCGGGAAGAGACAGGAAGAAGGGAGATCAGAGAGAAGGCTGACACAATAATCCAGCCAGGATATTATGAGACCCTGTACCAGTAAGATAGCCGTTTGGGTGGAGAGGAAAGGGTGGATCTTTGTGATATTATAAAGGTGAGACCGGCAGGTCTTGGTGACGGATTGGATGTGTGGGGTGAACGAGAGAGCCAAGTCAAAGATGACACCGAGGTTGCGGGCTTGAGAGAGGGGAAAAATGGTGGTACCATCCACAGTGATAGGAAAGTCAGGAAGAGGACAGGGCTTGGGAGGGGAGACGAGGAGCTCAGTTTTGGACATGTTGAGTTTTAGGTGGCGGGCATCCTGGAGGCAGGAGATGAGAGCCTGAAGGAAGGGGAGAGGACAGGGGCAGAGCTGTAGATCTGTGTGTCATCTGCATAGAGATGATAGTTGAAGCGTGAGAGTGGATGAGTTCACCGAGGCAGTGAGTGTAGATGGAGAATAGGAGAGGGCCAAGAACTGACCCTTGAGGAACCCCAACAGTTAGAGGATGGGAGGGGGAGGAGGAGCCTGCAAAGGAGACCGAGAATGACTGTAAGCTCCTTGTGGACAGGGAATGTGCCTGTTACACTGTTATACTGTACTCTCCCAAGGGCTTAGTACAGTGTTCGGTACATAGTTAGTGCTCAATTAATACAACTGATTGACTGACAGACATATAATGAATTTATAAATCACCTTTCCAAATCATCTGAATAACCCTCTGTTTCCAAAGCAGGGATGAGACTATTAGCCTTTGGGATTTCTTCAATACTCTTGCAATTTCCAGCACCATCAAGACTTTTCAACGAGTGTTCAGAAACAACTTCCATGTGTGTTTTTGGAACTGCCTAAAAACAAGATCGGAAATCCACAAAAGATCCTAACACGTAAAAATTACTGGATTCAGACAGAAAATGAAAAAAATCTGGATCAGTTTCCCCATTAAAAATGGAAAGCATATCACCTATAAAAGCAGCTACCCTAAAAAAGTTATAATTTAAGATGTGCCACCTGACTCCAGGGAGGCCCCCAAGAGTAAGCTGCACCTGGAGTCAGTCATAATAATGTTGGGATTTGTTAAGCGCTTACTATGTGCCGAGCACTGTTCTAAGCACTGGGGTAGACATAGGGGAATCAGGTTGTCCCACGTGGGGCTCACAGTCTTAATCCCCATTTTACAGATGAGGGAACTGAGGCACCGAGAAGTTAAGTGACTTGCCCAGAGTCACACAGCCGACAAGTGGCAGAGCTGGGATTCGAACTCATGAGCCCTGACTCCAAAGCCCGTGCTCTTTCCACTGAGCCACGCTGCTTCTCATGAGGAGCATAATGAGGAGGGGCAGCAAGATGGGTGGTGTGTCAGCACGTACCCCTGCTACAACAACAGGCTGAGAAGTAGCGAGGCCCTGTAGATAGTGCAAGAGCCTGGGAGTCGGAAGGACCTGGGTTCTAATCCCACTTCCACCACCTGTCTGCTGTGCGGCCTTGGGCAACCTACTTCACTTAGAGAATTAGTGTGGTTTAGTGGAAAGAGCCAGGGCTTGGGAGTCAGAGGTCGTGGGTTCTAAGCCCAGATCCGCCACTTGTCAACTGTGTGACTTTGGGCAAGTCACTTCACTTCTCTGGGCCTCAGTTACCTCATCTGTCAAATAGGGATTAAGACTGTGAGCCCCAAATGGGACAACTGATTACCTTGTACCTACACCAGCGCTTAGAACAGTGCCTGGCACATAGTAAGCCCTTAACAATACCATTATTATTATTATCATTATTATTCTCTGTGCCTCAGTTACCTGTCAAATGGGGATTAAGACTATGAGCCCCATAAATGGGACAGGTGGAGTGTCCAACCTGATTAACTTGTATCTACCCCAGCACTTAATACAGTGCCTGGCCCATAGTAAATGCTTAACAGTTACCTCATCTGTAAAATGGGGATGAAGACCGTGAGCCCCATATGGGACAACCCAATTACCTTGTATCCACCCCAGAGTTAGAACAGGGCTTGGCACATAGTAAGCGCTCAACAAAGACCATGATCATCATCATCATCATTAAAAAAAAGAAAGGTGAGTCCTGCTCAATGCATGGCAGTGGCTTCTGGCTCAGGATTTCGGCTCCATGAGTGAAACTAAAATGCAAAGAAACCAGCCTCGGGTCTGCCCAACTCAACAAAGCTTCCAGCGGAGACACTTCCCGTGGAGAAACCTCCAGGGGTTGCCTATCAACCTTCGCATGAAACAAAAACTCCTCACTCTTGGCTTCAAAGCTCTCCATTACCTTGCCCCCTCCTACCTCACCTCCCTTCTCTCCTTCTACAGCCCACCCTGTACACTCGGCTGCTCTGGAGCTCACCTCCGCACTGGGCCTCGTTCTCACCTGTCCTACCATCGACCCCTGGCCCACATCCTACCACTGACCTGGAATGTCCCTCCACCTCAAATCCACCAAACTCTCTTCCCCTCATCAAAGCCCTCCTAAGAGCCCTCCTCCTCCAGGAGGCCTTCCCAGACTGAGCCCTCTCTTTCCCTCTGCCCCTTCTCCCCTCCCCATTCCCCCTTCTCCCACCCTCTGCTCTTCCCACTTCCCCTCCCCCGAGCACTGTGCATATTAGTATATATTACATAGTACTCTATTTATTTTGTTAATGATGTGCATATATTTATGATTCTATTTATCTTGATAGCATTGACGCCTGACTACTTGTTTTGTTTTGTTGTCTGTCTCCCCCGTTTAGGCTGTGAGCCGGTCATTGGGAAGGGACTGTCTCTAATGGTATTTGTTAAGCGCTTACTATGTGCAAAGCACTGTTCTAAGCGCTGGGGGGGATACAAAGTGATCAGGTTGTCCCAGTGGGGCTCACAGTCTTAGTCCCCATTTTACAGATGAGGTAACCGAGGCAAAGAGAAGTAAAGTGACTTGTCCAAAGTCACACAGCTGACAAGTGGCGGAGCCAGAATTAGAACCCATGACCTCTGCCTCCTAAGCCCGTGCTCTTCCCACTGAGCAACGCTGCTTCTCTGTTGCTCAAGTGCTTAGTGCATTGCTCTACACATAGTAAGCGCTCAATAAATACGCTTGAATGAATGAATGCACTTTAGAAAGGCCCGGCATCAACGACCTGCCCGTCCTCTCCAATGAATCTCTTGACGCCCCCCCGGACCACCCAGCGCTTAGCACAGTGCCTGGCACATAGGAATAATAATAATAATGTTTGTATTTGTTAAGTAGTTACTATGTGCAGACCACTCTTCTAAGCACTGGGGGAGATACAAGGTAATCAGGTTGTCCCACTTGAGGCTCACAGTCTTAATCCTCTTTTTAATACTAATAATGTTGGTAATTGTTAAGCACTTACTACGTGCAGAGCACTGATCTAAGTGCTGGGAGAAATACAGGATAGTCAGGTTGTCCCACGTGAGGTTCACAGTCTTCATCCCCATTTTACAGATGAGGGAACTGAGGCCCAGAGAAGTGAAGTGACTTACCCACAGTCACACAGCTGCTAGGTGGCAGAACCAGGATTCAAACCCATAACCTCTGACTCCCAAGCCCAGGCTCTTTCCACTGAGCCACGCTGCTTCTCTAGGAAGAGCTTATAATAATAATAATAATGATAATGGTATTTGTTAAGCGCTTAGTATGTGCAGAGCACTCTTCTAAGCATTGCAGTAGATACAGGGTAATCAGGTTGTCCCACGTGAGACTCACAGTTCAACCCCAATTCCAGATGAGGTAACTGAGGCTCAGAGAAGCGAAGTGACTTGCCCACAGTCACACAGCTAAGTGGCAGAGCAGGATTCGAACCCAGACCACTGAATCCCAAGCCCAGGCTCTTGCCACTGAGCTACACTGCTTCTCCCTCACTACTTTCCAACGCTTAGTACAGCGCCCTGCACAGAGTGAGCGCTCAATAAATACGACGGAATGGATGGATAGAGAAGTAGCGTGGCTCGGTGGAAAGAGCCTGGGCTTGGGAGTCAGAGGTCATGGGTTTGAATCCCGACTCCACCACTTACTTGTCAGCTGTTTGACTTTGGGCAGGTCACTTTGCTTCTCTGTGCCTCAGGTCCCTCATCTGTAAAATGGGGATTAACTGTGAGCCTCACGTGGGACAACCTGATTACCCTGTCTCTCCCCCAGCGCTCAGAACAGTGCTCTGCACATAGTAAGCGCTTAACAAATACCAACATTATTATTATTATTCTCTGTGCCTCAGTTACCTCCTCTGTAAAATGGGGATTAGGATTGTGAGCCTCACGTGGGACATCCTGATGACCCTGTCTCTCCCCCCAGCGCTTAGAACAGTGCTCTGCACATAGTAAGCACTTAACAAATACCAACATTATTATTAAAATGGGGATTAACTGGGAGCCTCACGTGGGACAACCTGATGACCCTGTCTCTCCCCCAGCGCTTAGAACAGTGCTCTGCACATAGTAAGCGCTTAACAAATACCAACATTATTATTATTATTGTCTGTGCCTCAGTTACCTCCTCTGTAAAATGGGGATTAGGATTGTGAGCCTCACGTGGGGCATCCTGATGACCCTGTCTCTCCCCCAGCGCTTAGAACAGTGCTCTGCACATAGTAAGCGCTTAACAAATACCAACATTATTATTATTATTCTCTGTGCCTCAGTTACCTCTTCTGTAAAATGAGAATGAGGATTGTGAGCCTCACGTGGGGCATCCTGATGACCCTGTCTCTCCCCCAGCGTTTAGAACAGTGCTCTGCACATAGTAAACGCTTAACAAATACCAACATCATAACCCCTACCATGGTCGTTATGGCAGAGGCCGCAACCAGTCCTGCAGGGGAGCTCGGGGCTCGGTCCCCTTCTCTGCAGCCCGGGGCAGGACCGTACCATTGCACGGACCGCGGGAGGGGGGAACCGCAGACCCAGAATACCGGGCATTAAGCGGCGACGGCGTTGTCGAAGGAAAAGGATGCCGGTGGATTTAGCAGAATTACCGGGACCGAGAGGAAAATAATAAAAGTCCGAGCGGTGGGGGAGAAAGGGGTTTCATCTTGCCCATCCTTCCCGTGCTCCCCTCCTCCCCTCGGGCACGGGAATGGATTGAGCCAAAGCGTCTCCGTTTCCATAGAGACGGGCTTGTGACCGGCTCCAGGGGAGGCTCCTCCTTTCATTCATTAATAATGTTGGTATTTGTTAAGCGCTTACTATGTGCAGAGAATTGTTCTAAGCGCTGGGGGAGAAAATAATAATAATGTTGGTATTTGTTAAGCGCTTATTAGGTGCAGAACACTGTTCTAAGCGCTGGGGTAGATAACAGTAATAATAATAATAATAATGTTGGTATTTGTTAAGCGCTTACTAGGTGCAGAGCACTGTTCTAAGCGCTGGGGGAGATACAGGGGAATGAGATTGTCCCACGTGAGGTTCACAGTCTTCATCCCCATTTTACAGATGAGGGAACTGAGGCACAGAGAAGTGAAGTGGCTTGCCCACAGTCACACAGCTGACAAGTGGCAGAGTCGGGATTCGAACCCATGACCTCTGACTCCCAAGCCCGGGCTCTTTCCACTGAGCCACGCTGCTTCCCATTGAGTGAATTCATTTTTTCAATCAGATTTGTTGAGCGCTAATTGTCCGCGGAGCGCTGTGCTAAGCGCTTGGTACCCCAGCGCTTAGAACAGTGCTCTACACATAGTAAGCGCTCAACAAATACCAACATTATTATTATTATTATTAGAGTATGATATAACAATTAGCAGACACCTCCCCGGCCCACAATAATAATAATGTTGGTATTTGTTAAGCGTTTACTATGTGCAGAGCACTGTTCTAAGCGCCGGGGGAGATTCAGGGTATTCATTCATTCATTCATTCAATAGTATCTATTGAGCGCTTACTATAACAACAACAATGTTGGTATTTGTTCAACGCTTACTATGTGCAGAGCACTGTTCTAAGCGTTGGGGTAGATACAGGGTTATCAGGTTGTCCCACGTGAGGCTCACAATCTAAATGCCCATTTTACAGATGAGGTAACTGAGGCACAGACAAGTGAAGTGACTTGCCCACAGTCACACAGCTGACAAGTGGCAGAGCAGAGCACTGTACTAAGCGCTTGGAATGAACAAATCGGCAACAGATAGAGACAGTCCCTGCAGTTTGACGGGCTTACAGTCTAATCGGCGGAGACGGACAGACAAGAAAGAACAATGGCAATAAATAGAGTCAAGGGGAAGAACATCTCGTAAAAACAATGGCAATAAATAGAATCAAGGTGATGTACATCTCATTAACAAAATAAATACGGTAGTAAAAATATATGAAAATGAGCGGATGAACACAGTGCTGAGGGAAGGGGAAAGGAGAGGGGGAGGATCAGAGGGAAAGGGGGGGAAAGAGGGTTAAGCTGTGGGGAGGTGAAGTGTGGGGGGTAGAGGGGCAGCAGAGGGAGCAGAGGATAATCAGGTTGTCCCACGTTAGGGTCACAGTTAATCCCCATTTTACAGATGAGGTCACTGAGGCACAGAAAGTGAAGTGACTTGCCCACAGTCACACAGCTGACAAGTGGCAGAGCCACAGTGAGCCCCCAGTCTAGAGAAGCAGTGTGGTTTAGTGGAAAGAGCCCGGTTTAGGAGTCAGAGGTCATGGGTTCTAATTCCGCCTCCACCACCTGTCAGCTGGGTGACTTTGGGCAAATCATTTCATTCATTCATTCAATAGCATTTATTGAGCACTTACTATGTGCAGAGCACTGTACTAAGTGCTTGGAATGTACAATTCGGCAACAGATAGAGACAATCCCTGCCCATTGATGGGCTTACAGTCTAATCGGGGGACACAGACAGACAAAAACAAGGCAACTTAATCGCAATAAATAGAATCAAGGGAATGTACACCTCATTAACAAAATTTCACTTCTCCGGGCTTCAATGACCTCATCTGTAAAATGGGGATTAAGACTGTGAGCCTCATGTGGGACAACCTGATAACCTTGTATCTACTCCAGTGTCTAGAACAGTACTTGGCACATAGTAAGTGCTTAACAAATACCAACATCATTAGTATTATTATTACCCCAGCGTTTAGAACAGTGTTCTGGCACATAGTAAGCGCTTAACAGATACCAACATTAATATCATTATTATTAGAGAAGCAGCGTGGCTGGACTTTGGGAGCCAGAAGACGTGGGTTCTAATCCCACCTCTGCTCCTTGTCTGCTGTGTAATCTTGGGTCACTTCACTTCTCTGGGCCTCATCTGTAAAATGGGGATTAAGAGCCCCATGTGCAACAGGGAGAGTGGACAACCTGAGTAGTTTGTAGCTTCTCCAGCACTTAGAACAGGGCTCGGTACATAGTAAGCACTTAACAAATACCATTATTAATTAATTAATGGGAGGGGGAGAAAGACATCAATATAAACAAGCATGGCAGAAGCGGATTTAGAACCCAGGTCTTCTGACTCCCAGGCCTGTTCATTTCCCACTAGGCTGTGCTACTCTGATGGGACGTTATGGGCATGACATGGAGATTAATCAGAAAATGTCTCATGAAATTAGAGTGATGAAAGTTTTGCAGTTTGGACATGAGATCTGGAAGAAATCTCTACTTGCCCAACAATTTTATCCTGTCTTTCCACACTCAAACCCAGACATTACTGGTACAAAACCAGATTGGATAAAATACCTTGATCTTGGAAGCAGAGATTGATTAAGCGAAAATTTGAGATGCCCAGGTATTTCAAGCCCATAAAACTGCATTTGTTAAAGGAATAACCTATAAATGACCTGAGAAGTTGCTTTAGGCCAAGGGAGGTTAGGGTTAGATTATCACAAAAGTCCATACTAAGATATAGGTGTTAACAGTGATACTACAAATAGAAGTGGCTACAGTGGAAGGGATAATGAGAAATGTCCACATTCAGCAGTAGCTAGTCCTTACAGCTAGCTTTGCTTGCTTTCTATTGGATTACACAGGCCAACTGTACATCCTTATAAACATGTTGAGCGGCTTAAACAAATCAAGCAGGGTCAAGTAGGGTCATTTTTCAAATATAACACAACTTACAGTAATAGGAGCCATACCCAGATAATTCCATAATTTTTCAAACCTTTATATAAAACATAGAGCAAAGCCCAGTTTCCTGCAATGAAGATAACAAATGCTGAGGTGGATATTAGCCCTACCTAATTAAGTGATAAGCATTGCTCAGGTGTGAATTATAGTGTAATAATTGCACCATGAGCGTTGTTTGTCATGAAGCACAAGCCAAATTCTATTCAATATACCAAATGTGAATTATTATACTATAATTCATGCCCTGGAGTGTCTTCGTTGTGATTATAAATTGGTTTTACATGGATAAGACCGTAATAGGAATAATGCATGACTGATGGCTTTAATATAAACAAATTCATTTTGCATCACATTATGCCAAATACCAGGTTCCGACGCACAACTTCAGTAATCTCATTCCTTAGGTTTCCAGAGGTTTTTTAAAAAGCTTGCCAGGGTGTTAACTGTCTGCCGAGCTCCGGGTCTCTCCTGGTTTGTTTTTCTGCTGTAGGGGGCTCCTGGAAATAGGAAAGAGGAATGAGGGGAAGACAGGATGGGCCATCTAAATTTGTAGCTAATTCAGTTGAACAATTATAATAGTAACAATGATGGGATAGTAGATAGTAGCTCAGTGGAAAGAGCCCGGGATTGGGAGTCAGAGGTTGTGGGTTCTAATCCCAGCTCTGCCAAGTACAGTGCTCTGCACATAGTAAGCGCTAAATAAATACTACTGAATGAACCTATCATCTGTGTGACTTCAGGCATGTCACTTCACTTCTCTGGACCTCAGTTACCTCATTTGGAAAATGCGGATTAAGACTGTGAGCCCCACGTGGGACACTAATTACCTTGGATCTGCCCAGCGCTTAGAATAGTGCTTGGCAAATAATGCTTAACAAATACCAAAATTATTATTATTATTAAGTAGTTGTAATAGTAGCAGTAGTAATAGTAATGGTATTTACTGAGCACCCACTAGATAAAATACACTGTACTAAGCACTCGGAAGAAATACAACTTTAATTTGATAAGACTGTAGGCCTGTCAATGGGCAGGGATTGTCTCTATCTGTTGCCAAACTGCACATTCAAAGCACTTAGTACAGGTCTCTGCACATAGTAAGTGCTCAATAAATACTATTGAATGAATAAAAACATGTCTCTGCCCACAAGGATCTCCATTTGAATGGGCTAGAAATGATAATAAAAATGATAATAATAATAATGATAATTACAACAGTAATATTTATGTTCTTACTATGTGCCAACCACTGTACTAAGCACAGGGGTAGGTACAAGATAATCAGGTCCCACATGGGGTTTACAATCTAAGTTGGAGGGAGAATAGGTATTGAATCCCCATTTTGCAGACTAGGAAACTGAGGCCCAGAGAAGTGAAGTGGCTTGTCCAAGGTCACTCAGCAGGTAAGTGATGGAGATGGAATTAGAACCCAGGTCCTCGGATTCCCAGCCCCATGTTTTTTCCACTAGGCCATGCTTGCTATATAAAAAAATAGAATAATTAAAGTAACTATTTGGATACACCAGTTAGACTTATACCTAGGAGGAGTAATCACTGATATTCCCACTTCATTTCCCCTCACTACTACATCATCTATGCATAGAGAAGCAGCGTGGCTCAGTGGAAAGAGCACGGGCTTTGGAGTCAGAGGTCATGAGTTTGAATCCCAGCTCTGCCACTTGTCAGCTGTGTGACTGTGGGCAAGTCACTTAACTTCTCTGTGCCTCAGTAACTTCATCTGTAAAATGGGGATTAAGACTGTGAGCCCCACGTGGGACATCCTGATTCCCCTGTGTCTACCCCAGCGCTTAGAACAGTGCTCGGCACATAGTAAGCGCTTAACAAATACCAACATTATTATTTGAAGCAGTGCTAAGAAATTAAATACTCACCCAGTCCCCACTGTTACAGCACTGATGCACATGTCCTATCTACTCTGCTTCTTCCCCAACCTGAAATTTATTGGACTGTCTGTCTCCTCGACTATCCCAGAAGGCAGGGATTGTGTCTACTTATTCTATTTTATTCTCCCAATTGCTTAGTACAATGCTTTACACACAGTAAGGAATACTGATTGAGGCTATAAATAAGTGCACAGGTGCTAAAAGTTGCTGTTTGATTGATGCAATTTGACATGTTGGAAATTAATTAATGAACGCTTATTGGGGCAGAAGGGATTTTAGGAAATCTTTCAACTTGGAAAAAGCTGTCTTTCAGATCTGGGAAGGAAGTTCCAGACTGGGAGAAACAGCAAAAGGAACAGAGGTTTAAGCACTTATTATTTTTAAGTTCCATCAAGTCATTTCTGATTCATAGCAACTCCAGGGATATACTCCAGAACAGCCTGTCCTCTGCCAGAAACTGCAACCTTTCTAATGGTTCTTCTGTTATCACCATTATGGTCCCTATCCATCTAGCTGCCGTTCTGCCTCATCCATGTTTTCTCTGGACTTTTCCTAACGTTAGTGCCTTCTCCAGAGAATTAGTCCTCCTGATTATGTGTCCAATATGCTAATCTAAGTCGAGTCATTTGGCCTTCCAAAGACCACTTTGGTTTCACTTGCTCTAAAATCCATTTGTTTGTCTTTCTGGCAGTCCGTGGGATTTGCAAAAGCCTTCTCTGACACCACCACATTTCAAAAGAATCGATGTTCTTTCTATCCTGTTTTTTCACTGTCCAGCTTTCTTACCATGTGCCAAAGTACAGTGGTAAGCCTTGGAGTAGATACAAGATAATTGGTTTGGATAGAGTGCCTGTCTCTCACAGGACTCACAATCTAAGAGGTAGGGAGAAAAAATGAATCCCTTTTTCAACAGTTTGACAACAGCTTTTTTGCAAGATATTTGTTTACTTGTTTTGATGTCTGTCTCCCCACTGTAGACTGTAAGCCCGTCGTAAGCAGGGATTGTCTCTCTTTATTGCTGTATTGTGCTTTCCAAGAGCGTAGTACAGTGATCTGTACACAGTAAGCACCCAATAAATACGATGGAATGAATAAATCTGTAAGCACTATGTGGCTTTTTGTTGGCTTGTGTGAATAGTCCTTGGAAAACAGGGACCAAAAGCACTCAACAGACATCCCTTAACTAGCTTAGGCCCATGAAACATTCCTGGGAATCTCTTGTTTTCTCGAGTACTATTTAATGATGAAAATTTCTTGGATTGGTGGGCTCAGTTGAACTCCTCCAATATTCTGGGTAAGCTACATGGAATCCACCATTTTAACTATCAGCATTTATACTAAGATGGTCCGAGAGAGTGCTTCGCTACCGTGATTAAAAGGGATCTCCCAAATCCTGGTCGGAAATGACATATAGAACCAAAAAGTCTCTCTTCCTGTTTCCAACTGTGCATTGGGAGGGTTAAAGAGCAGGGTAGCTAAATAAAAGAGAAGCAGCATAGCTCAGTGGAAAGAGCCCGAGCTTGGGAGTCAGAGGTCATGGGTTAGAAAACCGGCTCTGCCACTTGTCTGTCAGCTGTGTGACTTTGGGCCAGTTACTCAACTTCTCTGTGCCTCAATTACCTCATCTGGAAAATGGGGATTAAGACTGTGAGACCCATGTGGGACAACCTGATTACCTTGTATCCCCCCAGCACTTAGAACAATGCTTGGCACAGAGTAAGCACATAACAAATGCCATCATTATTATTATTATTTTTATTATCATTATTAATATCATAGTATATATCTGTGGAGCCTATTTGTTGATGTCAGAATCTGTATGCTGATTTTAACTCCTAGAAAGGTAGTAATATCAGTTCTGAAAGTACCATTTTCAAGTAGAAATCATTAAAATTATTCTCACTCTGCATACACACACACACATACACAAAAAAAACAACAAAACACACACAAAAAAAAACCACACACGCACACAAACACACACACACAAACCCATAAAGTGATAGAGAAAAAGGAAGCCAGAGTTTCCTTCTAATTTAAAGATTATGCCATTGACATTGATCTTGCCATTCATAACACAATTATGGCATTTTGAAAATAGGGCATTATTTTTATTGTTAGTATTCATTATATTTGTTAAGCACTTACTTTGTGTCAAGCACTGTTCTAAGCACTGTGGTAGATACAAGTTAATCAGGTTGGACTCAATCCCTGTCCCACATGGGGCTCGAAGTCTAAATAGGAGGAGGAACAGCTATTTAATCTCCATTCTACAGTTGAAACTGAGGCACAGAGAAATTAAGTGATTTGCCCAAGGTCACAGAGGAAGCAGTTGGCAGAGCCAGGATTAGAACCAAAGTCCTCAGACTCCTAGGCCTGTGATCTTACCACTAGGCCATGCTGCTTCTTACCTTGCTTGCCCTGTATTAGAGGGAGCTAAGCCTCATGAATCAAAGAGCCTCAAAGCTACAAGAGGAAGCAGTATGGAAGCACAGCTCAGTGGAAAGAGCCCGGGCTTGGGAGTCAGAGGTCATGGGTTCGAATCCCTGCTCTGCCACTTGTCGGCTGTGTGACTGTGGGCAAGTCACTTCACTTCTCTGTGCCTCAGTTCCCTCATCTGTCAAATGGGGATTAAGACTGGGAGCCTCATATGGGACAACCTCATTCCCCTGTATCTACCCCAGCGCTTGGAACAGTGCTCTGCACGAAGTAAGTGCTTAACAAATACCAACATTATTACTACTGAACAGAGCACAGGCCTAGGAATCAGAGGACCTGGGTTCTAATCTCACCTTCATCACTTGTCTGTTGTATGAGGCCTGGGGCAACTCAATTTCTCTGCAACCCAGTTTCCTCATTGGTAAAATGGGGGTTCAAGACCTGTTTTCCCTCCTACTTAGACTATGAGCTCCACAAGGGACAGGGATGGTTCTGTTCTTTCATTCATTCATCAGTAGGATTTATTGAGCGCTTACTACGTGCAGAGCACTGTACTAAGCGCTTGGAATGTACAGTTCAGCAACAGATAGAGACAATCCCTGCCCAATGACAGGCTCACAGTCTAAATGGGGGAGATAGCAAAGCAAAGCAAAACAGAACAAAACAAAAACAAGACAACATCATCAAGATAAATAGAATCAAGGAGATATATACGTCATTCACAAAATAAATAGAGCAATAAATAATATATACAAATGAGCACAGTGCTGAGGGGAGGGGAAGGGGGAAGAGCAGAGGGTGGCTGGGGGAGGGGAGGGGAGGGAGAGCAGAGGGATGGGGGGCTCAGTCTGTGAAGGCGTCCTGGAGGAGGTGAGCTCTCAGTAGGGCTTTGAAGAGGGGAAGAGAGTTAGTTTGGAGGAGGTGAGGAAGGAGGGCATTTCAGGACAGCGGTAGGACGTGGATCAGGGGTCGACGGCAGGATAGGCATGAATGGGGAACCGTGAGGAGGAGAGCAGATTATCTTGTATCTACCTGGGGGCTTAGTAGAGTGATTGTCACATAGTAAGCACTTAATAAATATCACAAATTATTATTGTTATTATCATCCTTATTAATAATAAAACATTATATAGCTGAGAAGCCCAGTAAATGGAGAAGCAAGCAAGCGTCTGTGAGTAGAGGGAAGGGGTGATGAGGAGTGACAGAGAGCAGGCATCCTCTGGTGTGGGGGTAGTAGGGTCATGAGGGAGGGACAATGGGTCATGGACTGAGCAGGGGGGCTGGTAGTACACACCTCCCAAACTCTAGCCAACAGAAGCAGGGGCCCAGTTGCCACCCACACTTCAGTCGGACTTCACCACTATCTTGGCAAAATGGACCTGGGAGTCAGAAGGTCATGGATTCTACTATCGGCTATACCACTTGTCTGCTGTAGTGACCTTGGGCAAATCACTTCTCTGGGCCTCAGTTACCTCCTCTGTAAAATGAAGATTGAGACTGTGAGTTCCAAGAGGGACAGGGAGTGTGTCCAATCCGATTTGCTTGTATCCATTCCAGCGTTTAGTACAGATCCTCTCACATAGTAAGTGCTTAACAAATATCAACATTATTATTATATTATTATTATATTATATATTATTATATAATAATAATAATGTTGGTATTTGTTAAGCACTTACTATGTGCAGAGCACTGTTCTAAGCACTGGGGTATATAGGGTAATCAGGTTGTCCCACATGAGGCTCACAGTTCTAATCCTTATTTTACAGATGAGGTAACTGAGGCACAGAGAAGTGAAGTGACTTGCCCACAGTCACACAGCTGACAGGTGGCAAATCCTGATTCGAACCCATGACCTCTGACTCCCAAGCCTGTGCTCTTTCCACTGAGCCACACTGCTTCTAATTATTATTATTATCAAACATAAAGCATAGGTGTGCAAGCCACACAGGAAGGGAAGAAGAGACACAAATGCTTCAAGAACTACAGTTTGGCCACTCAGCCTCATATCAAAATAATTTTGTTACTCTGTGCCAGCACTGTTCTGGGTTGATAATAATAATTACTACTAATAATAATAACAATAATGGTACTTGTTAAATGCTTACAACATTCCAGGCACTGTACTAAGAGCTGGGGTGGACACATGCCAAACGGGTTAGACACAGTTCCTGGCCCACATGGGGCTCACAGTCTCAATCCCCATTTTATATGTGAGGTAACTGAGGCACAGAGAATTGTAGTGACTTGAGTAAGGTCACACAGCAGACAAGTGTCAGAGCTGGGTTTCCATGCAAGATACTCAGAAAGAGACATAGTCCTATCCTATAGCATAGGGGAGAGGGAGGACAGGTATTGAAGGAGACAGTTGCAGTGGCTCTTTCCCCCACAGCCCCCGACATCACTTTCCAGTTATTCCATGTTTTGTCTCTTTCCCTCACTCCTCCGGCGGCCCCATCCTTCCTTTTTCTTCCTCACTAAGAGGATAAAATGTATCTCTGGGATGAATAGAATAAGGAGTAGTGGGGATGGGAGAGGACTTTAACAACTTTGAGCCTATCTTCTGCCTCTGGCCAAGTGCTCCAAAATCAAAGAGTCAGATGGTATTCACTGAGTACTTACTGTATGGAAAACAATCAATCATTCTATCCTCTGCTCCTCCTCCCCTCCCCACTGTCCAGACTGTGAGCCCATTATTGGACAGGGATTGTCTATTTTGCCCAATTGTACACTCCAAGCACTTAGTACAATGCTCTGCCCATAGTAATCACTTAATAAATACTACTGAATGAATGAATGACTCCCTCTCTGCTCTACCTCCCCACAGCATTTGTGTATATGTATTTATTATTTTATTTTATCAATGATGTATATATGTCTATAATTCTATTTATTTATATTGATTCTTTTGACACCTGTTTACTTGTTTTGATGTCTGTCTCCCCTCTTCTAGACTGTGAGCCCATTGTTGAACAGGGATTGTCTCTATTTGTTCCTGAATTGCACGGGCTTTGGAGTCAGGGCTCATGAGTTCGAATCCCAGCTCTGCCACTTGTCGGCTGTGTGACTGTGGGCAAGTCACTTAACCTCTCTGTGCCTCACTTCCCTCATCTGTAAAATGGGGATTAATACTGTGAGCCCCACGTGGGACAACCTGATTCCCCTATGTCTACCCCAGCGCTTAGAACAGTGCTCGGCACATAGTAAGCGCTTAACAAATACCAACATTATTATTATTATTATTATTATTATTACTTTCCAAGCGCTTAGCATAATGCTCTGCATACAGTAAGCACTCAATACTTACTGAGTATTAGTATTAGTACAATGCTCCGCACGGAGTAAGTGCTCAATAGATTCATTCATTCATCCATCCATTCAATAAATACGATTGAATTTATTCAGTAAGTATACTCAGTAAGTACTAAGTGCTTGGGAGAGTACTTTACAACAGCGTTGGTAGACATGTTGCTTAACCTCAAGATGAGAAGCAGTGTTGTCTAGTGGATAGAGCATGAGCTTGGGAGTAAGACAGACCTGTGTTCTAGTCCCGGGTCCACCACTTGTCTGCTGGGTGACCTGGGACAAGTCAGTCAACTTCTCTATGCTGCAGATACCTCATCTGTAAAATGAGGGTTCAGACTTTGAGCACTCTGTGGGACAGGGATGGTGTCCAGCCCAATTATCCTATATCTACCCCGGTGCCTAGTATAGTGTCTGGCACATGCTTAACAAATGTTATATTATTATTATTACTAATAATAATAAGAGGGATCTTATACTCCAGTGGAAGACGAATTAAGGGAGGTAGGCAGAGAAGCAGTGTGGCTCAGTGGAAAAAGCCCGGGCTTGGGAGTCAGAGGTCATGTGTTCAAATCCCAGCTCTGCCACTTGTCAGCTGTGTGACTGCGGGCAAGTCACTTAACTTCTCTGTGCCTCAATTATCTCATCTGTAAAATGGGGATTAACTGTGAGCCTCACTTGGGACAACCTGATTACCCTGTATCTACCCCAGTGCTTAGAACAGTGCTCTGCACATAGTGAGTGCTTAACAAATACCAACATTATTATTATTATTAATAATAAACTAAAGGAAGTGTGTTGTGGGCAGAGAACGTATCTACCAACTCTGTTATATTGTACTCTTCCACATATTTAGTACAGTGTTATGCACACAGTAAGTGCTCAATAAATATAATTGATTATTATTATTATTACGGTATTTGTTAAGCACTTACTATGTGCCAAGCACTGTCTTAAGGGCTGGGGTAGATATAAGGTAATTGGGCTGGACACAGTCCCTGTCCTACACAGGGCTCAAACTTTAATCTCCATTTTACAGAGGAGGTAACTGAGGCTCAGAGAAGCAAAGCAATTTGCCCAAGGTCCCAAAGCAGACATGTGACAGAGCCAGGATTAGAACCCATGAGCTTCTGATTCCCAGGCCCATACTCTATCTACTAAGCATGTTACTTCTCATGGCTCAGTGGAAAAAGCCCAGGCTTAGAAGTCAGAGGTCATGGGTTCTAATCCCGACTCCGCCACTTGTCAGCTGTGTGGCTTTGGCAAGTCACTTCACTTCTCGGTGTCTCAGTTACCTCATCTGTAAAATAGGGTTTAAAACTGTGACCCCCACATGGGACAACCTGATTACCCTGTATCTACCCCAGCACTTCGAACAGTGCTCGGCACATAGTAAGCGCTTAACAAATTCCCACATTATTATTATTATTATTTTCCTACAAATCATGCTAAAGTGTAAACTCACTGTGGGCAGGGAACATGACTACACAGTAAGAGCTAAATAAACATCACTGATGGATAAGTGATAGGCTCCAGTTGAATATATGGGTAGATAGGTATAGAAGATAGGGGCCACTGGAGGTTACCCACCTGCCCCTCGAAAAAACCCAAATCCAATTATCTGTTCGAAAAGAATGGATGGACAGGAGTCATTTGGCAGCCCAACATTAACTCTGTTTTAAACAAAACTGAAAGCAAGTCAGTTAGCTTAATCGAAACCGTCTTCAGCCACATCCTCTACAATTAACATGCATCTAAATTCACTTTCGAGTTATGAAACATAGATAAATATGACAAGCTATAGTAGATTTAATTGCTTCTTAATTGGACTTGATTTTGAATATGACTTAGCCCTGTTATCCCATATTCTTTAAAATGATCTACAAGGCCGTTAAGGAACAAGGCATGTGACTTACATTTGATAGGCCATTTTCCATGCATAATATAAGTCAATGTCACAGAGTCATCAGTTAAGAATCATTTGTAAAGGTGACTCACACTCCTGGGGAAATCTCTCTGAAAAGTGTGAAAATATCTAGAGAACTGACTTTTAGCTCATGCTAAATGTGGCATTCCCCTTTATAAAGAGGATCCGCTAGATCTTTAATGCATCAGACTCTGTTAAAGATTTAATGCAGCAAAAACAAATGACAGTTCTGCCAGACAGTTTGAATGCCAATTCCTCTTGAGAAATGAGAGAACTGTAAGGCAGCATCTTGGAATGTGTGGGGCCAAAATGATCACTCATATCATAGTGTGGCTCTGTGAAAAGAGCATGGGCTTGGGAGTCAAAGGTCATGGAGTCTATTCCCGGCACCACCACTTGTCAGCTGTGTGACTTTGGGCAAGTCACTTCACTTCTCTGTGCCTCAGCTACCTCATCTGTAAAATGGAGATTAAGACTGTGAGCCACACGTGGGACAACCTGATTACCTTATACCATCCCCCAGCTCTTAGAACAGTGCTTCACACATAGTAAGTGCTTAATAAATGCCATCATCACTCGTTCAAATATACTCAACTGTAAGGACTGCATGGGACAGGCCGAAAATCACCCCCTTCTCCCAGAACTAAAGTCAGAAAAATGAAAATGAAAATTTTTACTTATCCTAAAAATAGCATCTAGCTTGTCTCTTAGCTAGCGATAGGCTGTGTTGATGATAAAAATAGCAACAACAACAACAATAATGATAATAGTGGTGTTTGTTAAGCACTGTTTATGCACTGGGGTAGATACAAAGTAATCAGGTTGGACACAGTCCCTGTCCCGCATAAGGTTCACAGTCTAGGTAAGAGGAAGTATAATTCCCATTTTATAGATGAGGAAACTGAGGTACAAAGAAGTGCCTCAACATGTTTTGTCAAAATTCAGCACCAAAGGATTGAAATTGTATAGACTAGGATTTCTTTATTTGTTGTATTTTTTTTTAATAAAATTTCTTCCAGGGGAAAAGTCCTGACTGGTCCAGATGTTCACCTGAATGAAAGCTCCTTCTTGCAGTGCCGGTTAGGCTTCAATTCCCTTCCTTCACTCCAGTGGCATAAAGCAGGGATGTGTAGTGAGCCCCAGCCCTGTTCAACTTCAACCGAGAAGCAGCATGGCAGAATGGAAAGACTACAGGCCTGAGAGTCAGAAGGTCATGCATTCTAATTCTGATTCTGCCACTCTTCTGCTGTGTGACCTTGGGCAAATCACTTCACTTCTCCAGACCTCAGTTACCTCATCCTTAAAATGGGGATTGAGACTGTGAGCCCCACATGAGACAAGGACTGCTATCAACCCAATTTGCATGTATCCATCCCAGTACTTAGTACAGTGTCTGGCACATAGTAAGCACTTAACAAATACCACAGTTGTTATTTCATTATTCGATACAGCTGCGCTGGGAGATGCAACTGGAGAATTGCATGCAAGTGTTAGAATATGCTTCCATTCTCTGGGAAACACTTCTAACTGTGTTAGAAGGAGCACGGCCTAGTACTTGCCTTCAAACTCTGCTGCTTCCCTGTACCTATAATTTATTTTACTATCTTCACAGCTAGATTGTAAGCTCCTTAAGGGCTGGGAGCATGTCTACTAACTCTTTCATACTCTCCCAAGAGTTCAGTACAGTGTTCTGCTCTCTGCGGGCACTCAATCAACCAGTCAATTGTATTGATTGAATGCTTATTATTTACAGACCACAGACTAAGTGCTTGGGAAAGTACAAACACCACAGAATTAGCAGAATAATTGAATACTGGAAACTCAGTAATTGAAGCTCAACTCAGTGATTGAAACCACCAGGATTGAACTCCCTAAAGTCTCCCCCAGATCGTTCCAGTCCCACCTCCATTCCATGCCATCCCATCAACTCTCTCCCCTTCCCAAGAGGAGATCTCTGATCTCTTTTCAAAATCTACCCCTTCCACCTGCCCTCTCAATGGATCCCTTCACACCTTATTAGATCATTTGTCCCCTCCTTTCTCTCTTCCTGACTCTAACTTGCTTCCTATATGACATCTTCAACCACTCATTTTCGGCTGGCTCCTTTCCCTCTGCTTTCAGACTTTACCAAGTATCCCCTATCCTAAAAATATCCCTTCTCAATGCTTACGTCATTTGTCCCCTCCTTTCTTCCTTCCTTGACTGTCATTCTGCCTCTTCCACTTGTCTGCTGTGTGGCCTTGGGCAAGTCATTTCAATTCTCTGTGGCTCAGTTGCCTCATCTATAAAATGGGGATTAAGACTGTAAAACCCATGTGGGACCAGGACTGTGTCCAACCCAAATTGCTTGTACTACCCAAGTGCTTAGTACAGTGTCTGACACATAATAAGTGTTTAACAAATACCACAATTATTATCTTTAACCACTGACACTCCACTGCTTCTTTCCCCCTGCTTCTAGAGTTGACTGAGTATCCCCTATCCTACAAACATCTCCCCTCAAACCTTAACTCCACTGCACCCTCTAGTTTTTTCACCATTTTCCTCCTATCATGCCATTCCAAGCTTCACAATTGAGGTGTTTACATCCACGATGACCACTTCTCAAGAAATATTTTGCTGTGGGAATTTTCATAAGAATCTTGTAATTGTATCTTAAATCTGGACTTATTATTAAAAAATGGTTTAAGCTAAGAGCTTCTAGGGAAATATGAATTTAATGAATTTATAAGCAATGCTGATTTCAACAAGAGTATTCATTTTGACAGTTTCTGCATTGCTTCATTGGTGACTGCACCTAAATTACCAGTTACCTGCATTAAGAAGAGAAGTAGTTTGACCTAGTAGATAGACCACAGGCCTAGGATTCTAGTCAGCAGTATGATCTTGGGCAAGCCACTTAACTTCTCTGTGCCTCAGTTACCTCCTCTGTAAAATGGGGATTAAGACTTTGAGCTCCATGTGGGACATGTACAGTATCCAACCCGATTATCTTGTACCTACCTACCCCAGCGCTTGGTACAGTGCTTGGCACATAATAAGCACTTAAAAAATACTATTTTTTAAAAAATGATTATATTAAGTTCCATTTAATTCCATTTGGAATACGTATCATATATCACTCCTCACCTTAGCACCTAGGGGTATTATATATGTTATATCAAAAGATTGGTTAAATTCCTTGAAAAAAGTTAAAAGGGCAAATAGGTGCTTAAAAGCCACTAACTACCAGCACCTCAAGATAAACTGAAATGGGTTCATTTTATATGGTAGAACAAAATAGCCATCAGCCAAGTCCTGCTCGCCATTATTGAAGCAATTCTCATTTTCACGGTTTCTTTATATAGGCCAAGTGTGAAGGTTGAAGGATAGCAAAATTCCCAAACTATTTCTGAAGTATAACCTGAAAGGAAGTGTACACTGCAGATGCATGACAAATATGAGTCACCAGCTGTGATATAGCAGGGGACTCTGCTGCTAACCTCCTCACTGTGCCTCATTCTCACCTGTCCCCCTCTCGACCCCTGGCCCACGGCCTACCTCTGGTCTGGAATGCCCTCCATTCTCACATCAACCAAGCTAGTTCTCTTCCCCCCTACAAAGCCTTACTGAGGGCTCACCTCCTCCAGGAGGCCTTCCCAGACTGGGCCTTCCCTTTCCCTCTGCTCCTCCTCCCCTTCCCATTGTCCCTACTCCCTCTCTCTCCTCTACCCCCTTCTCCTCCCCACAACACTTGTATATATTTGTACATATTTATTGCTCTATTTATTTTATTAATGATGTGCATTTATCTATAGTTCTATTTATCTATTTAAATGGTAGTGATGCCTACTTGTTTTGTTTTGTTTTCTGTCTCCCCCTTCTAGGCTGTGAGCCTATTGTTGGGTAGGGATTGTCTCTATCTGTTGCCAAATTGTACTTTCCAAGTGCTTAGTCCAGTGCTCTGCACACAGAAAGCTCTCAATCAATAAAATCAAATGAATGAATAAATGAATGAATGTTGGGAGACCACTGCAGCAGATAAACCAGTCTAGAGACCAGCAATCAGAAAAAGGGTTGTTCTCCTTGGTCAGAGGTTTCAGAAAGATCAGAATACCAAGGGACAGTCTCAAAACCAGGGACAAGTCCTGCAAGCAGGAAATGCACTGACAACACATGGAATGATTATAAATGCAAACAATGCGGAAAGGGCTGTAAGTTGTTCATTTTTCTTTTCAGCCACACCCTTGCACATTAAAAGGATCTCACTGTCAGCAGCAGCATCTGTGAAAACAAAGATAATCATCTACAAGGAAAAAGAGAAAGAGGGAGGGCATCCCATCATCTCTAAATAATGACTCCATTTTGGTTTTGAATTCACCAATAAAATCATTTCTCAAATAGTGGCTCAACTGCTGACCATGAACTGACAAAAACAGCCTAACACTGATTTCATTTCTTCAGGGATCACTCTGGAGGGAAGAGAAGCATTTTCCTTTGGTTTGTATTTAATATGTTATTCCCTCCAAACTGTAAGCTCCATCACTGCAGGGCTCAGGTCTACCAACTCTTCGTGTTGTACTCTCTGAGCACTTAGTACAATGCTCTTTATCTAGTAAGAACTCAATAAATATGATTGATTGATTGACTGCAAAATGACATTCTTGTCAGAAGTTGGGCTCGTCATAGCTGCTGACCTAAGACGAGGAAACTGTTATTGGATTGTTAAGAGTTATTCCAAATGACATGGAGAAGGAAAAGTCTGGATTTCATTCTCTGAAATTGACCTAAATAAGAGAGTGTCCTGAGGCTCCGTCATGAGAAGCGTTTGGCAGGTGAAACTAAAAGTTAATTTTGCGAAACCTAATGCTTTTAGGGGGAGATTTGTTGTAATATAAATACACGTTAAACTAAGAACTCCTAAATCATAGTTCATTCATTCATTCATTCAATAGTATTTATTGAGCGCTTACTATGTGCAGAGCACTGTACTAAGCGCTTGGGATGAACAAGTCGGCAACAGATAGAGACAGTCCCTGCCGTTTGACGGGCTTACGGTCTAATCGGGGGAGACGGACAGACAAGAACGATGGCACTAAACAGCGTCAAGGGGAAGAACATCTCGTAAAAACCGATGGCAACTAAATAGAATCAAGGCGATGTACAATTCATTAACAAAATAAATAGGGTAACGAAAATATATACAGTTGAGCGGACGGGTACAGTGCTGTGGGGATGGGAAGGGAGAGGTGGAGGAGCAGAGGGAAAAGGGGAAAATGAGGCTTTAGCTGCAGAGAGGTAAGGGGGGGATGGCAGAGGGAGTAGAGGGGGAAGAGGAGCTCAGTCTGGGAACGCCTCTTGGAGGAGGTGATTTTTAAGTAAGGTTTTGAAGAGGGAAAGAGAATCAGTTTGGCGGAGGTGAGGAGGGAGGGCGTTCCAGGACCGCGGGAGGACGTGACCCAGGGGTCGACGGCGGGATAGGCGAGACCGAGGGACGGCGAGGAGGTGGGCGGCAGAGGAGCAGAGCGTGCGGGGTGGGCGGTAGAAAGAGAGAAGGGAGGAGAGGTAGGAAGGGGCAAGGTGATGGAGAGCCTTGAAGCCTAGAGTGAGGAGTTTTTGTTTGGAGCGGAGGTCGATAGGCAACCACTGGAGTTGTTTAAGAAGGGGAGTGACATGCCCAGATCGTTTCTGCAGGAAGATGAGCCGGGCAGCGGAGTGAAGAATAGACCGGAGCGGGGCGAGAGAGGAGGAAGGGAGGTCAGAGAGAAGGCTGACACAGTAGTCTAGCCGGGATATAACGAGAGCCCGTAATAGTAAGGTAGCCGTTTGGGTGGAGAGGAAAGGGCGGATCTTGGCGATATTGTAGAGGTGAAACCGGCAGGTCTTGGTAACGGATAGGATGTGTGGGGTGAATGAGAGGGACGAGTCAAGGATGACACCGAGATTGCGGGCCTGCGGGACGGGAAGGATGGTCGTGCCATCCACGGTGATGGAGAAGTCTGGGAGCGGACCGGGCTTGGGAGGGAAGATGAGGAGCTCAGTCTTGCTCATGTTGAGTTTTAGGTGGCGGGCCGACATCCAGGTGGAGACGTCCCGGAGGCAGGAGGAGATGCGAGCCTGAAGGGAGGGGGAGAGGACAGGGGCGGAGATGTAGATCTGCGTGTCATCTGCGTAGAGATGGTAGTCAAAGCCGTGAGAGCGGATGAGTTCACCGAGGGAGTGAGTGTAAATGGAGAACAGAAGAGGGCCAAGAACTGACCCTTGAGGAACTCCAACAGTTAAAGGATGGGAGGGGGAGGAGGCTCCAGCATAGGAGACCGAGAATGATCGGCCAGAGAGGTAAGAGGAGAACCAGGAGAGGACAGAGTCCGTGAAGCCAAGGTGAGATAAGGTATGGAGGAGGAGGGGATGGTCGAAAGTGTCAAAGGCAGCAGAGAGGTCAAGGAGGATCAGAATGGAGTAGGAGCCATTGGATTTGGCAAGAAGGAGGTCATGGGTGACCTTAGAGAGAGCAGTCTCGGTAGAGTGGAGGGGACGGAAGCCAGATTGGAGGGGGTCTAGGAGAGAATGGGAGTTAAGGAATTCTAGGCATCGATTGTAGACGACTCGTTCTAAGATTTTGGAAAGGAAGGGTAGTAGGGAGATAGGACGATAACTGGAGGGGGAAGTGGGGTCAAGAGCGGGTTTTTTTAGGATGGGGGAGACGTGGGCGTGTTTGAAGGCAGAGGGGAAGGAGCCCTTGGAGATTGAGTGGTTAAAAATAGAAGTTAAGGAAGGGAGGAGGGCAGGGGCGATGGTTTTAAGAAGGTGAGAGGGAATGGGGTCCGTGGCGCAGGCGGAGGGGGTGGCACTTGCGAGGAGGGAGGAGATCTCCTCTGAGGATACTGCAGGGAAGGATGGGAAAGTAGGGGAGGGGGTTGTTGGGGGGGAGGGGAGAGGCGGAGGGGTGACTTTGGGGAGCTCAGACCTGATCGTGTTGATTTTCGTGAGGAAATAGGTGGCCAGATCATTAGGGGTGAGAGATGGGGGAGGGGGAGGAACAGGGGGCCTAAGGAGAGAGTTAAAGGTCCGGAACAATCGGCGGGGGTGACGGGCATGGGTGTCGATGAGGGAGGAGAAGAAGCTTTGCCTGGCGGAGGAGAGGGCAGAGTTAAGGCAGGAAAGGATAAATTTGAAGTGTGTGAGGTCGGCTTGGTGCTTGGACTTTCGCCAGCAGCGCTCAGCAGCTCGAGCATAGGAGCGTAGGAGGCGGACGGAGGAGGTGATCCAGGGCTGTGGGTTAGTGGCGCGAGAGCGGCGGAGGGAAAGGGGGGCGAGAGAGTCGAGATGAGTAGAGAGGGTGGAGTTGAGAGCGGAGACCTGATCGTCGAGAGTGGGAAGAGAGGACAGGGCGGCAAGGTGAGGCGAGATGCTATTGGAAAGACGGATGGGATCGAGAGAGCGGAGGTCTCTGTGGGGCAGTAGCGAAGATTTGCAGGGGGAGGGAGTGTGAGAGATGAGGCAGGTGAGAAGGTTATGGTCCGAGAGAGGGATTTCAGAGTTGGTGAGTGAGGAGATAGTGCAGCGGTAGGAGATGACAAGATCGAGGGTGTGACCGAGTCGGTGAGTGGGCGCGGTATGGTGGAGGAGGAGGTCGGCAGAGTCGAGGAGGGATAGCAGGCGGGCGGCAGAGGAGTCGTCGGGTACATCCGTATGGATGTTGAAGTCTCCAAGGATCAGAGTGGGCAGAGAGAAGGAGAGAAGGAAGGTGAGAAAGGGGTCAAGGTGGTTGAAGAAGTCGGAGGTGGGACCGGGAGGGCGGTAGATGACGGCGACAAGTAACTGGAGTGGGTGGTAGAGGCGAATGATATGGGCTTCGAAGGAGGGGAAGGAGAGGGAGGGGGGAGGAGGGATAGTGCGGAAGCGGCATCGGGGCGAGAGGAGGAAGCCGACGCCTCCTCCCTTACCGGTGAGTCTGGGGGAGTGGGAAAAGGAGAGGCCTCCGCTGGAGAGAGCGGCGGCGGAGACCGTGTCTTCGGGAGAGAGCCACGTTTCCGAAAGGGCGAGGAGGAGGAGAGAGCGGGAGAGGAAAAGGTCATGGATGAAAGGTAGCTTGCCTGTAACAGAGTGGGGGTTCCAGAGGCCACACTTGAAAGTAGCTGTGGGTGCAAGGGGAGGAGGGGGGGAAGGGCGGGGGGAGGGGAGGGTTTGGATGGGAAGGAGGTGGCGGGGCCCTGGACGAGGAGAGGGGGATGAGGGGTGGCGGTGGGACAAGAGGACTGGGATGGGGCATGGGTGGGGAAGAGAGAAGGGGGGAGGGGGTGAAGAGGGGGTTAGGTGGGGGGAAGAGTAGGGGGAGGGGGAAGAATAGTTCCACACCACCTACTGTGGCAGCATCAAGAGACCTTTTCCAAAATGTGAAAAAGGAAAGGAATAATAATCAACTTCTCAGTTTCTACCAAGCCTTCGACAGATAATTTTACTATAGATGTAGACCGTGAGCCCCATGTGACACAGGGATTGTGTCCAATCTGATTAACTTCCATCTACCCTACAGCTTAGTCCAATGCTTGACTCACAGTAAGCAATTAAATATTCTTCCTGCCTTACAAGCCCTTCACCTTGGTGTCGTCTTAGATTCATCTCTCTTGTTCAACCAACATAATCAGTCACAAATCCTGTCAGTTCAACTTGCTAAAACCCTCCCTTCCATCTCCATCCAAAATGCTACTGCTTTAATCCAAGCATCTATCGTATCCCACTTTGATTATTGCTTCAGTCTCCTTGCTGACCTCTCTTGCCTCTTGTCTCTTCCCTCTGCAGTCCCTATTTCACTCTGCTGCCCAGATCATTTTTCTGCAAAAATGTTCAGTCCATATTTCCCCACTTTTCAATCAATCAACCAATCAATCATATTTACTGAGTACTTACTGTGTGAAGAGACTGTACTAAGCACCTGAGAGATTAGAATATAACAGAGTGGGTAGATATGTTCCCTGCCCACAATGAGCTTAGTCTAAATGACTGCAAGAACCTCTAATGTAAGAACTATATTGTAATATATATTATACACATACAATATATAATATGTGTACAATGTAAGACAGTAAGAACCTCTAACCTTTAACCCCTAAATCAAGATCCTCCAATATTTTCCCATCCACCTTTGCATCAAAGAGAAATGTCTTACCATCCGCTTTAAAACACTCACTCACCTTGCCCCCTCCTATCTTACCTCCCTGAATTCCTACTTCAACCCAGCCCATACACTTTGCTCCTTAATGCCAACCTATTCATTGTACCTCGATCTCTTCTATCTCACTGCTGATCCCTCGCCCACATCCTGACTCTTGCCTGGAACACCTTTCTTCTTTATATTCAACAGATATTCACTCTTCCTACCTTCAGAACCTAATTTTTTATGGTATTTGTTAAGCACTTACTATGTGTCAAACGGTGATCTAAGCACTGGGGTAGATACAAGTGAATTAGGTTGGATACAGTCCCATTCCCATATGGGACTCCCAGTCTAAGTAGGAGAGAGAACAGGAGAACTGAGCCACAGAGAGAAGTGAAGTGACTTGGCCGAGGTCCCACAGCAAGCATTTGGCAGAACTAGGATTGAAACCCAGGTCCTCTGATTTCCAGGCCTGGGCTCTTTCAACTAGGTTATGCTGCTTTACATCTCCTCCAAGAGGCCTTCCCATTTCCTCTTCTCCCACTCCCTTCTGTATCAACTTTGTAATTGAATTTGTACCCTTTAATAATAATAATAATAATAATAATGTTGGTATTTGTTAAGCGCTTACTATGTGCAGAGCACTGTTCTAAGCGCTGGGGTAGACACGGGAATCAGGTTGTGCCACGTGGGGCTCACAATCTTCATCCCCATTTTACAGATGAGGGAACTGAGGCACAGAGAAGTTAAGTGACTTGCCCACAGTCACAGAGCTGACAAGTGGCAGAGCTGGGATTCGAACTCATGACCTCTGACTCCAAAGCCCATGCTCTTTCCACTGAGCCATGCTGCTTCTCCGCAGCATGCGGAGAAGGTGCTTCTCTTCACCCTTTATTCACCCATCCCTCAGCCCCACAACACTTATGTATATATCTGTAATTTATTTATTTATATTAATATCTGTCTCCCCCTCTAGGCTTAGGGTGGGCAGGGAATGTGTCTACCAACTCTGTTATACTGTACCCTCCCAAGCGCTTAATAAAGTGCCCTGCACACAGTAAGTGCTAAATAAACACAATTGATTAATTGATTGATTGATTTAGGGACTTTACCTTTCCTCTGGTAATGACCCATTCATCTCAATTCTCCCCTCATGTACTGGAAATATGATTTGTCAATTTTTAGAGGGAAGAGGTTTCCAGCCAACCCATTTTCTGATCCATTTGATTACTCCAAGAAGAAAATTAATTACTACAAAGGAGGAATTGCCATAGTTTGTACAAGCACAAATCTCCTGGCATGCCCAGTGCTGGCAGCTAGTTATACGTGGGAAGATGAGGGACAGGAAGAAGAAATGGAAAAAAAGAAAAGCTAGAGTAAAAGGAAGACAAAAAGAAGTCCAAGGAACTCAACCATAATGTGCATGAGTCAGTACCCTGATTTTGTAGAATGCTCCCATGTTTCCAAAGAGTTTTTATACCAATTGTCTCATTTTATTCTCAAATTATCCTCATTTTGCAGATGATGACATTGAGGCCCAGAGCAATTAATGATATACCCAAGGTGACCCAGGAGTCCCACAGTCTTTTCATTACCACTACATTGTCTTCTAGCAAACTCTGTGCTGAATCAGATAGTAGAAGCAGTAGTGAGAGTATTTATTAAGCAATTACTACATGCAAAACAAAGCTCTATACCCAGCTCTAGGAACAAAATGCGTGGATGAAGTTCAGACACAGTCCCTGACTTCCAAAGGCTTCACAATATAAGAATGAGGAGGGGAAGAGGGGGGTGTTGGCTACGGACACGTATGGAAAGAGTGAATGAAATTTAAAACGTCCAAGATGATGGCAAACATGAAAGGAGCAGCTGGAGATCAGTTTCCTCACAGCTCAGACACCAACAGTCCCAGACGTCCCAGCTGTCTTGGCGGCAGTGATCTCCTCAAAAAGTTTGGAAGGCCTCTTGCTGCCTCCGGCCAAGTCGCTCTCCAGGATGGAGCCAGAGTTGATGGGAGCGCCGGGGTCATGGGGGTCGGGGAGGGAGGAGGGGTGTCCTTACTGTGTGGCTGGACCCCAGAGGTGGGAATTAAGGGGGAGGTGGGCAGCTCACGACCTGCTATTTGATTCTCCACATCCTCCCCATTCTCTTTATTCCTTCCTTGCTTTGATTTCAGAACTATTGGTGACACAGTCTAGGTGACACCCACTGAGACATTTCTGATAAAAAGCCTACTACTCAAGCCCGCCCGTGCCACATATACTTTGCACTCGCACTGTTCCGCTCTAGGCAATGAACAGAAGCGAATCAAAATGGAAGGGGGAAAGGGTATTCAGGTTGAACCTGTCTTGTTTAGATCCTGTCTGTTTTCTTTTGCAAAGATGATAAAACTAACGTAGCACAAAAGGTGGAAAAGCACAAAAGAAAAATATCTCTTTGAAATATAACTGGTTTCAAGGAGCTATCACAAAATGTGAATTCTTTGGTAAAACTGGCAAGGACTTTCACTTATCACAGGCAAAATGTAATGACTCACATTCATCAGAATGAGTCTGGAAAACTTCCCAGGTTATCACAGAGGAGAAGACTGAAGGTGAAAGAACCAATAAAGAGTTTTGCTTGTTTTCAGGTGTGACTATGAGTAGAAAATAAACTAATTCATGATTTTCATTGAGTTCTTACTGTATGCAGAGCACCAGGCTAAGTGCTTGGGAGAGTATGATACAATAGATTCGGTAGATATGATCCCTGCACTCAAGAAGCTTACAATGTATTGGGGACACAGGTACCCAAATTACAGGTAGGGTGTGGGATGAGAGGTTAGTCAGGGAAGACTTCTTGGAGAAAATACGATTTTAGTGAGATTTTGAAGATGGAGAGAATGACAACCTGTCAGATATGAAGGGGGAGGAAGTTTCAAAAAGGAAGGAGGATGGGAGCTCGCGGTTGATGGTGAAGATTCATTCGATCATATTTATTGAGCACTTCCTAATAATAATGTTGGTATTTGTTAAGTGCTTACTATGTGCCGAGCACTGTTCTAAGCGCTGGGGTAGACATAGGGGAATCAGGTTGTCCCACATGGGGCTCACAGTCTTCATCCCCATTTTCCAGATGAGGGAACTGAGGCACCGAGAAGTTAAGTGACTTGCCCAAAGTCACACAGCTGACAAGTGGCCGAGCCAGGATTTGAACCTATGACCTCTGACTCCAAAGCCCGGGCTCTTTCCACTGAGCCAAGCTGCTTCCTATGTGTAAAGCACTGTACTAAGCACTTGGAAGATGAGATTAAGGGACAGTGTTTACATTGTTACAGGAGCGAATTGTGCAGGTTAGGTGGGAGAGAGGTTGGGTACATGGTGGGAGCTAATCGAGTGCCTATAAGCTGATGGAAAGGAGTTTCTGTTTGATGAAGAAATGCATGGGCATTTGTGAGGAGTGGAGTGATGAGCACAGAATGATTTCTTAGAAAAGTGATCCGAGCAGTAAAGTGAATTATGAACTGGAGTGGAGTGAGACAAGAAGCAGGGAGGTCAATGAGGAGGCTGATGCAGGAGTCAAGGCGGGATAGGATGAGTGCTTGGACTAGCTCAGTATCCATTGGATGGAGAGGGAAGGGTAGATCTTAGCAATGTTGTGAAGGTCAAACCGACATAATTTGGTGACGTTGTGTGGGTTGAGTGAGATATCTGAGTCAAGGATAGCACCAAGGTTACTACCTTGTGAGCAGGGAGGGTGGTGGTATTGTCTACAGCGATGAGAAAGTCGTGAGGAAGGGGAGAAAAGTTGAGGAGTTCTGTTTTCTGGCTCAGCAGGGCCCTGATCTTATTCTCCTTTGTCAGTGCCTTCTCCTCTTGTATAGGGGCAGTAACTGAGGATATCAGATCAAACCCCAAATCAGGGACCTTACGTTTATTGTAAATTTGCATATCTTGATTAATGGTATAAATCTACCCTCATAACCTTTAAACTGTGACAGCCTTTCATCACCCTTCCCCCCTTCACCTCCTCTCAGCTAAGCCCCCTTTCCCGCTGCTCCTCCCCCTCTCCCTTCCCCTGCCCTCAGCAATGTGCTCATTTGTATATATTTGTATATATTTTTATTACCCTATTTATTTTATTAATGAGGTGTACATTTTTTATTCTATTTATTGTGACTATGTTGTCTTGTTTTTGTCCTTCTGTCTCCCCTGATTAGACTGTGAGCTCGTCATTGGGCAGGGATTGCCTCTATCTGTTGCCAAATTGTACATTCCAAGTGCTTAGTACAGTGCTCTGCACATAGTAAGCAGTCAATAAATACTACTGAATGAATGAATAAATGAATACCAGTTATGAGTCCCCACAGACCACGCTTTTTAGAGCTGAATGAATGAATAAATGAATACCAGTTATGAGTCCCCACAGACCACGCTTTTTAGAGCTGGGCATTGGGGGGCTCACTTTTTCAGGAAAGTGATTGTACTACCACCTGATGAAGTTTCTATGTACAGCTGGATTGGCCAAATCAAGCAGGTCTGCTTGTGGCAGGCAATCATTGGGTTTCCTTAGGTATCAACTTTAAAAGTTGATGTAATAATCATGGCATTTGTTTGGCACTTACTATGTGCCAGGCACTGTACTAAGCACTGCGGTAGATGCAAGCAAATCAGGTTGAACACAGTCCCTGTCCCACGTAGGGCTCACTGTCTTAATCCCCATTTTTCAGTTGAGGTAACTGGGGCACAGAGAAGTAAGTGACTTGCCCAAATCCACACAGCAGACAAGTAGGAGAGTCAGGATTAGAACCCATGACTTTCTGAGTCCCAGGCCTGTGCCCTATCCACTGTGCAATTTGGAGGTGGAGGCCTTCCACTTGTACACTACTGTAGTGTGCTGAGCAGGTTAACCTAGTGATGCTAAATATTTAATCTAACCAGCAATAATCTGCCGATCCCACAGGGTTCCTAGCAGAGTAAGGTCCAGAATAAGTTTGTCCAGGATAGTTCCCAGGAAGTTTGCCAAAATTCATCCTTCTTCCTTCCCTTCCCAAAATGTGTGCAATCCTGCCTCTGGACACAGGCTCTGCTCTCTGACAGTCCCAAGGCTGATCTGACAGGGGAGAGGCAAGAAGCAGTGTGGGCTAGGAGAAAGAGTTTGGGCCTGGGAGTCAGAAGGTCCTAGATTCTAATCCCTGCTCCGCCACTTGTCTGCTGGGTATGACCTTGGACCTGTCACCTCAAGTCTCTGTTCCTCAACCCTAAAATAATAATAATGATTATGGTGTTTGTTAAGTGCTTGCACTCTACAAAACTGTTGTGTGTGACCTTGGACATGTCACTTCATGTCTCTGTGCCTCAGGTTCCTCAACTGTAAAATAATAATAATTATGGTGTTTAAGTGCTTGTACTGTAGTAAACACTGGGGTGGACAGAAGTAAAATGGGGGTTAAAAACCTGTTCTACCACTACTTAGACTGTGAGCCACTGAAGGACAAGGACTATATCTGATCTAATTAACTTGTACCTCTTCCAGTACTTAGAGCAACCACTCATTCACTGGTATTTATTGAGCACTTACTGTGTGCAGAGCACTGTACTAAGCACTTAGGAGAGTACAATACAACAAGAGTGTTTGACATTCATTCATTCATTCAATAGTATTTCTTGAGCGCTTACTATGTGCAGAGCATGGGTACTTCGTGCTTGGAATGTATAATTTGGCAACAGATAGAGACAATGCCTGCCCAAAAACGGGCTCACAGTCTGAACGGGGGAGACAGACAGCAAAGCAAAACAGAACAAAACAAAACAACATCATCAAGATAAATAGAATCATAAGAAATACACAACATTAACAAAATAGATAGGGTAATAAATAATATATACAAATATGCACAGTGCTGAGGGGAGAGGGAGGGGGAAGAGCAGAGGGCCGGAGAGAGGGGAATGGGGAGGGGAGGAGGAGCAGAGGGAAAGAGGGGCTCAGTCTGGGAAGGCCTCCTGAAGGAGGTGAGCTCTCAATAATAATAAGTAGTTAATAAATACTATTTTAAAAAAAGAAAGAGGGCGAAGGAAGAGGAGCAGGAAGGGACATATGCTGTCTTTAGGACTGAGGAAATGACCCAAATTTTGGAGAGGGAGGGTACTCATGGCTGTGGTTATGCCACCCTCCCTCCCCGCTTCTACCCTGAAGTAAAAGCATCCTGGAGCTCTACAGTTCACTACTTCCCTGCTACCTCAGGCACTTTCTCTTGTTCCTTGAGAAAGGTGTTTCTAGAGACTCCCAGTGGCTTGGGATTGCTTATATTTGGGGAAAGCTCTTAATCAAATGCCACCTAGGGAAGTTCTGATGAAAATAGAGGCGGCTGAGACCTGAGAGGTACATATTAGAGTTAAAATGCTTCAAGCAGCTGAAAACTAGACAGTTCACATCTCACCCAACCAATTCTTCCAGTATTAAGCCTAATTTTCTCTGCGGTAGCACTGGCCATGTACATCTTCCTTTGCTTCTGTTAAATTCTCCAAATCAGAGGATCCCAGAGGACTTTGGCAGGCATGCAGTTTAACGAGAAATAATGCCAAGGCACCCACAGAGGGGAATTGCTTAATGCATGATTGAAATACATGGCTGGGCCAGACAAGAAAGGGTCATGCCATTTTCGAAGGAATGCTTAAGGGGAAGTCAGGAAAGAAGTGTAGCCTAGTCGGTAGAGCATGTACCTGGGAGTCAGAAGGATTTGGGCTCTAATCCCGACTCCACCACTTGTCTCCTGAATGAACTTGGGAAAGCTCCATAACTTCTCTGTGCCTCAGTCACCTAATATGTAAAATGGAGATTAAAACTGTGAGATCCAAGTGGGACGAGGATTGTGACCAACCTGATTAGCTTGCATCTACCCCAGAATTTAGTACAGAGCTTGGGACATAGTATGTGCTTAACAAGTACTGTATTTTTTTTAAAAAAAGGAATGACCTGAAATTGAAATTTGGCCAAAATCCCCAGTGAAAGTCTAAGTGGAAACATATTTGGATGTTCCCACTAATGCCTTTTTGAACTTTTTGGTTTGATAGTGAGATTCCTAATTTTTTTTTTACTCTATCCTTAAAGTCTTTGGGAAATTCCACTGGGCAGTATGGCTTAGTGGAAAGGGCACAGGACAGAGAGCCAAGAAACCTGGTTTCTCGTCCCAGTTTTTCCACTTACTTGATGGGTAAGTCATTTAATAATGGTATTTATTAAGTGCTTACTCTTTGCCAAGCACTGTTGTAAGCGCTGGGGGGATACAAGGTAATCAGGTTGTCCCACGTGGGGCTCACAGTCTTCATCCCCATTTTACAGATGAGGGAACTGAGGCACAGAGAAGTGAAGTGACTTGCCCTCGGTCGCACAGCTGACAAATGACAGAGCTGGGATTCGAATCCATGACCTCTGACTCCCAAGCCCAGACTCCACTGAGCCACGCTGCTTCTCTGAACCTAGTTTCTTCACCTGTAAAATGGGATTCAAATACCTGTTCTCCCATCTTAGCCTTTGAGCCCTGTGAGGGACCAGGATTGTGTCAGATCAAATTATCTTCAATCTAGCACAGTGCTTGGCACATAGTAAGTGCTTAATAAATTCCATTGCTATCATTCTTGGAACTATTGTACAAAATAGACTATATCCTTGTTCTATGCAATTTAGCTAAGCACTTAGTACTGTGCTCAATAAGCGCTCAATAAATACCTTCGATTTATTCAGTCTTCTGGGGTTTAAACATTTTCCCATTTTCTTTCCTTAACTTCTCAAGCTATTTTATTTTCTAAACTGCTATTTATTAGGATTTTTATTAGATTATTTTTTCTTTTGCACACTCTATGTACTAAATGAAAGGTTGTAGAGTGAATCTTCTTTCTAATGTGAACGATATTCCAAACTCCATTTTTTCAATTAAAATAATTGATATACTAAGAGCCAGAAGCCACTGTCATTGGCCACCCATATACAAGCACGTCTGTCTCCACTTCCTTTGCAAGAAATTAGCTGAACAAGCAAGAGGCAGGAGACAGAGAAGGAACAAATACTTGTGATTGATGAGGACTCCACTCTGCGTGGAAGTGTCCTGCTGAGTCAACAATCTACGATTACCCATTCCCCCTCCCTGCCGCCGCCATGTTTCTAAATGCCTACCTTGGCCAATTATGAATTTCGTCTGGCTCAAAGCTGGTACTCAGCCACAACAAGACAGAGGACAAGGATCAAGTTGCATGCATTAAAATTTCATATAACGTATTCTGACAATCCATCAATCAGTGGTATTTATTGAGCGCCTACTGTGTGCAGAGCACTGTACTAAGCACTTGGGAGAGGACACTACAACAGAGTTTGTAAACATGTTCCCTGCCCACAAAGAGAGAAGCGGCGTGGCCTAGTGGATGGAGCATAGGCCTGTGAGTCAGAAGGACCTGGGTTCTAATCCCAGCTCCTCTCCCTGTCTGCTGTGTTGGGCAAGTCATTTCACTACTCTGGGCCTCTGTTACCTTGTCTGTAATATGAGGAATAAAACCGTGAGCACCAAGCATTTAGTACAGTGCTCTGCACACAGTAAGCACTCAGTTATTTATTGATTGACTAAATGACTGACTCTGCTAAATATTTGGGGAAGTACAGCAGAGTTGGTTTACACAATCCTGGCTCTCAATGAACTTCCAGGCTAGGTGGGACTCTGAGCCAAGAAGGCATAGAATTAGCCTAGTAAGTCAAAGGGTTACTATTAGAATTATAACCTGAAATGCAAGCAGAGTATGAAAAGCAGAGTGCATATAAGATAGTACGGACACTTCTCAGTACAAACACAACTCAATTTTTGTCCATGCTCACCCAAATTGCAAAGAATCAGGAAAGGTGTATTGTGTTCAATGAAAAAAAGTGTACAAGAGATTGATACACTCACAGGTAATAATAATAATAATCTTAATTATGATAGTGGTTTTCATTGAGCACTTACTATGTGCCAAGTTCTGAAGTAGATACAAGATAATCAAGTCTCACATGGGGCTCACAATCTAAGTAAGAGGGAGAACAGATTTTGAATCTCCACTTTGCAGATGAGGGAGCTGAGACACAGAGAAGTGCATTGTCTCAGATCTGAACAACAGCTCTTCTACGGTAGGGGGTCCCACAGTCTGTGTAATAATAATAATAATAATAATGTTGGTATTTGTTAAGCGCTTACTATGTGCCGAGCACTGTTCTAAGCGCTGGGGTAGACATAGGGGAATCAGGTTGTCCCACGTGGGGCTCACAGTCTTAATCCCCATTTTACAGATGAGGGAACTGAGGCACAGAGAAGTTAAGTGACTTGCCCACAGTCACACAGCCGACAAGTGGCAGAGCTGGGATTCGAACTCATGAGCCCTGACTCCAAAGCCCAGGCTCTTTCCACTGAGCCACGCTGCTTCTCCGATGTGTCCATATGTGTCCATATGTGTCCGCTGTGTCCATATGACACCTCTGACTTGTTAAGGTAAAGGAGGACAGACTTCATCATCTTTGCAATATCTTCATCTTAAAAGTGCACAGTTGCCAAAGGATTGGGAGTGGTAGGTAGGCCATGATGCCAGAGAGGCCCACTGGAATGTTGATATAATCCTGGTAAATTGGTGCTCTAGTGAGCTACTCTGAGCCACACCGGGTTTCATCTGACTTCAGGTGACTCCTTCCTTCCTTGGACCTGAGAGCAAGGAAGGAGTCACTCAGAACTTGTAGAAGCCAGAGCAGAGATAATTTGGGCCTTAAACCCTAATGCCACCTCCACCACCCAGTTCTTCAGCTTTCTCACCCTCGCTTGCTTTAACTTATCCACTCTCTTCTCCCACTGCATCCCAGCTCACAAACTCCATTAGGCTCCAATTTACCTATTCACTATGCCACATTCTCTTTTCATCTGCCTTCAACTTCTTGCTTATGCCTTTCCTCCTGTCTGGAACTCCTTTTAAAAAAAAAATTGGTATTTGTTAAGCATTTATTAGGTGCCAGGCACTGAATTATGCCCTGGGATAGATACACTCTAATTAGGTTGGACAGAGGCCATATCCTGCATTGGGCTCACAGTCTAAATCCCCATTTTACAGATGAGGTAACAGAGCCACCGAGAAGTGAAGTGATTTGTCCAAGGCCACATAGCAGGTAAGTGGCACAGCAGAATTAGAACTCAGGTCCCCCAACTCCCAAGCCCGTGCTCTTTTCACTAGGCCATATGCTTCTCAGATTTTCTCTGAGATTTCCCAGAAATTATTCTGAATCCAGCCTGACCCTGGAAAACACAATAGTTTTGAATGGTAATGCAGCCATCTTTGTCAGACTGAATTCTTAAAACTGTAATCTGGTGACTGGAGATATCTAATCAGATAAGGATAAATCCTTATCCGATAGGATAATAAGCAGCAGTTTTGATCATTTATGTATATTGCTTCCCCACCACAGTTGCTGAGGTCTTTAAACAGTGTCTGAGGACTGATGTTACATAATGTGGACTAAAATGACTTTAGAGGACTGTTTTAGATGAGAAAGCATTTTCTTGAAGGAGTTTGAAATATAGACTGTTGCACTAAGGATTGCTTTCATATACCACTGGGCCTCATCAAATCAGAAAATCTCTACATCACAATGTAACCTACACATGTTGATTTGTCAGGAATTCTTTGTGGATGCCACCTAGATGCTGTACCCTGAGATGGCTATGGGTTAGTCATCCCTGGGGATAACTGAGGGCAATTATTTATTCTTAAGGGTATTTGTAAAGCACTTACTATGTATCAAGCACTGCTCTAAGGACTGGGGTAAATGCAAGTTAATCAGGTCGAATATAGTCCTTGTCTCACGTGGGGCTCACAGTTTAAGTAGGAGGGAGAATAGGTATTGAATCCCCTTTTTTTTAGTTGAGGAAGCTGAGGCAAGAGATGTTAAGTGACTTCCCCAAGGTTCCACAGTAGACAAATGGCGGAACCGGGATTAGAACACAGGTCCTCTGACTCCCTGGTCTGGTCTCTATCCACTAGGCCATACCTCTTCTCCAGACCCCTCCTACTAAGGGACCCATAGGGAGCATGTCTCCCGACACAGCGTGTGGGGAGGTGGAGGGAGAGAACAGAGGGAGTTGCCCCGCCAGGTCTTCCCCTTACAACCCCACAAGACAAGCAAGAGCAGATGATCAGAGAGACTCCAGGAAAGGGCGTTTCCCCTCAGTGGTTGGGCCTGAACTTGACTGGGGTCTTGGGATGGAGGTGGTGGGGTGGAGAAGCTGGAAGGATTCCACATGTTCTCATCCCTTCCAGAGAGCTGTTGCAATCTACTCCTGCTGCGGCTGCAAGAGGTGGAAGGAGTGGGAGAATGCAAGTGCCTGCTGGAACTCGAAGCCTGGTGATGCCAGAAATGTTCCAAGAAAGACATGGCACCAGCAACAGCAGCAGACATTGCCACACAATGAGGATGGGAAAGGAGAAAGAGTGTCTGCCCCGTAAACTCCTCCGCAACATCCCTCTCACCACAGGGATCCCACACTCAGAATCACCTGATTCCCCTATGTCTACCCCAGCGCTTAGAACAGTGCTCGGCACATAGTAAGCGCTTAACAAATACCAACATTATTAATCCGGCAGCCAACTCAGCACAGCCCTCAGGATGGCCTAGTGGAAAGATCACTGATCTGGGAGTCAGAGGACCTGGATTCTAGTCACAGCTCCTCCACTTGCCAGTTGCGTTGTTGTTGTCTCATGCTGTCGGGTCATGTCCGACCCATAGCGACGTCATGGACGCATCTCTTCCAGAACGCCCCATCTTCATCTGCCATCGTTCGGGTAGTGCATTCATGGAGTTTTCTTGGTAAAAATACGGAAGTGGTTTAACACTGCCTCTTTCCAAACAGTTAACCTGAGTCTCCGTCCTCAACTCTCTCCCATGCCGCTGCTGCCCAACACAGGTGAGATTTTCCACTTAGCGTCCCTGATTTAATTTCTCTGTGCCTCAATTTCCTCTTCTGTAAAACAGGGATTCAATAGCTCTTCTCCCTCCTACTTAAACTGGGAGCCCCATGTGACCAGGGACTGTGCTTGACCTGATTAGTTTGTGTCTACCCCAGTGCATAGAACATTCTTGACACAGTCAGCATTTAGTACAGTGCCTGACACAGAGTGAGCACTTAACAAATACTCTTTTTTCAAAAAGTGTTTAACAAATATCATTATTATTATTTTGCAGTTACCAATGTGAGCTCAAATCATTAATTTATTATTAATAATAATAATAATAACAATAATGGTATTTATTAAATGCCTGCTACATGCCAAGCACTGGGATAGATACAAGATAATAAGACTGGACATAGTCCTGTCTTTAAAGGAACTCACAGCCTAAGGGTAAGGCTGAACAGGTCTCTGATCCCCATTTCACAGTAAACAAAACTGAGGCTCAGAGAAGTTAAGTGACCTACCCAAGGTCACACAGCAGGCAAGTGACAAAAGAAGGATTAGAACCTAAGTCTCCTATCTTCAACCCTGTGCCCTTTCCACCTGGCCATGCTGCTTCTCTCAATTTATTCAATCGATTTTGGACCATACTGGGTAAAATCTATCAGGACCTGCAGCATGCTAGCTCAGAAGTCTGGGGCAGCGGGTGGATACTTCGCAGAAAGTATGATTTTGAGAGGTCCAAGTTTAGCTATTTTTAAGAAAAAGCGATACCTGACAGGTGCAGCAAGAGGAGCAGAGGAAGTCTAGGCCCACTGGTCCACTTGAACCCGCCAACGCAAGAGAGGAAGGGAGAAATGCTAAAGCAGGCTAAAAGGAGTCAGGTTTCTGAGCAAGAAGTGTCCGGCGAGGAGTGGTAGATGGCAGAATTCATAAATTAAAAGCATATTCCAGACTATAATGAAACCAAGAGATTTTGTTAAAAAATGGTGGTTTGATGCCAATTATCCCTTAAATTAGATTTAATTTTCAATACCATTTAGCAGTGCTACTAGAGAGAATAATACGAATCAAAAGGCACAAATGAAAGTGTTCCCTAGAGGCTATTTAGTTTTCTTCAGCTGTTCCTGCCTATCTCTCCTTTCAACTGACCTCTTGGTTTTTGTTCGTTTTTTTTTTAAATTTTATTTTATGACTGCGGCTTTTTTCTCCTTTTCTTTTAGCCCTTCTGGCAGCAACCTCGAATCTCTCTCTTCCCTCCTCCTTCCAGCTCTCTTATCTCTTCCCTTCTGGTCCTTCTTGTCTCACTCTCTTCCTTTCAAATTACAGTAATAAAATAAAAGTCATTAAAAATAAATTTACCAGCATGCTTAATGTTCCTGAATGTGTTATTCTACTAAAGCTTTGCTCAAAGTTATGACAAAGTTACCAGGAAACAGAGATGGAAGTTTGCAAAGAAAATGCTATAATTTATTTTTCTGACCACAGGAATGAATTAATTGGATTAGCTTCCAGGGAAGCAATCTTTATGAACTCTTGATAGTTTTAATCCCGGTTAATAAGATGGAAAATCCATGTATCATAATGTAAGTTAATAGAGCTAAACGAAAAACAAGGTTACCTCTCACTCCTAAGAGGCATCTGCTGACGTCAAAGACCTTGAGAGTACAACCTGGGGAGTGTAAGACTGGAAACAGGTCCCTGAGGAGAGTTCTCAAACAGCACTTTCCCCTCAGGTTGCTGTCTTATTCATCTTCATAGACATAGGTATCAGAGAGATGCCTCTAAAGGATTGGTCAAACTGGACAGTTTTTTCTCTTCTCTTTGAACCCTATTGGAGCAAAAAAAGTCTTGTCCTTAAAGACTACCCTCTGATCTTGGGACTGGCTACTTTGTTTCGACCCTAAAATCCCCAAATCCCAAAATAATATTTCTCTCCAACATCTAGATTCCTCTGGAGAAGCAAAAATCAGTGATGAGAGTGTGTGCGTGTGTGTGTGTGTGTGTGTGTGTGTGCGTGTGGGTGGAGGAAGGGGGTGAAAGCACCCATTAAGGGTGTCTAAATATCCACTTGTGGGGAGAAGGAAGCTCTCACAGGATCATCAGAAGAACCACATCCAGAGAAACACTAAGCAAGAACACTAGGAGACGAAGAAGGAGATGCATGCTTAAGTAACAAGGAATTTATGAAGGTGCAGCTCAAGGTTGCCAGTATTTGAACGTGAGTAGTTCCTGAGGAGCTACGATCTGGCGAGGGAGAAATGAGTTGGGGAGGGTTTCCTGGAGGAAATATGATTTCAGAAGGTCTTGGAAGCTTAGTATTTGGTGAGCACTTGATAAATGCCAATGATTAACTGAGTGATTGGTCCAGGGAGCAGCGTGGTGTAGTGGAGAAAGCACAGGGCTGGGAGTCAGAAAGTCATGGGTTCTAAACCCAGCTCTGCCACTTGTCTACTGTGCCGCCTTGGGTGAGCCACTTCACTTCTCTGGGCCTCAGTCACTTCATCTGTAAAATTCATTCAATCATATTTATTGAGTGCTTACTGTGTGCAGAGCACTTTACTAAGCACTTGGATAGTACAGTTCAACAATGAGGATGGAGACTGTGAGCTCTGTGCAGGACAGGGACCGTGACCAACCCGATTTCCTTGTATCCACCCCAGAGCTTAGTACAGTGCCTGGCACATAGTAAACGCTTAACAAATACCATAATTATTATTATCATTGTTGTTAGGGAAAATAGCCCTTTCTGGGCCGTGAAGACTGGGAAGAGATGGGACATAGCACAAGGTTAGGACCTGTGAATGGGACCATACTCATCCTCTAGTCTGAAAGCACTAGAAAAATCCAAGTGCTCCCTAAACCTTAGTCCTTCTAGCCCCCAAATTCTCCTTCATCAGGGTTGTGTACTCTTCTATCATCCTGATAGTGCTAGGGATTCTAATTTCGTTTGCGTTCTGTATCTCACCAGCTTCCCCTGCCAACTTGGGATGATGTGGCCAAGGACTGCTGTGAGCAGATCTTCAGTGCATATGCGGAATTTTCCAAAGCAGTCCCAAGGGCATCCTGAGCCTGAAGGTCCCCTTAATTGGCTCCATTTCAGTCCTTTCGATTTTGGCCTTCATAGGAAAAGCAGAGTCCTTACAAGCTTTTTCAATTATGAGGCAGAAATGAAAATAGTAATGCAGATGTCTTTCAGCTTGCAGTAACCTGCATGGCATGCAGAAAAAAACATGGCACTTGGAGTCAGGAGACCTAGAGGGTGATCCCAGCTCTGCCACTTGCCTGCTCTGTGACCTTGGGCAAATCCGTTAGCTTTTCTGTGCCTCAGTTTCCTCATCTGTAAAATGGGCATTAATAATAATGGTATTTTTTAAACACTTGCTCGATGCTAAGCACTCTACTAACTGCTGGAGCACTGGACTAAGTGCTGGATTAAATACCAATTATCTTTCTTCCTTAGACTGTGAGCCTCATGCAGAACAAGAACTATGTTTAATCTGGTTATCTTCTATCTATCCCAGCACTTAGCACTCATTCCCCTTCAAGTCTCCAAAAATCTAATCCATCACTGTAAGAAGAAAGCAGATTCCAAGAGAATCTGACTTTCTCCAAAACAATTTCAAGACTTAGGTTAAATGGCTTCCCGTTGGTTTCACCATCTAGATCATAAGATCCTCATGGGGAGGGAACATGTCTACCAATTCTGTTGTATTGTATTCTCCAGGTCAGTACAGGACAGTAAGCATTCCTAAATGCCACTGATTGATTATTTGATATGGCAATGTTGGAACTGGACTTGGATTAGAGGGAGAAAAAGACTATGGAAGCATGTGGGGAGCACCTTATTCACAAAGGGAAAAGAGAAAGTCCGTTATTCAGTCAGTTGTATTTACTGAGTGTTCTCTGTGTGCAGAGCACTAAACTAAACTTGGGAGAGTACAATACAACAATATAACAGACAAATTCTCTGTCCACAGTAACAGAATCTAGAGGTGGAGACAGAAATTAATATTAATAAATAAATTACAGATCTGTACATAAGCACTGTGGGGTTGGGAGGGGGGGATGAATAAAGGGAGCAAGTCAGAGTGATGCAGAAGGAAGTGGGAGAGAGTAAAAGAAGGTTTAAACAGAGAAGGCCTCTTAGAGGAGACGTGCCTTCAATAAGCCTTTAAAGAATGAGAACGAAGCACACGATATGCACCCTATAAATACTACTGATTGATTGAAGAGAGTGAGCTGGGGAGTAATGGGTGAGGAGAACAGTTATGTGAGAAGGAGCAAGTGGATGAAGAAACTGAAAACCAATTGTGAGGATTGTGTGCTTGAAAGAAAACATTATATGAGTGGAAGATTTTGAGGGATGAAGAGACACGAGCTGAGTGACACTTCAAGAAATGATCTGTGTAGATGCATGAAGTGTAGCTTGAGTTGGGGAGAGGCTGGAGGCAGGGAGACGAAGCAAGGAGGCTGATCCAATAGTTTTGCCACAATATGAGTAAAATATTGTACTAGAGGCTGAGGAGAAGTAGTTCTTGGATGCCATGTAGATAGGACTTGGCTGTAGATTGAATGTGACTCAGGAGTCAAGGATGATACCAAGGCTCTGAACTCCTGGAACAGGGAGGATAGTGGTTCAATCGACTGAAAGTCAGCAGGAGGGACAATGAGTAGTTCTGTTTTGGATCTATTGAGCTTGAGGTGCTGGCAGGACATTTATGGGGACATGCACTGAGAACAAGAGGAGAGTGGGATCATAGATTAGATGAGAGGACAAAGTTGGAAAGACAGATTGTGTGTCATTTGCATAGAGGTGTTAGCAGAAACAGTGTGAATGGATAAGAGTCCCCAGACAGCGAGTGTAGAACAATAAGGGTAGGAGATCAGAACTAAGCCTTGTGGAACTCCCACAGAAAGAGGAGGGGTGAGTAGGAAGAGTCAGAGAGATAGAACTTAATACAGCACTCAGCACACAGTAAGGACTCAATCAATATGATTGATTGATCGATTAATTGATTGAATGTCTGAAAAGGGGCATTAAGAGAAGTGGGGAGAAACTCATTAGCACTGTGTCAACAAAACAGGTTTGTTGGTGCTTCAAGGAAGAAAGAGTGGCCCACAGTGTCAAAGGCTAACATGTCTACCAACTACAGTTTACTGCACAATGTAAGTGCCTAGTAAATACCATTGATTGACTGAAAGGCAACTGAGAGGTTGATGAGGCTTGGGACAGTATAGTCCTTTGGATTTGTGCAAGTGTACATAAGAGTGAACATTCAGTTTCATTTAATGGGTTAGTCAATGGTATTTACTAAGTGCTTACTGTGTGCAGAGTACTGTGCTAAGTGCGAGGAAAAGTACAATATACCGGAGTCCATAAACATGTTCCCTGCCTACAAGGAGCTTACAGTCTATGGGGGAGACAGACATTGATATAAAGAAATTATGGATATGTTCTTGGTCCCCTTCTATTCTCCAACTGCACTCTATTCCCTTGGAGAACTCATTTGCTCCCACATCTTCAATTGCCATCTCTATGTGATGATACCCAAATCTACATCTCTTCCCCGACCTCTCTCCTTCTCTCCAGGCTCACATCTCCTCCTGCCTTCAAGACATCTCTACGTGGATGTCCTCCCATCATTTCAAACTTAACAATTCCAAAACAGAACTCCTTATCTTCCCTCCCAAATCCCATCCTCTCCCAGACTTACCCATCACTGTAGATGGCACCACCATCCTTCCCGTCTCAGAAGCCCTTAAGCTTGGCATTATCCTTGACTCCACTCTCTAATTCAACCCACATATTCAATCCATCACCAAATCTTGTTGCTCTCACCTTCCCAACATTGCTAAAATCCACCCTTTCCTCTCCAGCCAAACTGCTGCCACATTAATACAGTCACTCAACCTATCCCACCTAGATTATTGCATCAGGATCCTTGCTGACTTCCTAACCTCCTGCCTCTCCCCACTCTAATCCATACTTCACTCCACTGCCCAGATTATCTTTCTACAAAAACGTTCAGGGCATGTCACCCCTCCCTCCTCAAAAATCTCCAGTGGTTGCCTATCCACCTCTGTATCAAACAGAAACTCCTCACCATTGGCTTTAAAGCTATCATCTTGCCCCCTCCTACTTCACTTTGCTTCTTTCCTTCTACAACCCAGAAAGTTTGCTCCTCTGCTCTAACCTGCTCACTGTACCTCTATCTCGCCTGTCTAGCTGCCGATCCCTGGCCCACGTCCTATTCCTGGACTGGAACACCCTCCCTCCTCAAATCAGCCAGACAATTGCTCTGCCCAGCTTCAAAGAATTACTCAAGGCCCATTTCCTCCAAGAGGCTTCCCAGACTGAGCCCCACTTTTTCTCATCTCCCACCCTCTTCCATGTCACCCTGACTTGCTCCCTTTGCTCTTCCCATAGCTCTCCACCCCATTGCACTCATGTATACAGCTGTAACTTTATTTATATTGATATCTGTTTACTTGTAATGATGCCTGTCTCCCACCTGTGATCTTGTGGGCAGGGATTGTCTCTCTTTATTGCTATATCGTACTTTTTCAAGTGCTTAGTACAGTGCTCTGCACACAGTAAGGGCTCAATAAATGCAATTGAATGAATGAATGAATACTGTGTGGCTGAGGGTGGAGTGAATATCAAATACTTAAATTAAATGAATCCAAGTGTTGCGGAACAAAGAAGTGGAAGAGAGAGAGAGAGAGAGAGAGAGAGATAGAGAAAGAGAAATGTGACTTAGTCAGGGAAGTGCTCTGGAAGGGGATGTGATTTTAGTAAGGTTTCAAAAATGAAGAGAGCGGTAGTTTGTTGTAAATTTAGGGAGAGGGAGTTCCAGGCCAGAGGCAGAATATGGGCAAGGGTTTGGCGGCGAGATAGGTGAAACTGAGGTACAGTGAATAGAGAACAAAGTGTGCAGCTGGGTTACAGTAAGAAATCAGCGAGGTAAGATTGGAGGGGGCAAGCTGACAGTACTCAGATACATACCCGTAATTTATTTATTTACATTAATGTCTGTCTCCCCTTTTAGACTGTGAGCTTGTTGTGGGAAGGGAACAGGTCTGCCAACTCTGTACAGTGCTCTGCACACAGTAAGTGATCAGTAAACATGATTGATTGATTGACTGAGGCAGGGAGGTCAGTGAGGAGGCTGATGCAGTAGTCACGAGATAAGTTGCTCGGATTACCAAAGTAGTAGTGCAGATGGAGTGGAAAGGGCAGATTTTAGCAATGTGAAGGTAGAACCGACAGGGTTAGAAAGCAGGTTGAATATGTGGGTTGAATGAGAGAGATGATTTAAGGATAATACCAAGGTTATGAGCTTGAGAGACAGGGAGGAGAGTGGTGTAGTCTATAGTGATAGGAAAAACAGGGGAAGGACTGGTTTTGATTGGGAAAATGAGGAGTTCTGTTTCAGACATTAAATTTGAAGTAGTCTGATTTAGTCTAAGTCTTCCTTCACTGCTTGTAAACGTTTCTATGGCTGTCTTCCCTAACACTTAATAGTAATAATTGCAGTATTTAAATGCTTACTATGTATTTACTATGCTAAATTCTGAGGTAGGTACAAAATAATCAGGTTGGACACAGTCCCTATCTCACCTGGGACTCTCAGTCTAAGAGGGAGGGAGAACAGGCATTGAATGCCCAGTAACAGACAAGAAAACTAAGGCACATAAAAGTTAAGTTTCTTGCCCAAGGTAACACGGCAGATAAGTGGCAGAGTCAGGATTAGAACTCAGGTCCTCTGACTCCCAGGCCCGTGAACTTTCCACTGGGCCACATTGCTTCCCTGTTAGATTGTAAGCTCCTGAGTTCATGGAACAAGTCTTGTGTCTTTGTCGTGGCTCCCAAACATCTAGGATGGTGCACTATACTCAGGCACTCAGTAAATAGTCAAAAGATAGTATTACTACTGATACTACTCTATTACTGGGGAAATGCCAAAGTTCCTAATCAGCCACATCTTTTTCTTCCTTGAAGCACAGAATGCCTAAATCTCCTAAGACTAGGTCCCAGAGAGAGGGCACACTCCTCACTGCGCAGCCTCATGGTCATCATCATCTTTGTCATCAGTGGTCTTGTTTGATCACTTCCAGTGCACAAAGCTAAGTGCTTGGGGGAGTACAACGGTTGGCAGACATGTTCTCTGCTCACCACAAGCTTACAGTGTAGAGTCTCATGGTTGAAGAAAAAAAAAAGTGTCAGTTTTAAAAAAATGGTTAGGAACAGAGGATCTCATATAAAATGGATTCACCCTATTTTAGGTACCAGGATTCATTTTATTTGGCTCTGAAAGGGGACCCTGTCATCTTCCTTTTGCAGCTTGGGTTATTATGTGAGTTTAAATGACTATATTCTTGCTGTTTTTTCAATTTAACATTTTCTTGTGTTGAGCTTTTAGACTGTTACAGCCTTTGGGATGACTTGATTAATGTGCAGATAAATCAAACTGCTTCTGAGGCTCTCCTCATGGAGAATAAAAATAAAATAAGAACTTTCATCTTATAGTATGATGCTCTTTGCTCTAATTAGCTGATCATTGGAACTGTTCACTTTGTTACACTGTCTCATTAGGTGAACTACCATTACAAATTACCATTCGGGTAGCGCGTCATTATTACAATAAAAACTCTGGGACACAGATAAATCACTCAGAAAATTTTCAGGGAGAGGTCTTCATTTCTTAATTTCAATAACACAATAGTTGTAGGACAGAATTGTGTTGAATAGTGAAAGCCTGATTTCTCAAAAGCTTTGCCCAAAGAAGGACAAGAGTCTTTTAAAAAGGTTTTCTTGAAAATAGTATAGAGACTGATACTAACACTGTCTTTGTTCTCAGGAAAACACAAGTTAGAAAACAGTTATCTCTGTGGCCAAAGTACAATGGCTATAAAGAGGAAGAAACCAAGACTAAAAATGAGCACGAGAGAGGAAAACTATAATAATAATAGTGATATTTGTTTGCTTACCCCTTACCCACATAGTGTCATCCTAAATGGAGACAGACTGATCTGAAATTTAAAATCTTAATAGGTTAAATGGAAAAAATACCCCCAGTAATATTTGACACAGAGCTGTGGCTTACGTGAAGAAAAGCCATTTCTGGACTTTGGATTTTATTCTCTCTATAATGCATCTACCTACTACAAACAATAATAAGTTTCTTTAAAAAGTAGACAATGACTCTTTTTTTATGGTACTTTTTTACAATATTTGTTAAGTGCTTACTATGTACCAGGCCCTGTAATAAGTGTTGAGGTAGATAAAGTATAATCAGGTTGTCCCACATGAGCCTCACAGTCTAGACTTATCTTTCTAAATTTTGTATAGCACTTTCATTTTATGAAATGTAAGGAGATACACTTTTTCGGGGCTGAAAAAAATTTTACGAAGAGCAAAATATGTGAATTTTGGGATATTGATAAATTTAAATGTTTACTTTTGGGGACATGTACTTCTATTTTTAATGTTCACTTACTAACCTCAAAAATGAAAAAAAAATATATTAACATCAAATCTAAATGAAAAAAATGGAAGATATACTAAGTTGAAATAGTTACTGGATGTCATACAACTATATGGCTAGTCCAAAATACCTCCCTCAAACCTTTTTAAAGTCATGGAAACCACATGCAAATGACTAGAAATCTATTTTTTCTTGATGTGCTTGCAGGAATTCAATACATTATCACCACAGGAAATTTAACAAGCTCTAAAAGTGAAGATGCAAATTGTGTAAAAATGTAAATTTGGTGAATGTAAATATAGGTTTTCACTGTAGAAGCTTAAATAGGGCCTATGGATCCCAGTCTTCTGCCTTCTTCCCATCTCTGCTGCTTACCTCAGTCTTTAACTTGACTCTGTCATTGCTCTGGACCAATTTTCAATCCTACATCTTATTTTACACTCACTGCAGGGCATATTCCTGGCTAGGACTTTGCCTCTGATTTCACTTTCACTTACACTCTTCACCCAGTATGATCTAATGGATAAAACATGGCTCTGGGAGCCAGAGGATTTGTGACCTTGGGTAAGTCACTCAATTCCTCTGGGCCTCTGTTTCCTCATCTGTAAAATGGGGATTCACCCCCAGTTCTCGCTCCATGTGTGAAAGGGATTGTGTCCAACTGATTATCTTGTAACAAATCCCAGAATTTAGTGTTTGGTACATTGTTAGCACTTAACAAAAACCACAGTTAATAATATTATCAACTATAGTGATAATAACCTCAACTAGCCAAACAACTACCCTCTGAGGCTTTGAACATGATAAAAGATGGAAAGGATAGTGGACTGAAAGATTACCAAGAGTTTATGAGAGTGACAGGAAAATCATCGCCACTGCTTTTGTCTTTCAGCTCAAGCCTATTGTTCAGTCAGGGCCACCCTCTCCACCCTCCACCCCACCAGTCTGCCATTTTCAAAGGGCCCCAAATTCCCACCTAGAAAGATTACTTGGGCCCACTCTGGCCATCATGCATACCTCTGTTCCGGATCTCTTCTTATGAGAGGAAAGCAGCTCAGATCTAGCAAGCATTCATTCGTTCATTCAGTCATTCGTTCATGCCTGCTTGCAGGCATGCAATCATAATATTCTGTTATTATTATCATTATCGATAATAATAAGGCCATGTAACACTGGCCACACTGGATAGTCACGTCCTGAGGCCAGGACTAATGAGGCACCCATGCTACGTGACTACATTGGTGCTCTCTCTCCATTTTAACTGATTAGCAGCCAAAAAGGAGCCCCCTCCCTCCCCACACTGGCTTCTGGCTCCACTCTCCTAGCCCCGGAGGGACCGGTCACTCTCAGAGCATCATATGTGGCCTAGGCCTTCCTCCCATTAACAATCGCCAATCCCACCAGCAATTAACACTGGCTATTGATAACAATAATAATAATGTTGGTACTTGTTAAGCGCTTACTATGTGCAGAGCACTGTTGGAAGCCCTGGGGTAGATACAGGGTAACCAGGTTGCCCCAAGTGAGGCTCACAGTCTTCATCCCCATTTTACAGATGAGGGAACTGAGGCCCAGAGAAGTGAAGTGACTTGCCCACAGTCACACAGCTGACAAGTGGCAGAGCCGGAATTCGAACCCATGATCTCTGACTCCCAAGCCAGGGCTCTTTCCACTGAGCCACTCTGCTTCCCCAGCATCCTAAGCTAGTGCTAATGAACATTATTAGCCTATTCTGCCACCCTGGGCTTAGGAGCTACTGCTTTCTCTCCACCTTGCCTCCCTCCCACATTTGCTGCAGGTCCACCCAAGTAATAATGATAATAATTTTGAGATTTGTTACTAGCTTACTATGTGTCAAGAACTGAACTAAATACTGGGCTAGATTTAAGGTAACCAGATCCAATGGAGTCCCTGTCCCACATGGAGTTTACAGCCTAAGTAGGAGAGGGAACAGGCATCGAATGCCCAATTTACAGAGGAGGAAACTGAGGCACAGAGAAGTTGCGACTTGCCCAAGGTCGCACAGCAGGCAAATGGCAGAGCTGAGATTTGAAATCAGGTCTTCCAGCTCCCGGTGCTTTGTTCATTCCACTTTGGACAAGCGCACTTCCTCACAGGTGAGGGTTTCTGAGCAAAGGAAGGGGAGGATAGGACAGATATGGTGTGATCCTCCATGCTTGCTTCTCTCCTTGCAGGTGTGGGGGGCTTTCTCTGCCTCTAGACTGTAAACTCCTTGTGGGCAGGAAGCATATCTACCTGCTATATTGTACTCTCCCAAGCGCTTAATATACTGCTCTGCACACAGTAAGCGCTCAATATATGTGATTGACTGACTCCCAGTTTACCAAAGTTAAGCCAATATCTTCTGAATCACATTGGTCAGAGGTAGGCTTTCTGTTTATCTCTCTCTGTGGCTCCTGTGTGGCTCCAGTGTGTCTGGAAGCTGCAGGTTCCACATGGTTGGGGGCTGTGAAATTCCCATAGGCTTCCTGCACGTTGAACCCTGCAACAAGCCAGAACAAGAGTTCCCCTGTGGGATGGAGAGTAGTAACTGGGCAGACCACATGTTCCATCCAACCATGCTTGGGAGTGACTTTCGGTGGGTGGCTATGAGGACTGCAGTCATTATGGAGCTGCATTAAGGAGCATTCAAGAAGAATTTCCTGGGGACCCCATTTATCCCTGAGCCCTTAGGCAGACCCACTCTCAGGTTAGTTTTGCACATGCCCATGATCTTTTGGACCTTTTCTTTGGTAAATAAATAGGCTGTGACAGGTTTGCCCTGAGTTGGTCCCACAAAGCTAACTTTACATGGGTTCCCCACTGCTAAGTCTGCCCCAGACCATCTGCAGCATTCTGCTTTTTCCACACACACACACACACACACACACACACACACACAAACACACACCCCCCCCCCTTCCAGGGGGCTAGGATGGGCTTCACTCCCTGAAGCATTCTATAATGTTCCCTGCTGCTGATGATGATAATGATTACAATCTTTAGACTGTAAGCTCATTGTGGGCAGAGAATGTGTCTGTTGTGTTGTTATCTCATACTCTTCCAAACACTTATTTCAGTGTCCTGCACACAGTAAGCACTCAATATATACGCTGAACTAACTGACAGACTGGTAGGGAGCTAGGACCCAAAGGGAGCCTCTGGACTGGAAACATTTGGAATAAATATAGCTCGGCACAGATGGCTGAGGAGCAGGAGGATAGAAAAGAGGCAGAGAAATCCTGCTGAAACGGGCATCCGGCACTTCTCATTAGCTCCAGTTGAAGCACCGTTTTATGCATTGCCACAGCCTTTAATGCCTCCTTGGGAGAGCGGAGCTCTGAAAGACCCCCCAAGACTCCCGCACCACAGAAAGACCACCCCACAGGCCCCAGCTTGGCTCAGCTGCCACAGCCGATGATGCCCGAGCTCTGTCAGGTCACGGACTCCCTTCTCCTCAGCGGCTCCCGGGCGGCCTGCAGTGAGGCCTTGCTCACCCAGGCCGGGGTCACATTCTGCGTCAACGTGTCCAGGCAGCAACCATGCCCCAACCAGCCAGGAGTCAGGACCCTCAGGGTCCCCGTCTTCGACGACCCCTCGGAGAACCTGTATGAGCACTTCGAGCCATGTGCAGATGCCATCGAGGCTGCCGTGAGGGACGGGGGCAGGTGCCTCGTTTACTGTAAGAATGGGCGCAGCCGCTCCGCGGCCATCTGCACCGCCTACCTGATGAGGCACCGAAGGATGACCCTGAAGGAGGCGTTCCAGGTATCGCTGTATGGGGCCTAGTAGATAGAGCCTGGGCCTGGGAGTCAGAAGGGTTCTCCTCCCAGCTCTGACACTCCTCTGCTGCATGACTTTGGGCGAGTCACTTCGCTTCTCTATGCCTCATCTTCCTCAGCTGTAAAATGGGGATTAAGACCATGATCCCCATGTAGGACAGGGACTGTGTCCAACCTGATTAGCTTGTATCTACCCCAACGCCTAGAACAGTGCCTGCACATAGTAAGTGCTTAACAAATGTCACGATTATTAGTATTTTCGGTCCATTTTACCCCGGTGGTGTGGGCTCCTATCTGTGATGGAGGAACTGGGCCTCATGAGCTGAGAGTCCCAGGGAACTGCAGGCAGCTGAATTACAAGGGCAATTCCCCAGTTTTATAGTGCTCATCTCAGAGGAGCTCTAAGTGCTCTGCTGATCTGGCGTCATTAACCCTCATTATGTCTCAGGGAAAAGAAGGTCTGGGATGTTATTAGCATCATTTGGCCCTGAGAGAAACTGCAGTCAGGAGAGGTGAAGGCACGCAGTCACTCAGCAGTACAGCTGGACATCAATGCCATCTCCAATAATAGTAATAATAGTAATACTACAGATGGTATTTGTTAAGTGTTTACTACGTGTCAAACACTGCTGTAAGTGCTGGGGTAGATACAAGCTAATCCGGTTGGACTCAGTCACTGACCCACTTGGGGCTCACGGTCTTAATCCCCATTTTACAGATGAGATAACTGAGGCACAGAGAAGTTAAGTGACTTGCCCAAGGTCACACAGCAGACAAGTGATGGAACCAGGATTAGAACCCAGGTCCTTCTGATTCCCAAACCCATGCTGTATCCACTAGGCCATGCTGCTTCCCATCTCTCCATTCACTGGTCGATCCTCCGGGCTCTGCCATCTCCTCAGCGACATCGTGTATTTTTCTTTTTTTTAATGGTCTTAGTTCAGTGCTTATTATGGATGGGGTAGATATAGGTTGAACACAGTCCTTGTTGTACATGGGGCTCACAGTCTAAGTTGGAAGGAGGAGGATTTAATTCCCATTTTACAAATGAGAGAACTGAGACACAGAGAGAAGTTAAGTGATTTGACCGAGGTCACTCAGCAAGCAATTGGTGAAGCCAGGATTAGAACCCAGGTCCTCTGACTCCCAGGCCTGGGGTTTTTTCCACTAGGCCATGCCTGGTGAAGAAATATCACTTTCTGATCATTAAGGGGCTTTTTATGAGCTGCCTGCCAGAAAAATGCTGTCTCCTTAGCTGCATCCACCTTTGAGTTCATCCTGTTGATGCCCAGCGAACTATATCCAAGCGCTTAGTACACTGCTCTCCACATAGTAAGCGCTCATTAAATACTATTGAATGAATTACTGTTACTGTCTCTCCTTTGGAAGCAAATAGCCTCAAGGAAAGGCCTGAGAAACCAGTTCAGTATGTACCATCGCTTTGCACACAGGGTGTTTCTCTATTTCTGTTATTGCCTCTCTCCCTCTCACTTTAAGCTCATTGTGGGCAGCGAACATATCTACTGATTCCATTATACCATTATATTGCACTCTCCTAAGCACTTAGTACAGTTCTCTGCACATAGTAAGTGCTCAATAAATACTATTGAATGAATGAATAAATGCTCTGCACACAGTAAGTGCTCAATAAATACGATCGATTGATTGATTGACTTGACTTTACAGAGAAGCAGTCCATCAGATCGAAAAGTGATCATATTTCTTCTCTAGGCATGGCCTAGTGGAAAGAACATGAGCCTGGGAGTCGAGGACCTGGGTTCTAATTCTGGCTCCGCCAATCGCCTACTATGTGACTTTGGGCAAATCACTTAACTTCTCTCCGCGTCTCAATTCCCTCAGCTGTAAAATGGGAATTAAATCCTCTTCCTTCCAACTTAGACTGTGAGGCCCATATAGGACAAGGACTGTGTTCAACCTAATAAATCTGTACCTACCCCAGCACTTAGTACATGTGCATGGCACATAGAAAGCATTTATCAAATACCATTAAATAAAATATATAATTGTTTTTAGTTTGGGGGCTTTACATGCTTGAATGCTTGAGTAACTAGACTGTGATGATGTTGATAAAGGAGTCATCCTTAGAGATGTAAGGAGGAGCCTTGCTCCTGAAATTTCAAGACTAAGGCTTTATGAAGGAATTGATTTTAGCAATAGAGGTTGGTGAAGCTCAACTCACATTCTCTCATCTCTGCCAGTTGTGTTTCAGCGGGAGCAGGGGTCATCATATTGGAAAGTCCATCCAGAGGGTTTTTATATGCTGGACCCACTCAAAGTTGATGTAACCACAGCACAGTGCCAATTCTGGGCTGCCACGATGTAACCCAGCAGGTGATTGTCCTGCTGCCGTCTTTTCTGCATTATCCAGCATGAGAAGCAGCATGGCATAGTGGATAGAGCATGGGCCTGGGAGTCAGAAGGTCATGGGTTCTAACTCTGCCTCTGCAGCTAGTCTGCTGTATGACCTTGGGCAAGTCACTTCACTGGGCCTCAGTTACCTCACCTGTAAAATGGGGATTAAGACTGTGAGCCCCATGTGGAACAATTTAACTACTCTCTATCTACCCCAGAGCTTAGAACAGTGCCTGGCACATAGTAAGTGCTTAACAAATACCATAATTATCATTATTATTTATTAACCAGTTATTCTTCAAGGTTCTTGTTGTGCTCGGCTACCTTTTGAACTCCTTAATCAGTCAATGGTATTTATTGAGCACTTACTAAGGATTCTTCAGTCAGAAAACTTCACCCGCAATGTTACCGTCTCAGGAGGCATAACCGGGGCTGATTCCCAGAACAGTTTTGTTCTCACCGAACCAATGCAGGGGTGGTGAGATCATTCAATTTATTCAACAGTATTTATTAAGTGCTTACTGTGTGCAAAGCACTGTTCTAAGCTCTGGGGTAGATAGAGAGTAGTTAAATTGTTCCACATGGGGCTCACAGTCTTAATCCCCATTTTACAGGTGAGGTAACTGAGGCCCAGAGAAGTGAAGTGACTTGCCCAAGGTCATACAGCAGACTAGCTGCAGAGGCAGAGTTAGAACCCATGACCTTCTGACTCCCAGGCCCATGCTCTATCCACTATGCCATGCTGCTTCTCATGCTAATATAATATAATTATATTATATAATTATAATAATATAATACTAATATAGGTTCAGGTTGGATAATATTACTGTCCCAGGATAGAGTCCCATCCAAGAGTCTGTGTTGTATCAAACAGAGGTCAGGAAGATGAAATCAATTATTAATAGTAATAAAAATTAAAATCATAATGGTATTTGTTAAATGCTTACTATGTACCAGGCACTGTACTAAGCACGAGGTAGATACAAGCAAATCCAGTTAGACACAGCCTCCTGTCCCACATGGGACTCACAGGCTTATTCCGCCTTATACAGACTAGACAACTGAGGTCTAGAAAAGTGAAGCGACTTGCCTGAGGTCACAGAGTAGAAAAGTGATAGTCCAGGATTAAAACCCATGTCCTTCTGACTCTCAGGTCCATGCTGTATCTACTAAGCCATGCTGCTCCTTTAAGCATTAGCGGGGCATGAACACCATGGACTTTAGAGCCTGGAAAGAAACTGAAGTCCTGCAGTGGCATGTCATCTGACCTGGCCCAGAGCCAAATTGCTCTCAGCCCACCCCATTCCAGCCTGTGCTTTAGTCAGTCCAGAGGCAGTTCTGGACTGCTTCTGTCAAGAAGCAGCCTGATGTCGGAGGTAGAGCACAGGCCTGTAAGAAGGATATGAGTTCTAATCCCAGCTCTGCCACTTGTCTGCTCTGTGACCTTGGGCAAGTCACTTCACTTCTCGGGGGCCTCAGATACCTCAGCTCTAAAATGGGGTTTGAGACTGTGAGCCTCATGTGCGACAGGGACTGTGTCCAACTTAATTTGCTTGTCTCCACCCCAGCGTTTAGTACAGTGCCTGGCACATAGTAAACTCTTAACAAGTACCATAGTCATCATCATCATCAGTTCTAACCTCCATGGTCCAAGCTCCAAACCAGACTGGAAGTGAGTTCAAACAAAAACAGAAAAGGATCCAGGCACTCTTTCAAGAGCATGACCTCATGTGCACAATTTCCCCTAGGGCTTTGAGGACATGTAGTCCCAGGAGCCTGGAGACAGCAGTGCCCCTGTGGAATTATTACTCCACCCAGCACTTAGAACAGTGCTTTGCACATAGTAAGCGCTTAACAAATACCATCATTATTATAAGTAGCATGAATTGCAACATTGTTGCTGAAACAAAGTGGGTGAAGTGGAAGAGCTTTTGGAAGCCAGGGACTATCTGAGTTCACCCAAATCTACCCAGGTTGTGGTTGGTGCTGGCCTAACTCTGCTACATAGGGAATGGACCTGGGCAGAATTCTAGCAAAAGTTAAAGTAAGATAATAATAATGATGATGGCATTTGTTAAGCACTTACCATTCATTCATTCAACAGTATTTATTGAGCGCTTGCTATGTGTGGAGCACTGTACTAAGCGCTTGGAATATACAATTTGGCAACAGAGACAATCCCTGCCCAATGAAAGGCTCACAGTCTAATAAGGGGAGACAGATGGACAAAAACAATACAAAAAAATCACAATAAATAAAATCAAGGGGATGTACACCTCATTAACAAAATAAATAGGGTAATAAAAATATATACAAGTGAGCACAGTGCTGAAGGGAAGGGGAGGGGAGGAGGAGCAGAGGGAAAGGGGGCTTAGCTGAGGGTAGGTGAAAGGGGGAAGGGAGGAGGGTGGAGGGGGAGCAGAGAGGGGGCAGAGGGAAAAGGGGTAGCTCAGTCTGGGAAGGCCTCTTGGAGGAGGTAAGCTCTCAGTAGGGCAAAGCACTGTTCTAAGCGCTAGGGAGGATACAAAGTGATCAAGTTGTCCCACGTGGGACTCACAATCTTCATCCCCATTTTACAGAAGAGGTAATTGAGGCACAGAGAAGTAAAGTGACTTACCCAAAGCGGCAGAGTCAGAATTTGAACCCATGATCTCTGACTCCCCAGCCCATGCTCTTTCCACTGAGCCACGCTACTTCTCCTAAATCTGAGTCAGGTTATCTAAACTATGTTTCCCTTATTGTCAAGTAGTTCATTTATATCCTTAGAAGTTTACAGACCCCAAATGAATGGATGCAGTTAAAGCCCCAGCCAATTTACCTGCCTCGTTGTGCCTATCATTGCAGGATGTGTGTGATGGTCTTTCAGCTGTGGTGCCAGCTGACCTAGAATCAACACTGCAGAATCCCCCAGGGATGGAATTTCTGAAGTGGGTTGCTACCTGGGATAGTATAAACAGAAAAGCTTCTCCCTGCCCTTCAGCATTCTTTAGCTTTAGAATATCCTCCTCTTCCCCCCTTTCCCAACAAGCAAATGTGCTAATTTTAGCCCAACTACTCATCAGCTATTAAGGCTGCAGGAAGCTCTAGGTTAATTTTGGGCACAGATCTCACCCCACCCCCAACTCCTGGGAAAACAACCTGTTTGTTTGTCAGATAAGGAGATTGTTGACAAAATGTTCCAGCCGGTGGGACAGCAAGAACTAAGGAAAGATTTGTCTTCGAGCTGCTCTGCTTTGGAAGTTAACTATTCCCTGAATGCCAAATATGTGCAGAGCACTATACTCTAAGGGCTTTGGGGAGTGCAATAGAATTAGTAACCATATTTCTTGTCCTAGAGAAGCTAGCAGTCTTGATTCCTGCTCTAGAGGATCTAGGAGTGTTAGTGAGGGAGAGCAACACTAAAATAAGTTACAGGTAGGAGGGACTATTAATAAGAGTAGTAGTAATAGTATTTATTAAGGGCTTACTATGTGTAGAGCACTGTACTAAGCACTGGGAAAGAATGTCTTGTCTTATGCAGTCAAATTGTCTCTGACCCGTAGCGATTCCACAGACACCTCTCTCCCAGAACATCCCACCTCCATCTGCAATTGTTCTGGTAGTGTATCCATAGAGTTTTCTAGGTAAAAATACAGAAGTGGTTTACCTTTGCCTCCTTCCACACAATAAACTTGAGTCTCTGCCCTCGACTTTCTCCCGTGCCACTGCTGCCCAGCATAGGTGAGCTGAGAGCACAGCTGAGCTGTGACTTGTAGCAGATTGCCTTCCACTTGCTAAGCCACAGCCCAAGCTAGGAATGTATAGATTATGACTCTGCTTGACTCTCCCACCCATAGATGAGACTGGTAGAGTACTGGAAACTCTCCAGGTGGGATTCTGAGTGGGTGGGGGGGAAGAACATACAGGTGGGAAATTAGACATGGTCCCTGTTCCTTGGGGAGCTCACAATCTTAAGTGTTTAAGTGAGGAGAGGGCTTTGGAGACAGATGCATCAGGAGTGATGAAATTTTTAAAAACAACATAAACAAATACACATAATAGGCTCAAGATCTTGGTGGATGGAGGAGTTCAAGAACATATGGGAGCAGATTTTACCCCAGTCCATAGTACAAGGAGCATGCAAAGAACCATTATGGCATTTGATAAGTGTGCCAGACACTATCCTAAGAATTGGGGAAGATACAAGATATTCATTTTGGACACAGTCCCTGTCCCACATGGGGCTCATGTTCTAAGTATGTAAGAGTGTTGTAGGGTGGTTTTGAGTACTTGCATATTTTGGGGGCATGAAATCGATCTATCGATCATTTTTATTAAAGGCTTACTGTGTGCAGAACACTGCCCTAAGCGCTTGAGAGAATACAATATAACAGAGTTGATAGACATGCTCCCTCCCCATAAGGAGTTTTTAGTCTGGAGGGAAGCATTGAAGTGGAAGATGGGGAGATTAGGGAAAAATAATCAGGGAAAGCCTCCTGAAGGGAGATGTGATTTCAGAAGAATTTTAAATCTGGGAACAGCTGCCGACTGTTGGATGTTAAGAGGGAAGGCTTCTGGGCAGGTTGGAGGGGGTGAGCATCAGCAGCAGAGAAGCAGAGTGGCTTAATAGAAAGAGCACGGGCTTGGGAGTCAGAGGTCGTGGGTTCTAAATCTGACTCCACCGCTTGTCAGCTGTGTGACCTTGGGCAAGTCACTTAACTTCCCTATTCCTCAGTTACCCCATCTGTAAAATGGGGATGAAGACTGTGAGCCCTATGTGGGACAACCTGATTACCTTGTATCTATCCCAGCATTTAGAACAGTGCTTGGCACATAGTAAGTGCTTAGCAAATACCAATATTATTATTATTATTATCAGCAATGGGAATGATGAGAACAAGGCACTGTCTGAATATAATCAGGATCCCTCATGGGTCTCCCAGTTTAAGCAAGTCGGGGGAGAGAATTGGTATCAATCCCCATTTTACAGATGAGGTAAACCAAGGCGCAGAGAAGTTAAATGGCTTGCTCAAGGTTTTGCAGCAGGTCAATCCAATCACTTATCGTACCCCACCATGATTATTATATCAGACTCTTTGTTGACCTCCCTGCCTCCTGTCTCTCCCCACTCCAGTCCATCCTTCACTCTGCTGCCCAGATCATTTTCCTATAAAAACATTCAGGCCAAGTTTCCCCACTTCTCAGAAACCTCCAGTGCTTACCCAAGCTCACCGTGGGCAGGGAATGTGTCTGATATTGTTGCATTTTGCTCTCCCAAGCGCTTAGTATATTCAATCTTATTTTTTGAGCACTTACTGGGTGCATAGCACTGTACTAAGCACTTAATAAGTGTAATGCATACTGTAAGCATTCAATAAATACATTAAATAAATGAATCCACCTCTGCATCAGAGAAAAACTCTTTACCACTGGCTTTAAAGCACTCAACCACCTTGCCCTCCCTTACCTCACTTCACTACTCTTCTACTACATCCCAGCCTGCACACTTTGCTCCTCTAATGTTAACCTCTCTCTGTACCTTGATCTTGTCTGTCTCGCTGCCGATCTCTAGCCCATGTCCTGCTTCAGGCCTTCCTCCTCATATCTGACAATTACTCTCCTCCACTTCAAAGCCTTACTGAAGGCACATCTCCTCCAAGAGGCCTTCCCTAAGCCTTCCTTTCCTCTTCTCCCACTCCCCTTTGCATCGCAGTGACTTGCTTCCTTCATTCAACCCTCCTCCCTGTCCCATAGCACTTCAGTATATATCTGTAATTTATTTATTTATATTTATACCTGCCTCCCCCTATAGACCGTAATCTCATGTGTCTGCTTATTGGTTGTAGTGCACTCTTCCAAGTGGGTAGTACAGTTCTCCACACTTTAAAGTGCTCAATTTAATGCAATTGAGTGAAAAGTAAGAGGGAGAGCCAGGATTGGAACTCAGGTCCTCTAACTCTCAGCTCCATACTCTCTCCTCTAGGCCACTCTGCTTCCCAGGATGGAGGGAGATGAGTGAGGGAATAGAAGTAATTAGTGAGCTGGGAAATGGCAAGTTCTGCTCAATAAATATGATTGAATGAGAGTTCCTGGACCAGCATGGGGGCTGTTGGGATGAAGAGGTCCATTCCACCTAAATTGCACAGGTTATATAATATTTGCCAGTCACTGAATCAGTGCTCACTCGCTTGCATTTTAGCTTTCTCACCCACAACTCTGCTGAGGTGTGAGAGCCACTGTTCAGGGAAGAGATACCTCAAGTGGCTTAGCAGTGGTTCGGAAAGTCAGGAGAAAGTGTCCCAGCTACTGACTAGGCTGAGTAACCTGAAGTGGAGAGCATAGGGCAGATATGTAAGAGAAAGCAGAGTGAAGGGGAAAAATGGGACTTTGGAAAAAAATATCAAAGAGCAAAGGGATAATAACCAGAAAAGAGTAGGAGAAGAGGAGAATGCATAGAAAAAGATGCTGGGAAATAAAATGAAAGAGAATAGTGAAGGAGGATCTGCCCCTTCCTCTCCACCCCAACTACTACATTGCTGGTACAATCTCTCATAGTATCCCAAATGGACTACTGCGTCAGCCTCCTTTCTGATCTCCCATCCACCTGTCTCTCCCTGCTTCAGTCTATACTTCACTCAGCTGCCCAGATTATCTTTCTGTAGAAACGATCTGGACATGTCACTCCCCTCCTCAAAAATCTCCAGTGGTTGCCATCAACCTTCATATGAAGTAAAAACTCCTGAATATTGGCTTCAAAGCTCTCCATCACCTTGCCCCCTCCTACCTCACCTCCCTTCTCTTCTCCTACAGCCCAGCCCACACACTCCACTCCTCTGCCACTAACCTCCTCACTATGCCTCGTTCCTGCCTGTCCCTCCATTGAACACTGGCCCACATCCTACCTCTGACCTGGAATGCCCTCCCTCCTCACGTCCGCCAAACTAGCTCTCTTCCCCTCTTCAAAGCCCTACTGAAAGCTCACCTCCTCCAGGAGGCCTTCTCAGACTGAGCCCTCCCTTTCCCTCTGCTCCTCCTCCCCTCCCCATCGCCCCTACTCCCTTCTTCTGCTCTACCCCCTTCCCCTCCCCACAGCACTTGCTTGTACATATTTGTACATATTTATTGTTCTATTTATTTTATTAATGATGTACATTTATTTATGGTTCTATTTATCTATTTTGAGGGTAGTGATGCCTCTTTACTTGTTTTGTTTTGTTTTGTTGTCTATCTTCCCCTTCTAGCTGTGAGCACCTTGTGGGGTAGGGATTGTCTCTGTTGCCAAATTGTACTTCCCAAGCACTTATACAGTTCTCTGTACACAGTAAACACTCAATAAATACGATTGAATGAATGAATGAATGAGGAAGAGAAAAAGGATAATCAAGAGGAGACAGAATCAATGGAGGAAAATCAGGAAGTGCTAAAAAAAACTCTGCTAGAAATTGCATGTCCCATTAAACATTATGACTGCCTGGCTTTAAAACCCCTGGTAATATAAACCACACAAATCCAAATCAAAGCAGCTCTGCGATATTCTGTGCTGAATGGAATTACTATCAGTGGTAAGAACTTCAGGATTTCAGAACATCCAATGAGATGTACCGTTGGAGGTGGCAGGGGAATGGCAGAGAAGGCCAGGAGGAATTTGCATTTCTCAGTAGGTAAAGGGGCGTTCTGGGCCACAGAGTTTCCAGGGAGGGTCAGAGGTCAGAGTCCTACTCTTTTCTCTTCTCCTCTACTCTATGATTGATGACAGACTGCAGCTCCGGGGTCAGTTACCTCTTTTTTTTTTTTTAAATGGTATTTGTTAAACATTTTCTAGGTGCCAAGTATTGTACTAAGCGCTGGGGTTGGACACAGTCCATGCCCCACATGGGACACACAGTCGTAATCTCCATTCTACAGATGGGGTAAATGAGGCAGGGAGATGTTAAGTGATTTGTCCAGGTCACACAGCGGACAAGTGACAGAGTTGAAATTAGAATCTAGGTCCTTCTTACTGCCAGGTCCATGCTCTACCCACAAAGCCAAACTGCTTCTTAATCACCACCTAATCGAGACTGTGGGCAGGCCAGCCAGGGAAGAGGGGAGTCTGGTTTATTTCTGAGTTTGTGGTTTTAATCTCAATCTTCTCCTATTCCTTTTTCAATAAATTATTCTGAGAAAAATATTAATTGCTGGTTATCTTTTTATTAGAAATATTATCTCAGCCAGATTCAATCGGTTTTGCAACTCTTCAAAAGATTGCTCCAAACCTTAGTTGGAGCTTTTAACTTAGCTTGTAAATGACTTCAACCAATCATTGGTATTTACTGAGTGCTGTGTTTAGAGGGTTAGACTAAGCATGTGGGGAAAGTATAGTTCATAGATAGGGTCCTTGCCCACAAGAAGTTTAGAGTCAAGAGGGAAAGACAGATATTAAAATAAGGGTAGGGGTTGTATTAAGCTCCTAGGGGCTTAATAGAGTGCTCTGTATGCAATAAGTACTCAATGAATACTATTAATTGATTCACTAATTGATTGATTATGGAGATGTGAGAAGCAGCATGGCGTAATGGATAGAGAACGAAGCTGAGAGTCAGAAGTTCATGGGTTCTAATTCCAACTCTGGCACTTGTCTGCTGTGTGACCTGGACAAGTCACTTAACTTCTCTGAGCCTCAGTTACCTCATCTGTAAAATGGGGATTAAGACTGTGAGTATCATGTCAGGCATGGATTGTGTCCAACCTGAGTAACTTGTATCTACTCCAAGAAAAAAAAAATCAGGAAAAAGATACGGAAGAGAAAAGGGATAATAGCAAGAGAAGAGTCAGAGAAAAAGAGAATTGTAAATGCTTAACAAATACCATAATTATTATCATTATTATTATTATTACACAGCCTCAGTCTACCACAGAAGGACTGGCTTAGACATCAGGAGATGTTTAAATAATGTTTAGAGCCTTATCTGAAGATGTTATCATTTCGAGTTTATCATTTTCAGTGTCATCACAGTCAACTTAATGACTATTCTACAGGAGCACAGTGGCCAAAGACAAGATGAGGTCAAATGGTGAATGTGCCATCCTGATTACAACTGAGTGACACTCAGGCAGGGCTAGTTGACACAGGGTAAATTTCTATAATCCTGCTAGTGTTGAAGAGATAAATCTCCAATAACCACCCAAAAAATCTGCACACACACACACAAAAAAAGACCTCACCTTCTTCACAAAGACTGTAAAATCCTTGTAGGCAGGGAACATATCTACCAACTCTGTAAGTACCCCAAGTGCTTAATACAGTGTTCTGCATACAGTAAAAGCTCGATAAATACCATTGATTGATTGAAAGTCTTCACCAACATGGCAAAAATATGTGTAGAATCAGTCCCAATCTCACTTTGAGCAATACACATTCTCCTACAGAGTATTTATATATCTGAACAAAAGTGGTGAATGAATTGTTTTGGTTATGTGACTGATTCTAATGCAACCCCACAGTTCCTATATTAGTAGTATTTTTATTCATTGAGCACTTCTTGGTGCAATGTACTGTAACCCAACTGTTGGAAGTACACAACAAAGAAGTGACACTAATAATAATAATGTTGGTATTTGTTAAGCGCTTACTATGTGCAGAGCACTGTTCTAAGTGCTGGGGTAGACACAGGGGAATCAGGTTGTCCCACGTGGGGCTCACAGTCTTAATCCCCATTTTACAGATGAGGTAACTGAGGCACAGAGAGGTTAAGAGACTTGCCCACAGTCACACAGCTGAGAAGTGGCAGAGCTGGGATTCAAACCCATGACCTCTAACTCCAAAGCCCATGCTCTTTCCACTGAGCCACGCTGCTTCTCCACTACCCTGCCCACAACTAGCTTACAGTCTGACGGAAGAGTCAGACATACAGGTATTTACAAATTGAATAGACAAAATAAATAAATGCAAGTACAACTAAATAAACATGCACAAAAGTGCTGAGGATGGGTGTGAATAAATTCATAGGTGCTAGAGATGGCTGATGGGTTTATATGACTTGGGGTCCTTGGAATTCATTAAGGAAACTTGGAGGAAGACATATTTTAGGAGGGCTTTGAATATGTGGAGAGCTGTGGTGTGTCAGATTTGGGGATGAAGGGAATTCTGAGCTGGGAGAACAGTGTGAGTGAGAGAACTGAGGCTTGAGAGTCAAGACCAAAGTGCAGTTAGCAGGTTCCTGGAACTATGCCATGTATTTTATGGAGCCCCGATATATAGTGTGATAATGATATATTTGAGAAGGAGTGTGGCTTAGTGGCAAGAGCGCAGGCTTGGGAGTCAGAGGCATGGGTTTAAATCCCAGCTCTGCCACTTGTCTGCTCTGTCACTTTAGGCAAACCACTTAACTTCTCTGTGCCTCAGTTATCTCATCTGTAAAATGGAGATAAAGGCTGTGAGCCCCACATGGAACAACCCGATTACCTTGTAACTACTCCAGTGCTTAGAACAGTGCTTGGCACATAGTAAGTGCTTAACAAATACCACAATTATTATTGTTATTATAGTCATCCTTTGCATTAGTAGACACCAATGATGGTGAAATGCACTTAGGTGCATGTGTGAGATGGAAAAGGCTCATGTGGAACCCACAGTCATGAGCACACTGTGTGCACAAAACAAATGTACCAATGTTATTATGGTTAATGTTTGCAGTTCCTGGCACTGTTCTCTCTAGTCTCCTTGTCTGTCATTCTTTACAAAGGCTTTGCTCTTCCTGATGGCAGTTCTGGTCTGTCCTTGACAATTGGCTCCCAGTTTTCAGCTGGGATGCAGTATTGTCTAAGACTTTGCTTCACTTTGTCCTTAAAATGTTTCCTCTGTCCCTCTTGAATTCAGATTCTTATTTCAATTCTCCACACAAGAAATGTTTGGGTATCCTGCTGTTTGTCATTCTTCTCAGGTGTACCATCCAAAACTGCTGTGATGAGGTGAGCTATTAGATTTAGTTCCAGAATTTCAGAGTAAGCTCTTAACAAAGTCCTCAATTAATTTTGATGATAATGGTAGGGAAATACAGTCATTCCCTCAGCCACCCTGAATTATTATTATAGCAAGACAGTCAATGTTATCTTTATATTTAAAGTCAATCAATTAAGAGTATTTGAGTGCTTACTCTTAACAGAGAATTCTCCTAAGTGCTACAATAAAGTTAGTAAACATGATCATTGCCCTCAAGCATCTTATGGTCTCTTGGGGGAGACAGGTATTAAAAAACAATAAAGATAGGGAAAGCAACTGAGGGTAAAGGCAAGCAAATAAGTGCTGAGGGGATGGGTTGAGTATCAAAGTGCTTATGGGGTATAGACTTACGTGCATAGGTGAAATGTATGGAAGGAGATAGTAATAATAATAATTATGGTATTTGCTAAGCACTTACTACGTGCCATGCACTAAACTAAGCTTTGGGTGGATACAAGCAAATCAGGTAGAACACAGTCCCTGCCCCATGTGGGGCTAACAGTCTCAATTCCCATTTTGCAGATGTGGTAACTGAGGCCCAGAGAAGTGAAGTGACTTGCCCAAGGTCACAGCAGACAAGTGGCAGAGCAGGGATTAGAACCCACCTCCTCTGACTCCCAGGCCCTTGCTCTAACCACTACGTCTTGCTGTTTCTCAAATAGGGAAAGGAGATGAGAGGTCAATCAGAGAAAGCTTCCTGGAGGACATGTACCCCCTCAAAAAGTCATTTCCTTTTGCCTACTTATCCCAAGTAGTTTTTCTCTTGTTTTCTAGATTGTGAAGAATGCCAGACCGGTAGCAGAGCCCAATCCAGGATTTTGGTCTCAGCTCCAGAGATACGAAGAAGCTTTACAGACAAAGTCCCATCCAGAACAGTCTTCCAGAAAGTCACTTCTTCCAGATAGACATCATTCTGAATGAAAAACAATCTCCTTTGAAATTCTGCTCAGATCGCAATTACCAGTCTCCATTTTACAGGCTGGCAATGCTGTAAAACCCACTGCAATGAGAAGCAAAGGTCTAAATGTTTTTAAGCCTTTAAAAAGTCCATTTCAGGAATGCAATCAGTCAAGACCATCAGCAGATGATAATTTGGGTACATTGGAGATAGCTGTATATTAATGAGATCAAAACTATAAAAAACCCCAAATGAATAACAATCTGGGGTAATTATTTCTACTCCTTCCCTGGATCTCACAGGGTAGCTCAACATCTTTGATCTATTTTTCTACTTTTAACCCCTCTATCCTGCTAAGGAAGACCTAATGTAACCCTTCATTACCTACGGAGGGACTCTACAAGTAGGGTCATTCTTGTTTCTTGTACCTGTACCTGCTGTCTGGTTTTGGCATTCAACCCCTATGGAATATTTAGGAAAGTATTAGGTGATTTCTATACTTTCCCTCTAATCCAGCTCGGCAAAGTAATTGATCTCACATTTTTAAGAACTGTACAACCGATGACCTTAGAATTTCTGTCAAATTGTCTCTGGATTAAGATTAGATCAGAAATACAGGAGTTCAGGTTGCCTTTACACTCAGTTCTCCTGCAGTACAGGAATTGACTTCTTAATGAATGTCACATTACAGGAAAACTTGCTTTGACCAAGGCAGAGAGAGAGAGAGAAAGAGAGAGAGTGTGTGTCTGTGTGTTCTCAATAGTTTCTTTTACCACTACATTGCATTCTACCCAGATCAAACAATTAATTGCATTTATTAATCATTTACTGTGTGCAGAGCACTGCACTAAGTGTTCAAGAGACTGCAAAATGAGTGAATAGGCAATATTCTTGCCCTCAAGGAGCTTACTTTTGAAAGGATTTTTTCCTAATTCCCCTTCTTCATCCAATACAGAACACAAAATGAAAACAAAATTAATGGAAGAGTTGAATGCATTTGCTATTCCAAAACATGTACACTTATATAAGAGTTTCTCAGACAGAACCAAGTTGTATTGGCAGTTTGTTTTAAATTATTGAAAAGAGGATTAAATTGCTCTATTTGTCTTTATTATTTGATTTAGCTAAAATTCCATTGCTCCCCTATTTTCCTTAGCTGTATGGAATTATCTAACAGGGAATTATCTGTTCCTAGAACAGTTTTCTTCTGATTCTCTCTGATTCCCCTGATGCTGCTTTGCCTTTCTGGATACCCACCACCATCACCACCACCACCACTGACTACTAAGGGGAGAAGGGGTGTCTCAGAATGCAGGAGGAGCCATCCAGCCCTTGACCTGAATTTACCCAGCTCTCCAAGCTCCTACTGTCCGCAGCTCACTGTGTTAAGGTCATGGGAGAGTGTGATAGAACTAGTAGACATGAGACCAAATCTAATTTTTAAAAAGAACAGCCTTGAAAATAATAATAATAATAATAATAATAGTAAGAGTGGTATCTGTTAAGCACTTACTCTGTGCTAAACACTGTATTAAGCAATGGGTTGAAAACAAGCAAATCAGGGTGGATACAGTCCCTGTCCCAAGTGGCTAACAGTCTCAATCCCCATTTTACAGATGAGGGAACTGAGGCCCAGAGAAGTGAAGTGACTCTCCCAGGCCACTAATGAAAGTAATAGTTATGGCAGTCAGGAATAATCAAACCCACTTCCAGTGGTACCTCATTCCAAAATCTCCACCTCTGTCTTCTTGTTCCACCAGCCTGAAACTCCTTCCTCAAACATAACATGACAGACAATTGGCAGAACTCTCCCCATCCTCAAAGACCTCTTGAAATACCTACGTCCTCCAACAAGCTTTCCCCCTGACCCTCCAAAACCCAAGGCTCAAGAAGTCATCAGGCTCCTTTATTATTATTATCGAGTGCCGTCGAGTCATTTCCGATTCATAGCGACTCTATGAAGATATTTTCCCAAGAACGTCCTGACTTCTGTCATATTTTTACCCTCCCATTGTACTTATTCATATAAGTATGATTGAGTGTGCAGTTAAAATATTTATTCTGATTACTTCATTTGTAAGTACTTCATATGTGTCTCACCCATTTGAGTGTAAATTCCTTGTGGTCCGGTAATGCGTCTCTTGCATCTGTGGTACTTTCCCAATCACTGAGGACAGTGCAGTGCTCAATAAATACCTTTATCACGCTACAGTGCTGCTGCTGCCCTCCTGCCCAACCTCCTGTCCCTCCCCTCTTCAGTCTATAGTTTATTCTACTGCCTGGATTATCTTTCTACAGAAACGCGCTGGGCATGCCACCGCCCTCCTCAAAAATCTTCAATGGTTGTCTATCAACCTTTGTATCAAGCAAAAACTCCTCACTCTTGGCTTCAGAGCTCTCCATCACCTTGCCCCCTCCTACCTCACCTCTCTTTTCACCTTCTACAGCCCAGCCCACACACTCCGCTCCTCTGGTGCTAACCTCCTCACTGTGCCTCGTTGTCTCCAGTCCCGCTGTCGACCCTTGGCCCATATCCCACCTCTGGCCCGTTATCCCCTCCGTCCTCAAATCTGCCAAACTAGCAGACTTCTCCCCTTCAAAGCCCTACTAGAACCTCACCTCCTCCAGGAGGCCTTCCTGAACTAAGCCCCCCTTTTCCTCTGCTCCTCCCCACATCGCCCCTATTCCCTCCCTCTGTTCTACCCCCCTCCCTGCGCCACAGCACTTGTGTGAATATATTTACAATTCTATTTATTTCATTAATGATGTGTATATATCTATAATTCTATTTATTTCTATTGATGCTATTGTTGTCTGTTTACTTGTTTTGATGTTTGTTTCCCTCCTTTTAGACTGTGAGCCCATTGTGGGCAGGGAGTGTCTCTCTTTGTTGCTGAATTGTACTTCCCCAGAGCTTAGTACAGCACTCTGCACACAGTAAGCGCTCAATAAATGCAATTGAATTAATTATTTAATGCTGCGGCTGCTTACTATGTGGTAAGCACTGGAATAAATACAAGGTCTTCAGATTGGACATTATCCCGGCCCCAAATGGGACTCACAATCTATTTCATCCCCATTTTAGAGATGAGGAAACTGAGGCCAAGAGAGTTTAGGTGACTTGCCTAAGGTCCCACCGCAGAACAGGGTCAGAGCTGGGACTAGAACCCTAGTCTCCAGATTCCTAGGCCCATGCTTTTTCTACTAGGCCATATGGGGGGCTCTCAGTATGAGGACGAGGCTACAAACCCATGCAGGAGAGGAGCACAACTTAGAATTCGGAGTGAGATACCTCTAGAAGTTGGTTCGGTTATTGCTTAATGAATGCCCTAAGTTTGACTTTCATTAGTGGCCTGGGCAAGTCCCTTCACTTCTCTGGGTCTCACTTTCCTCATCTGTAAAATGGGGGAGACTGTGAGCCCCACATGGAACAGGAAGTGTATATTATAGCTACCTGGGCTGCACCTCCAAGTGACACACTTGAGAAGTAAGCCACTCACATGCTTCAAACAAATCACTTCACCTACTGATGTCTTCCTAATGGGTGGAATGACTAGTACTCTTGCTTCTTCATGCTCGTAAATGGTTTCGTGACATTTTCCTAAAATATTGTTGTTGTTTTTTAACTGCAATGTGTCGCTACTGTCTGTGACTGTTAAAAGGCAAGAAATGAGTACTGAATTCTTTGGAATTGTTGTTAAAACTATGCTTTTAATAGCAGTTTTCAACATTTTTAAAAGGCAGAAGAGAAATTGTGAAACTGGGTAAGCAAGGCCTTTGTACCAGATCAATCTAAGGGACGAGAGAAATATGAGATATGAAAAATCTGGCGGCACCTCAAAATATTAATACAGTCCCAAACAACATTTTGGCAGAGGTTAATTTGAGAGCGGAATGCTGATGACTGAATATTTTTGCCACATAATCAGTGAAGAATAAAAGCATTTGGAACATTGCAGCTTAATCACACTAATTGCCACTTCCCATGAGATGAATATGGAATATATGGATGCTTCTTTATTTAGTAAAAAGGTTTGCTCCAGAGAGACCGATTTGGAGAGATTTGAAAATTTTTGCTGACCTGTCCATTCCCCTTACTTCACCTCCTGTTTTCACTTTTTCATTTAACAGCTGAACTTCCTTCACTGCCAAACCCTGAACAGAAAGTCAGAGATAGTTAAAATCCAATCAATCAGTGAAATTATAAATTGTTAATGGGACAAGCCACTATACCTGTCATTTGTTTTCTCTAAGCCAATGAGATAGGGGTTATCAAAGTTGGCTAGCCCTACTTACACACCTTACAGCTTATCTTTAAATCTCATTGGCTGGTTAGAAATTTCCACTGCTTTCTCAATCTATTCACGTATTAATTTGATGGACCGCAATGAATATAGCTTTGTGTAATCAGAAAATGCCTCCCATTCCTTATTGCCCAAATAGCCTCACCAGGCAACATACAATTAAATTTTCATCCTAACCAACTTTGTGGGAATTTTTCCCATGTCACTAAATAGCCCACTTTTCCACTTCTTTATTTCATCAGGAACCTTCCCATAATGCTCTCCATCGTTCTGCTTTCCCCGTATACTGATTGAACTGGAATTTGGCTGAACATATGAAATCTTATATGCATGTGTGAGTAAATGACTTTCCTCTTCCAGAAACTAGCATTTTGATCTTTTAGCATTTCCCTTGGCAAGGATTAATTTGATTTTTTTTTGGCTTAGCAGAACACAGAACACTAGAATAAAAAGTTATAAAAATGATGTTTTGCTTTCCTTGAAAAAATATTAATAACATTATGACCAATTTATAACAAAGAGAACTCTGCCCTTAGACGTAGACTTTGGAAGAAAGGGATTCTGGGTTTTTATAAATGCGTCCTGTTGTTGGAGCAGCTGAATAGTCATATCTGTGGTTACTGTAAAAAAAAAAGTGAACAATTAATAAAACAAATATTGTTGTCCATTACTCTTGGCGGTTGCCAAGATACTAACTGGCTGAGAAATGTGCACGTGTCTTCATCTCAAAAGCTCATCAAAGTAAATATCTATGTTTAGTTCATTATGGGCAGGGAATATGTCTACTAACTCTGTTGTACTCTCCCAAGTGCTTTGCACTCAGTAAATGCTCAGTAAATGCCATTGATTGATTGAATGATTTAACAGATGTGAAAGAAATCAACAGGAAAAAATAATGATTTTATGGCACAGTTTGGCACAGAGAAGCAGCGTGGCTTAGTGGATAGAGCACATGCCTAGGAGTCAGAAGGACCTGGTTTCTAATCCCAGTTCTGCCACTTGTCTGCTGTGTGACCTTGGGCAAGTCACTTAACTTCTCTGGCCCTCATCCATAAAATGGGGATTAAGACTGTGTCCAACCTGATTAACTTAGAACAGTATTTAGCACATTGTAAGTGCTTAATAAACAAATACCATTATTATTATTATTATTTAATACTCATTATCATTTCTGTCTTAGTGAATTCCAATCTGTGTTTGACTTGCATCCTGTATGGTTTCTCATCACGTGGCATTGACAACTTTTTCCCATCAATTTTAGCACCAAAATCTGGTCACGTGCTCACTAAGTGAGAAGTTTTGGGATATTAGTGGATGGCCAAAATATCATGTTGAGACCAGAAGTAGTAGAGTTGAACTTTAATATGCAGAAAATTCAAAATTCAAACATAGGTGATGAGATTGTAACGTATCAATACAATGTAAAGTTCTAAGTGGACGGAAAACACCGTGGTATGGGGAAAAAGAAGAGTTATAAAGTACCACTTTTCTGAATGGAGAAATCCAAACATCACTGAACCAGGTATGGAGTGCACAGTAAAATCTCCAATTCACAGGAGACACAATCTACCCTACAATGTGGTGAATGTCATGCAGCTAGACATAAACCGAAATATAGACTGCCCAAGGATCTCATAACTCTAAATGGGTAGAAAAGTGGCAAGCGAATCCATCAACAGTGTTTACTTAGCACTTATCTGTGTAGAGCTCTTTACTAAGCACTGTAGTAAATTATCTGCAATTTATTTACTTAGTACAGTGTTTTGCACACAGCAAGCTCTTAATAAATACCACTGAATGAATGAATGGAGAGATATTTAGTGTGAATCTCTTCTCGATAATTCATTTAGGGAGATTTAATGCAAAAAACTACATGAGAATGGACTCTGAGCTATCATTCGCAACTCAGGACAGAGAATTTGAAGCCAATGCTGTCTTCCAAATCATTCCAGAAGAAGGACGCATTCAAGGTTTAAGCCTTCCCTGCACTTCGTCTGCAAGGTGGAACTGGGCAAAAGCCAACCAATAATAATAACTTTATAATCCTGGGGAGAGCAGGTAGCATCTCTAGGTGTGTGTCATTTCCAGACACCTATGTTCACTTTGCAATGTCCTCTGATTGTGCTTGGAATATATGGGGCAATGTGCAAGTGAAGTTGAACTTAGTTTTGATATCATTGCCTTCCTTGAAGTCTGGCTTATTTAGATTATAGCTAGCCCTTATTTGAGCCACTGGAAGTCATTTTCTTATCAGGAGAAGTCTTTGAAAGACAAATGGATAGTCAAGGAGAGAGAAGATTTTGATTATGCTAGGTAATTTTGTTTTTTTTCTTACCTTCCCGAGAAGAAGGAATTTTTCCAACCTTGTGAAACTGGCCCTGACTGTGAGAAAACTACTCTGGCTGTATTAAAATGACCTAGGAGAACTATTAGGCCACCTTGCAAATAAGAGCAAAAATTTGATCAACAGGCCCTTCTCCTAGGCTAAAAAGACTCTCTTGGACAGACAATCAACTTTCTCTGCAATAACTTGTTGTGGGCAAGAAATGTTCATTCATTCAATCGTATGTATTGAGCGCTTACTGTGCACAAAGAATGTGTCTGCCAACTCTAATGTACTGAACTCTGTCAAGTGGTTAGTACAGTGCTCTGCACAAAGTTAGCACTCAAAAAATACCATTGATGATGATAACTAGCCTCATTCCTCTCCCACTACAATCCACTCAGCGTGTTCTGCTCTTGTAACACCAAACACTTCACTGAGAGTCCAATTCACTTCCCTCCACTTTGCCCCCTTGCTCACACCCTCCTTCCTCTGGGAACTGCCTCCCACTTTACACATGACAGACCGCCATTCTGTCCAAATAAAATCATAGCACCTCCAGGAAGCCTCTTATGACTAATAATTATGGCACTCATTTAGTGCTTATAAGGTGCCACACATTGTTCTAAGCCCTGGGATAGGCACAAGCTAATCAGGTCAGACACAGTCCCTGTCCCACAGAGGGCTCACACTCATTCCCATTTTCAGACGAGGGACTGAGGCACAGAGAAGTGGTGTAACTTGCCCAATGTCACACAGCAGACATGTGGCAGAGCTGGGATTAGAATCCAGGTCTCATGCTCATTCATTCATTCATTCATTCAATCATATTTATTAAGCATTTACCATATGGAGAGCACTGTACTAAGTGCTTGTTAGTACAACAATAAATAGTGACATTCCCTGACCACAGCGAGCTCACAGTGTAGAGGAGGGTAGACAGACATCAGTACAAATAAAGAAAATTACAGATATGTATATAAGTGCTGTGAGGATGGGGGGGCAGGGAGGGCATGGGCAGAGAAGAACAAAAGAAGCAAATGAAGGTGATGAAGAAGGGAGTGGGAGATAAGGAAAAGTGGGGCTTAGTCTGGGAAGGTCTCTTGGAGGAGATGTGCCTGCAGTAAGGCTTTGAAGGAGGGGAGAGTAATTGTCTGGAGGATTTGAGGAGGGAAGGCAATCCAGGCCAGATGCAAGACATAGACCAGGGCCAGAGACTCCTACTCTAGACTCCCTGACTTTGCCATAGCGATTACCCTAAGCACTGTGATAGTCACCCCACTCCCAAACCCACTGCACTTTTATACATACTTCTATACTCTCTGGCCTCCCCTACCCATAACCTATTTTAACATCTTTCTTCCCGCCAGGTTATAAAATGCTTCTGTGCTAGGATCGTGTCTAACAACTGTCGCATCATGCTTTCTGTGATCTGCATACAGTAAATGCTCAATAAATACGATTGATTGAATGATTGACTGGTCTTGTCTACCTATACGTACGTAGAAGCTGCACCATTCTCCCTGATAATACTTTTTCTAACTCCGGTCTTTCTTCCTCAGATCTTAACTACTGAACCTGAACTGAGAAGCAGCATGGCTCAGTGAATGGAAAAAGCACGAGTCAGAGGTCATGGGTTCTAATCCCAGTTCCGCCGCCTGTCAGCTGTGTGACTTTGGGCAAGTCACTTAACTTCTCGGTCCCTCAGTTATCTCATCTGAAAAATGGGGATTAAGAGTGTGAGCCTCATATGGGACGACCTGATTACCTTGTATCTCCCCCAGCGCTTAGAACAGTGCTCAGTACATAGTAAATGCTTAACAAATACCAACATTATTATTATTAATCCCAGCTCCACCACTTGTCCACAATGTGACTTTGGGCAAGTTATTTAACTTCTCTGTGTCTCATTTACCTCTTCTGTAAAATGGGGATTAAGACTGTAAGCCCTACATGGGAGAACCTGATTACCTTGTATCTACCTCAGCCTGTTATTGGGCAGGGATTGTCTCTATCTGTTGCCAAATTGTACACTCCAAGCACTTAGTACAGTGCTCTGCACCTAGTAAGCGCTCAATAAGTACTATTGAATGAATGAATGAATGAATGTTTATAACAATGCTTGGCACATAGTAAGTGCTTAACAAATACCATCATTATTATTATTACATGCAATAATCCAAGGCCTCTTGGATCACAGATTTATATGGTAGCAAAGCTACACTATTGCTCTTAAACTTCCCCATGATGACCAACTCTTGATAGCCTTGGGCTGACACACCTCCATAAGCCACTAATTTAAAAGGAAAGTCAGCATGACTATAATATCTCTTTTCGGGGTTGTGCTCAAAGTCCAGAAATCAGCTGGTTTTTCGATTTATTTTTCCTAGATGAATGACCTGGTAACTGCCAACTCTAAAGCTTGTTTGCCACTTTTTTGCCCATTTTGCTCTAACAGCTTTTCCAGTGGTTTATCTTGAGCTGCCTGGCAATTCCCCACATGGAAGGGTAAGGTGAGGAACCTGTGAATTGGATATTTGGCTGGGTATACCGCATTCAGGCCATTTGTGAAAATGATCATTAAAATGGCTTCTCCATTCAAAAAATGGTCATATATTCCTACTCTTTTATTCCTATCTTAACATGTTTTTCAAATTTTCCCAGGAATCCCATTATAACTGCTTTTTGTGGTTTTAACACAAATAGCTTTGTTGTGGGCTCAGGTGTTACCCTTCTATCTATGTGCTTATAAGACCTCTTTAAAGAGCTATAGAATAATAATAATAATGTTGGCATTTGTTTAAGAGCTTACTATGTGCAGAGCACTCTTCTAAGCGTTGGGGTAGATACAGGATAATCAGGTTGCCCCATGTGAGGCTCACAGTTAATGCCCATTTTACAGATGAGGTAACTGAGGCACAGAGAAGTTAAGTGACTTGCCCACAGTCACACAGCTGACAAGTGGCAGAGCCGGGATTCAAACTCATGACCTCTGACTCCCAAGCCCAGGCTCTTTCCACTGAGACAAGAATAATGAGATAAAATTTAGCCTTATGCATACTCGCTGAATTTAAACTTTATTATTAATTTTCCTGTGTTGTCAGGTTTAAAAGTGAAAGTCCCCAGTTTGTAATTCCCAGGATCATCTTAGGAATCGTTCCTTTATATGGGAATTATATGGGTGGTTGATCAGTCCTTTAGTATAGTGGCCATTAGCAGTGAGAGGTCACATTTTCTTTCTAGGAATTTTGCATATTTCCCTCCAAATTCTTTCAGGACTCAGTGATTTGTTTATATGTAGTCCTATGCTTTGGTCTCAAGCAATCTGCATGTTTACCAGATTTGAGGTAGTGCCTCTTACTTTCCTGCACACACACACACACACACACACACACAAAAGCCTGAGTATGGGAACCTACTTAGGTATAATAAATAGTTGTCCTTCATATTTAATGATGACACCACTGATGGTGAATTTCAGCATTCAGAGTAGTGTGGCAGCTAAAGCCGATACAAAATCCACAATCCTGGACAAATTGTGCATATTAAAAAAAGGCTTTCCCTTGTGTTATCATGTTTGATACTTTTTTAATACTATGTATGTGTTAAGCACTTACTATTTTCCAGGCACTGTACTAAACACTGGGGTAGATACAAGCTAGTCAGGTTGGACGCAGTCTCTGCCCCACATGGAATTCTTAGTTCCCCGTGTACCATGTTGGTCTATACTTTGCAATTGAAACCACGTTCTCAGCTGCAATGTAGCATGATCTGAGTTTTGTTTTATCTGTCTTTGAGCATTCCCACTGCCCTCTTGGCTTTCAATTTCTCAGTTTCAGTTCTCCACCCATCAGTTGTTAGGTATTCTCCTGTCACTCAGTCTCCTCACTTATCCCACTCAGCATAGCTGTGTTGATGTAAGTGTAGCTTCAGTAATATTCCTCATATCATTTTAAGAAAAGTCTTAGATAAATAATTTAGTCCCCAATCAATTGTTCATTTTTCATTTAGGTCATCATGCAGTGTCCCTGATTTCACTCTTGACTTTCTGCTTTTGGATCTATTTAAAACAGACTCCATTATCTGGGGTCCCTTGAATAAGCCTTACCCTACTCTTTTTTGCCAATATAATTTCAATTTTGTATCTGATCTTCCACTCTCTATGATTTTCCCCATTTTCCTAACTCCACTGAGTTTTCTCTTTTTTAAAGGAAAATGTTTTCCTCTAATAACCACTTTTACTTTGCCAGTTAGCCTTGCAAGGTTTTGGAATGATTGAATGAGTTTTTGCAGGGAGAGGGAAGATTTTATTTTATTTTTTTTTTATTCTGAGGCACACATTTTATATATACTATTTTCTTTTATTTGAGTCCAGGGAAAATGGATTGTCATTCAAAGTTCTCCTGTAATGTGCTAATACTCAATGAAATACAGCTAGAAAGTAAAAAAAAAAAACATAAAAAGCATTATGTTTGATTCCTAAAATACTTTCCATTTGAATAAACCCACACATATATTATTGATGGGTGAAATGAATTTTACAAAAGGATATTGCTTTTTATTAAACCTAATGGATTCCCTTAAAAATGAGCAAGACTTCAAATTCAGATTTACCTGTATGAGACTTGTTTATTCTGCTTGCATGAACAAGTCAAAAAGGCTCCACCGAGGATATCAAGGAGGCACCCAAACCAGCCTATGTATAAAGCACTTCCTAGTTCATATCTGGAATGAAGAACAGCACCTCATTATTTCAAGAAGCATTGTTGGAAAAATAAAATGTACCCCCCAGCGCCTGTGATTCTTGAGGAAATCTTTGCACTCCTTTTCTCATAAGCCACTTATTGCATTTGAATATTTTAGGAAGTCTGAATTCACTCCCATACCCTAAACACTGTGTAACTTTCTACCTCCTGCTGCCTCTTGTCCCTCTTGGAGACTGTTAGGTTTTAAACCTTGAAAAGTTCTCAAGAGAAGTGGCATATATTTTGAAGTGGTTCCAAGTCTGAAAACAATTTTAAAGTGATCTGAGTTCATTTGGTTCTGAATGGGTCATTCCCTCAGAACAGAAATATACTGGCCCCAACCCCCTCACAGCTGGACTACTGCAGTCGAGAAGCAGTATGTCATAGTGGAGAGGGCCCAAGGCTGGGAATCGGAAGGTCAGGGGTTGTAATCCCGACTCTGCCAACCTGTCTGTTGTGTGACCTTGGGCAAGTCATTTTTTCTCTGTGCCTCATTCATTCAGTTGTACTTACTGAGTGCTGACTGTGTGCAGAGCACTGTACTAAGCTCTTGAAAAGCACTTGAAAGCGCATGTCTAAAACTGAGCTTCTTATCTTCCCTTATCTCCCTCCCAAACCCTGTCCTCTCCCTGACTACCCTGTCACTGTGGAAGGGCATGACCATCCTTCCCGTCTCACAGGCCGGCAACCTTGGTTTCATCCTTGACTCAGCTCTCTCACTCTCCCCACACATCCAATTCGTCACCAACACCTGCCGGTCTCACCTTTACAATATGGCCAAGATCCACCCTTTCCTCTCCATCCAAACGGCTATCGTGCTAGTACAAGCTCTCATAATATCCCGACTGGATTATTGTGATCTCCCATCCTCCTTTCTCTCCCCGCTCCAGTCTATTCTTCATTTTGCTGCCCAGATTATCTTCCTACTGAAACACTCTGGGCATGTCACTCCCCTCCTCAAAAGCCTCCAGTGATTGCCTATCAACCTTTGCACAAAACAAAAATTCCTCACTCTTGGCTTCAAAGCTCTCCATCACCTTGCCCCCTCCTACCTCACCTCCCTTCTATCTTTCTACTGCCCACCCCGTACATTCTGCTCCTCTGCCTCTCACCTCCTCACTGTCCCCCGTTCATGCCTATCCCACCATTGACCCCTGGCCCACGTGCTACCGCTGTCCTGGAATGCCCTCCCTCCTCATCTCCACCAAATTAACTCTCTTCCCCTCTTCAAAGACCTACTGAAAGCTCACCTTCTCCAAGGGGCCTTCCCAGACTGAGCATCCCCTTTCTCTCTGCTCCCCTTCCCCTCCCCTCCTTCAACCCTCTGCTCCTCCCTCTTCCCCTCCCCCAGAACTGTGCTCATTTGTATATATTATTTATTACCCTATTTATTTTGTTAATGAGGTGCACGTCCCCTTGATTCTATTTATCTTGATGATGTTGTCTTGTTTTTGTTTTGTTTTGTTCTGTTTTGCTTTGCTATCTGTCTCCCCTATTTAGACTGTGAGCCCGTCATTGGGCAGGGATTGTCTCTAACTGTTGCTGAACTCTACATTCCAAGCGCTTAGTACAGTACTCTGCACATAGTAAGTGCTCAATTAATACTATGAATGAATGAATGAAAAGTACAATTCAGCAGCAGATAGAGACAATCCCTACCCAACAATGGGCTCACAGTCTACAAGAGGGACACAGGAAACAAAACAAACAAGTAGACAGGCAACAATAGCATCAGAATAAATAGAATTATCTCGGTTACCTCATCTTTAAAATGGGGATTAAGAGCCCCATGTGGGACAGGAACTGTGTCCAACCTGATTACCTTGTATCTACCCCAGCACGGCTTGGCACATAGTAAGCGCTTAACAGATGCCATAATTATTATTATTTTTATCTGTAAAAAGGCGGATTGAGCCTTTGAGCCCCACATGGGACAGGACATTGCCCAACCCAATTTGCTCGTATTCACTCCAGTGCTTAGTACAGTGGCTGGCACATAGTAAGCTCTTAACAAATACCATTATTATTATTATTACAGTTGAAACTTTCTTCCCTGCCTCTATGAGTTCATCCTTCTTGTCTTTCTAATACTTAACCTAAGTCTAAATAAGTCATTTTCCTTCTCTTGCCTAAGCTCCTGCTATGCCCCTTCTAAGTTCTCCCCTTCATTCAAGCAAACCTGCTTGCCATTCCATTTCCCTCGCTCCTTGACTCTGTCCTATTTCCCCAGCTATTTCCCTTGGCCTCAGATATCTTCCTCCCTCATTTCTCCTCTCTACCAGATCATCTTGAGAAGTCTATTAAATACCTCACTCTTCAGTGAGGCCTTGAGAGAGTCAACCCTACTGTTCAGGTATATCAACCATCCAAGTGTTTTTAATTATTTTTATAATTATTAATATTAATAATAGTATTTTAAGTGCTTACTGTGTGCCAGGCATTGTACTAAGCACTGGGGTAGATACAAGTAAATCGGATGGACACAGACCCTTTTTCACAATGGGGCTCACAGTCTTAATCCCTATTTTACAGATGAGATAACTGAAGCACAGGGAAGTGAAATGCCTTGTCCATGGTCACACAGCAGGAATGTGGCAGAGCCAGGATTAGAACCCAGGTCCTTCTGACTCCCAGACCCATACTCCATCTACTTACTAGGCCATGCTGCTCATACATATCTCTATTCTACTGAGGTTTATTCATTCATTCATTCAATAGTATTTATTGAGTGCTTACTATGTGCAGAGCACTATACTAAGCGCTTGGAATGAACAAGTCGGCAACAGATAGAGACAGTCTCTATATTTCTGTCACATGTGCTCAAGTTTCTTTTTATGTTTGTGGATTTGAATGATTAGATTTATGCTTAACCGACTGAGGGTAGTACTCTCATCTTATTCTTGCTTTATAATTCACCAGAGTTCTAGTACAGTAATCTGCACACAGTAGATGTTCAAGAAATATAAAGTGGACTGACTGATGGGCTCCAAAATCACCCTCTCAAGATGGATCCCGACTACCACAATAGCCTCCTTTCAAATTCTTCTGTTACCTGAGGATAACTGCTATTTTTAAATCCATTTTGATGCATGTCCTTTGTCAGACCTTGGAGAATCCAGTGAAAAATTACAATATTAAACTATATGCCCTTTTTGAGAACATACTGTTCACTGAATATGCTGAAGGATAGCTTATTTGCCGAAGAGAAGCCTTATTAAAATCACATCTCCTCCAGGAGGCCTTCCCAGACTAAGCCTTCATTTCCTCTACTCCCTCTACCCTCTGCGTCACCAGTTCAGTTAGCTCTATATCCTTTAAGCATTTGACGTTCACCCCACCCTCAGCCCAGCAACATTTATATACATATCTGTAATTTACTTTCATGTCTGTCTCCCCTTCTAGACTGTAAGCTCTTTATGGAGAGTGGATGCAGTTTCCAACTCTGTTGCACTGCTCTCTCCCAAGTACTTAGTGCTGTGCTCTGCACATAGTAAGTGCTCAATAAATACCATCGATTGATAGATTAACTGACATTGATTTTCTCCCATGGAAATAATTTTCTAGTTCCAGAAATACTAGTGATGACTTTAGGGAAAGGAGGACTAGCTGTCAAAGGCAAGTAACCTGAGACGGGTGCAGTTTGTTTCTGGTTCTTCTTAATAGAGTTATAGTCATACTGTCCATGCCCTGGAAGGGAGTTCACATTCTCCCACACAGATTCTTTCCCCTATATGGATCCATGGACAAGTATATAATAATAATGATGGTATTTGTTAAGCATTTACTATGTGCCAAGTGCTGTTCTAAGCACTAGGGTAGTTACAAGGTAATCAGATTGTCCCACGTGGGACTCACACTCTTAATCCCCATTTTACAGATGAGGTAACTGAGGCACAGAGAAGTTAAGAGACTTGCCCAAAGTCACACAGCAGACAAATAGTGGAGCTGGGATTAGAACCCATGACCTCTTACTCCCAAACCTGTGCTCTTTCCACTAAGCCATGCTGCTTCTCAGAAAGAGGGTGGAAGTCCCCATGTGGAGAAGAGATCCCACCAATTCAACTGTGGTGGACTGTGTCCAACCTGATTAGTTTTTATTTTTCCCAGTGCTTAGTACTGTGTCTGGCACAGAGTAAGGGCTTAACAAATGCCATTTAAAAACAACAAAAACTGATCTGACCAAAAGTGCTAATTAAGCACCACAATTAGCTCCCTTCCCCCATGATTGAGCTGCCTAATGGTACTACAAATTCAGAAAATGAGAATTGAAACTCTGAGTCCCAAGTGGGTCAAGGACTGTGTCAAACCTGATTTACCTGTTTCCATTCCAGCACTTAATCCAGTACTTGGCACATAGTAAGTGCTTAACAAATACCACACTTATTATTATCATTACTATTATTAGACGTTTTCTCCACCTCCTCGGAAGGGAAGTAACCCCACCACTATCTGAGATCCTGTCATACCTCCCTCACCAAGCCTTTGGGCCAAAACACCATCTTTTCCATTTAACAAGCAAGTGTTAAAATTGAGCTTATCCGGGGGCAAAGCGAAACACAATAATGGTTTCACTCCCACAAAACATGACCCTGAATATTTTGGAAAGGAGAGCTACATTAAATCAAAATAACTGACTCCATCTGGGGAGCAAAAGATCAGTCATTTTAGAGGGACATATTATTACTAAGATTAACAAACCAGGATAGTCTAAAAGGCATACCTCCAAAATAAGTTTTTAGAATTGTATCACTGCTTCTTTGGCTCAGCATTTAGAAGCAGTAAAATTTTATGTTTAACTGCAGAAACAAAATATTGATTAAAAAAATGAATGAGGATTGAGAAAGCAGGAAAAGAGTATTGTCATGGTAGATGATAGATTGTGTTCATTGCTTTCAATCCAGAGGATAGGATGGACAACGGAAACTGCATCTGATGTTGCAATAACTGGCCATGTCTTTGCCCTCAAGGCTGGGATTAATGTGGAGGTTGGAAAGGATACACTCTTAGAAAAACAAAGTATTTTGGAATGAGAATGGCAACATGCTGATTAATGATAGGAATCCATCAATCAGTGGTATTTACTGAGAGCTTACTGTGTGCAGAGCACTGTACTAAGCTCTTGGGAGAGTACAATACAGAGCAGAGATAAGTGCTATCACAGTTGCTACCAGCAGGAGCAGGATGTTTTTAAAGCTGAAAAAATGGTAAAAACACTGATGAATAATTTTACCAAAAGTATTCCTTTCAATTAATAATAATTGCAGATACTATATAATAATGTTGGTATTTGTTAAGCGCTTACTATGTGCCAAGCACTGTTCTAAGCGCTGGGGTAGACATAGGGGAATCAGGTTGTCCCACATGGGGCTCACAATCTTAATCCCAATTTTACAGATGAGGTAGCTGAGGCACCGAGAAGTTAAGTGACTTGCCCAAAGTCACTCAGCTGACAAGTGGCCGAGCCAGAATTCAAACCTACAACTTCTGACTCCAAAGCCCATGCTCCTTCCACTGAGCCACACTACTATATGCCAAACACGGTATTAAAGAGCTGGGGTAGATGCAATATAATGAGATCATACACTGTCTCCGTCCCACATGAAACTCACAGTCTTCACTCGGCCCTCATTTCTCCTCTTTTCCCTCCCTTCTAAACTACTTCTGCACTTGGGTCCAAACCCCTTTAAGCATTTTGATATTCACTCTCCCCGCACCCACAGCATTTATGTTCATATTCTTATACTCCCCCACTTCCCTTATCAGTAATTGATTGTTATATCTGTCTTCCCTTTTAGACAGCAAACTCTCTATGGGTCGGGAACGTGTCTGCCAACTCTACAGTACCGTGCACTTTCAAACGCTTGGAAGAGTGCTTGGGAAAGAATGAGCTCTCAATAAACATCACTGATTGATTGATTGAATCCAAATTGAATCAGAACCTGAGACAGTGCCTTAGTCAGATGAGCGCTAAGTGATGCATAGCTACTAAAGGCATCTTTGCGCTGACTCTGGGACAGGCAGATGCTCCTCAGCCAGAGCCAGTCAATAAAAAGCCATTATGTCCTGTAGATCTGACCTGAAAAAAGACAGAGCCAGTTCCACTGGATTGGCAAGGTACAGCACTCAGGTAACAGTCCAGCTGAGATTCTAATCCCAGCTCTGCCACATCTCTGCTGGGTGACCTTAGGCAAACCACTTAACTTCTCTGTGCCTCGGTTTCCCCATCAGTAAATCAGGGATTAATCCTACTCACTTATACCTAGACTGTGAGCCCCCTTTTGGGACAAGGACTGTGTCCAACCTGATCATTTCTTATTTACCCCAGCGGTGAGTAGAGTGCTTGGATATAGTAGGCATTTAACAGAAGCTGTATTTATTGTTATTATTATGATTATACTATTTATTATCCTCTGTTGATCCATTTAAAGAAACAGGGACCAGAGTCAAGGGATTGCTTTTTCTGTCTAGGGAGTGATATGGAGTTCAAACTCCTCAAAGCAGTGGGATTCATGATTGTCCCTGAGTGAAGACGCAGAAGAGAATCAACTTGATGGAGGCTGTCTTATGACTGGTAAAGAAGTTTAGAAGAGGGACTCAGCAAACACCATGAAATTAGGAGGCAAAACTGAACTGAGGAAGATTTGGGTAAACTGGGAGAAAAAGAACTGAGGGGAAGGGATTTCTCCATTCTGTTCATGAAATTCACAGACAAAGGAGCCCTGAGAGAGAAGCACCCACCTCCACCATGCCAAGCTGACTGACCCAAGCAGGACATGAGCATCTCCAGCAATAGCCCATCTTCCTAGTGTTAACAATAATAATAACAATAATAATTGTGGTATTTGTTAAGCTCTCACTAAGCACCAGGCACTGTACTAAGTGCTAGGGTGGATACAACCAAACTGGGTCGGACACAATCCCTGTCCCATGTGGGGCTCATGGTCTCAATCCCTATTTTACAGTTGAGGTAACTGAAGTAACAGAGAAGTGAAGTGACTTGCCTGAGGCCACACAGCACACAAGTGGTGGAGCAAGAATTAGAACCCATGACTTTCTGACTCCCCAGCTCATGCTCTATCCACTACACCAGCTGCATTATGGATAGTCATCCTGGGGCAACCTGGAAGTTCTGGGACTCCTTAACATCATAGTTTTCATATCCAGACCAATCGATCAACCAATCAGTTAAATCAGTGGTATTTATAGAGCACTTACTATTTGAAGAGTCCTTTTTTTAATTTTTTAGGGTATTTGTTAAGTGCTTACTATGTGCCAGGCACTGTACTAAGTGCTGGGGTAGATACAAGTAAATTAGGTTGGACACAGTCCCTGTCCCACATGGGGCTCACAGTCTTAGTCCCCATTTTACAGTTGATATAACTGAGGCCCAGAGTAGTGACGTGACTTACCCAACAGAGCAGGTAGGAGAGGAGCTGGGATTAGAACCCAGATCCTTCTGACTTCCAGGCCCATGTCTTAACCACTAGTCCTCACTGCTTCTCTAGCTCTGTACTAAGTCCTTGGGAAAATACTATCCAACAGAGTTGGTAAACCCTTTCTACCCACAATGAGTAAGGTGTCCCCTTCCTTCACTTGCTCTGAGAACTGCTAAGCTGAGGTTAATTTGACCAAACTTCCATTTAGGGGCATAAAAGAAAACCCAGGGCAGTCACTTACTTGGTTCCACCATCCAGTGGGTCAAAAAACTGAGCAGTGATCCTGGCAGCATACCAAGACAGGGTCACCAGAGCCAAAACCCCTGCAGGAACACAAATCAACAGATATATATTGCAGCTAGACTTTCTGTGGGATGAGAATCTGCCTGAGGACTGAAAACTGAGGAAGAAAGGATGGATCAGGGCAGCATAATCACTTATTCACTCAGTTGTATTTATTGAGAGCTTACCATGTGCAGAACACTCTATGAAGTACTTGGGAGAATACAATACAAAACTAAACAGTCACATTCCCTGCCCACAACAGCTTGCAGTCTTGCATGGGGGAGACAGGCATTAATATAAATAAATTACAGTTATATCATAAGTGCTATGGGGCTGGGATGGAATATGAACAGAAGGAGCAAGTCAGGCCAATGCAGAAGGGAGTGGGAGAAGAGGAAAGGGTGGCTTGGTCAGAGAAATACCTAATGTACTCAGAGCTAGGGAGAGCACAGAAGAGAAAAATAAGACGTGACTTCTTGGATCTTTAGATGCTCATCATCTAGAAACAAAGATCATTACTCAAAGATGTGTCAGTTTAAGATATCTCACAATTTAATTGTTGATGATTCAAAATGGTAACAATTCAAATAATAATAATTAATAATAATTATCGTAGTATTTGTTAAGTACTTTCTATGCACCAAGCACTGTATTAATTGCTGGGGTAAATACCAGATAATCCAGTCCCACATGGGCCTCACAGTCTAAGTAGGAGGGAGCAGAGAATGAATTCCCATTTTACAGATGAGGGAACTGAGGCCCAGGGAAGTGAAGTGTCCAGAATAGAGCTCCTTATCTTCCCATCCAAACCCTGTCCTCTCTCAGACTTTCCCATCACTGTGGATGGCACCACCATCCTTCCCCTCTCACGAGCCCATAATCTTGGTGTTATCCTTGACTCTGCTCTCTCATTCAACCCACATATTCAATCCGCCACCAAATCCTGTCAGTCCCACCTTCACAACATCACTAAAATCTACCCTTTCCTCTCCATCCACACTGCTACCACGTTAATGCAATCACTCATCCTATCCCACCTGGATTACTGCATCAGCCTCCTTGCTGACCTCCCTACCTCCTACCTCTCCCCACTCCGGTCCATACTTCATTCCACTGCCCAAATTATCTTTTTACAGAAATGTTGAGGGCATATCACTCCTCCTCCTTGAAAATCTCCAGTGGTTGCCTATCCACCTCCATGTCAAACAAAACCTCCTCACCATTGGCTTTAAAGCTGTCCATCACCCTGCCCCCTCCTACCCCACCTCGCTTCTCTCCTTCTATGACCAAGTCTGCATACTTCGATCCTCTGGTGCTAACCGTCTCACTGTGCCTTGATCTTGCCTTTCTCTCCACCAACCCCTGACCCATGTCCTATCTCTGCCCTGGAATGCCCTCCCTCCTCAAATCTGCCAGAAAATTACTCTCCTCTGCCCTCAAAGCCTTACTGAAGGTACATCTCCTCCAAGAGGCCTTCCCAGGCTAAGCCCCACTTTTCCTCATCTCCCTCTCCCTTCTGCGTAGCTCTGACTTGCTCCCTTCGCTCTTCCCCACCTCTTCCCGCCCCACAGCGCTTATGTGTCCATCCATAATTTTATTTATTTATATTGATGTCTATTTGTATTGTTGTCTGTCTACCCCACTCTTGACTGTAAGCTTGTTGTGGGCAGGGATTGTCACTCTATATTGCTGCACTGTACTTTCCCAAGTACTCAGTACAGTGTTCTGCAGACAGTAAGCACTTAATTAATATGATTGAACAAATGAATGAATAAGGTCACACAGCAGACAAGTGGAGGAGCTGGGATTAGAACCTAGGTCTTTCTGATTCCCAGGCCTGTGTCCTATCCCCTAGGCCCCACCGTTCCTCAAAATTCCAAATTCAACAACTCAAAAATTCCCATTTCGGAAGTGGAAGTTTTGTATAGAAGTCATTTTCACTCCAACGGCTTCTTCATATCAACCACATAATAGACCAATGGTTTCTTACCACTTAAAATAAAAAGCGATCCTCCAGTCACTGCGATCTTTCCTTTGGTTTTTTCATCAGTAGAGCCCACGTTGGTGCACTGCAAACCAAACATGGACAACATGGTGGCCAGAAACCCCAAAACAAGGGATGCGATCATTAGAGCCCGACAGGCTTGTATGTAATCTGCAACAAAAAAAGAAGAGTCCTCACCCGTTTTTTATGGACAGGAACCACAGGGTTCTACTCTATTTCACAAGGACATTTTCTTCAGCATAACACATATTGTTTCTAAAAGGTATAGGAAGACTTTATTAGCATCTGGAAGAATATTCTAATTTAGATTCAGACACAGAGGAGGTTATAACTATCCCTCCATACAACCCCCTGGGGGGCTGCAACCTATACAGTTTGTTCCCTCACCCCTTATGTATGCCTGCATAGCCCTGTTTCTCCTAATCACTACTGGGAATTAAATTCCTAATTATGAGTAAGTAAAAGAGGGATGTTATCCCTGCTTCCACCTGAAGCCACTCAGTGGAATCAAATAATGTAGAATCAAATAAAGAAACAGTATAACCTAATGGATAGAGCACAAGTGAGTAAGTCAGAAGAACTTAAGTTCTATTCATTCAATCGGTCATATTTTTGAGCACTGATTGTGTGAGAGCACTGTACTAAGCACTTGGGAGAATACAATACACCAAGAAACAGACACATTCACATTCCCTGCCTACCATGAGCTTACAGTCTAGAATGGGGGAGACAGACATTAATATAAATAAATAAATTATAGGTGTGTACATAAGTAAAGTGGGACTGGGCCGGGGGGATGAACACTTGAAGGAAATCAGGGTGACACAGAAGGGAGTGGGAGAAGAGGAAAGGGGAGGATTAGTCAGGGAGGAGATGACATAGTGGATAGAGCAAGGGCCTGGGATTTGGAAGGGAGTGGGTTCTAATCCTGGCTCTGACACTTGTCTGCTGACCTTGGGCAAGTCACTTCACTTCTCTATGCCTCCATTCCCTCATCTGTAAAATGGGGTTAAGACTTTTGAGCCCCATGCGGGACATGGACTGTGTCCAACCTGATTAGCTTGCATCTAGCCCAGTGCTTAGAATAGTGCCTGGCACATAGAAAGTGCTTAGCAAATACCATAAAAAAGCAGGACCTAAATGAAGGGATGGCTACAACCCATCATAAACTTCAGTCAGATCATCAGCTAGGTGAGTTAGTTTTCCACCTCCTAACATGGCAGAGAGCATTTTTTTAATGGTATTTGTTAAGTGTTATGTATCAGACACCGTTCTAAACACTGGGGTAGCTAAAAGTTAATTAGGTTGGACATGCATGGGGCTCCCAGTCTAAGTAGGAGAGAGAACAGGGGAACTGAGGCACAGAGAAGTTAAACCACTTTCCTGAGTTCACTCAGCAAGCAAGTGACAAATTAGAATTAGATTAGATTAGATTAGAGTAGGGATTAGAATTCAGCTACTCTTGATTCCCAGGCCTATGCTCTTTCCCCTGGCCGTGCTGCTTTTCTAGGCTTTCCTAGTGCCTTCCCAGTAGTGAAAACCCCTTTCCAAAGCACATTTTGGATATAATTTTGCATACTTAGCCTTGGTGGGGGCTGGGGGGTATTCAGAAGTACAGGCACCATCACAACTGGTTCATAAATGGAGTAATAGAGACAAGGGGAGGGAAAATGCCATGCCCAGACTCACCCAGCTAGTCAGAGTCCGGCAAATTAGACCTTTCCATCCCAAATACTAGTCGTATGCTCTATCCACTCTAGGACACTGACTCAGAGGCCCCCAGATGGATTAGCAATCTTGAGAAAAGAGCTTCTTGTCAGGGACTTCAATATTTTGAAAATCAGAGGGAAGTCAATGGGTGGGGAAAGGATCTGAATGTAACCATAAATAGAGCTGAAATAAGGTTTTGCTAGAAATCAGAAGCAAAATTCCCTGTTGGATGCTGATTGTTGGAGTTCTATTCCATTTTATTTGTCTTAAATGACTGTCAGTGAGGCACACAGCAGATTACTTTCAGGAATATATTCTGAAAGATGGCTCATGCCTTTTTTATAAAAAGGAATAAAAGAGAATGTATGAAAATAGCTAAGCAATGTGGCCTCATTTAAAAATCTCTCCCTAGAAGAGCTGTTCTGCTGGAGCTAATCACGCTTTATGGCAGCCAGCACAGATGTAGTTCTCTGTCCCCTACTTTTGCCTTCTCCAGGCCCTCACCCTAGTTACACCGAGGATCCCGTCAGACCGGCCCCTGGAGAAATTACTTTAAATGAGAAAGACAGAGACCCCTTGCTGAAAGAGTTTACCACCTTGAGGGTAGCTAGGACCCAGACAGAACTAAACATAAAAGAAGAATGTCAGAATTATAAAGTTCCTAAGCATTTTAACTCAGAAACATAGCATATATACATATGTTGTAGAGCTATGGCTAGTGACAAATGGCCAGTGTAGTTATTGGTGTTATCTGGACTAAAAGGGGGTGACCTAGGAAGACTTTAGGGAGAAGACAATAATAAGAGTATCTTTTAAGCACCTACTATGGGCCAGGCACTATACTAAGCCCTGGGGTAGATACCAAATATTTGGGTTGGATACAATCTCTGTCCCATATAGGGCCCAAAGTCTCAATCCCCATTTTATAGATGAGGTAACAGTCCCAGAGAAGTGAAGAGATTCACCCAAGGTCACACAAAAGACAAGTGGCAGAGCTAGGATTAGAATCCAGGGCCTTCTGACTCCCAGGCCTATGTTCTGTACACTAGGCCATGCTGCTCTGTGTTTTTTTAAGATAAAACCTAATTGGGGAGGATCAAATTTTCAATTGTGGTACCCTCTAAAAATTGTATTATCTTATGTAATGGACAAAGGTTCAGCAGATCAATCAGTGATATTTATTGAGCACTTTGTGTGCAAACACTGTACTTGGGAGAGTACCATACAACAGAGTTGGTAGACAAGTTCCCTGCCCACAATGAGCTTACATTCTAGAAGGATCAATATTAGGGATATAAGTTTAAATAAGAGCTCCATACCTGAGAAAAGATAATAATAATAATGGTATTTGTTAAGTGCTTACTATGTGCCAAGCACTTTCTAAGTGCAGAGGTAATTAGGTTGTCCCATGTGGGGTTCACAGTCAATCCCCATTATATAGATGAGGGAACTGAGGCACAGAGAAGTTAAGTGACTTGTCCAAAGTCACACTGCAGACAAGTGGCCAAGTCAGGATTAGAACCCGAGACTTCTAACTCCCAAGCCTGTGATCTTTCCACTAAGCCCCACTGCTTCTCTAGATGATAAGAAACTAGATGAATCTAGCTTGCTCATGTCATTAGAGAGTCACATCGGAGCTAGCACACCAGTAACCAACTGAGATCTATCCCTTTACACACTTAGATATATATCCTTCATACTGGATGCTGATAAAATGCCATCTTCTTCTAGACTGTAACCTCCTTGTGGGCAGGGATCATAACTACCAACTCTGTTGCATTGTACTTTCCAAAATGCTTACAGTGCAGGGCTGTACACACTCAATACAATACAATTGATTTACTGATTGATTGGTGGTGGAGACCTACTTACATATGTAAATAGCGCTCAAAGGTCAATGTGAGATCAATAGAACCTCCCACATTGTTCCCACATTGTTTATTAAGAGAAATAATAAAGGTGGTATTTATTAAGAGCTTCCTATGTGCCAAGCAGATCCTTAGGGAGTTGGTGGGTTTGTGTCTGTTTTCAAATCTTCATTTTCTCCTTGTTTTCATGAAGTCTTTGCTCTAGAGCAACTGTCCATCCATTTCCTCCTACTAGAATTGTTTGTGGTTGTGATCTCCCAACAGTCCTTTCCTCTCCAAAAACAGTTCGAGGCTATGCCTCACTGTATTTTCAAAACCTATATTTTTTCCTCTCCTGGGATGTGTATGTTCCTTTCCTGTTCCCTCTCTAGCAGCTATTGGGTATCCTGCTGTCATCCTTTCTTCTTGCATATGCCACCCAGCAGTACTGCATTGCGATGGGATTACTTTGTTGCGAGTAAGCTGACTGCATTTTAGGAAATAATGAGTAAGCTTATTCTTTCATTTAAAGTGGAATATTGCTCAAAGATGATGTTGCTGAAATTTCTCCAGGAGCTGGACATGTCTTTGATAACCATATCTACATCTCCTCCCCTGTTCCCTCTCCCTTCTTCCAGGATGACATCTCCTCCTGCCTTCAGGACATCCCCACCTGGATGTCCTCCCGCCACCTAAAACTCAACATGTCCAAGACTGAGCTCCTTATCTTCCCTCCCAAACCTTGTCCTCTCCCTGACTTTTCTATCACTGTGGGCAGCACTACCATCCTCCCATCTCACAAGTCTGCAACTTTGATGTCATCCTTGACTCAGCTCTCTCATTCACCCCACATACAATCTGTCACCAAAACCTGCCGATTTAACCTTCACAACATCGCCTCCTCTCCATCCAAACTGCTACCTTGTTAGTACAATCACTCATCATATCCCGACTGGATTGCTACCTCAACCTCCTTTCTGATCTCCCAACCTCCTGTCTCTCCCCACTTCAGACTATGCTTCACTCTGCTTCCCAGATTATCTTTCTCTAGAAATGGTCTGGGCATGTCACCTCTCTCCTCAAAAATCTCCAGTGGTTGCCTATCAACCTCCTTATCAAGCCCAAACTCCTCACTAATGGCCTCAAAGCTCTCCATCACCTTGCATCCTCCTACCTCACCTCCCTTCTCTCCTTCTACAGCCCAGCCCATATACTCCGCTACTCTGCCGCTAACCTTCTCACTGTGTCTCGTTCTCGCCTGTCCCGCCGTCAACCACTGCCCCACATCATACCTACAGCCCAGCCCATATACTCCACTACTCTGCCGCTAACCTTCTCACTGTGTCTCGTTCTCGCCTGTCCCGCCGTCAACCACTGCCCCACATCATACCTCTGGCCTGGAATGGCCTCTCTCCTCACACCCGCCAAACTAGCACACTTCCCCCCTTCAAAGCCCTACTGAAAGCTCACCTCCTCCAGGAGGCCTTCCCAGATTTTCCTCTGCTCCTCCTTCCCTCCCAATCGCCTCTACTCCCTCCCTCTGTTCTAACCCCTTCCATGCCCCATGGAACTTGTGTATATATGTACATATTTATTATTCTATTTATTTTATTAATGATGTTTATATATCTCTAGTTATATTGATTTATAATGCTGCTATCGATGCCTGCTTACTTGTTTTGTTGTCTGTCTCCCCACTTCTAGACGATGAGCCCACATTTGGGTAGGGATTGTCTCTGTTGCTGAATTGTACTTTCCAAACGCTTAGTACAGTGCTCTACACACAGTAAGTGTTCAATAAACACAACTGAATGAATGAATGTCTTCTATAAGCGTTTTAGGTCTCACAGTCACATGGTAGGTTTGACACTGTAAGTCTTATAGACTTGTAGACCTTTAACTTAATACGGTATTTGATGTCCCATTTTTTATGGTATTTGTAAAGTGCTCACCATGTACCCAGAACTGTACTAAGCACCGGGGTAGATGTAGGTAGGCTAATCATGTTCGATATAGTCCATGTCCCACATTGGGCTCATGGTCTTAGTCCCCATTTCACAGATGAGGGAACTGAGGCACAGAAAAGGTCAGTGACTTGCCCAAAGCTATACAGCAGACACGTGGCAGAGACAGGATTAGAATACAGATACTCTGACTCCCCGGGCCAGGCTCTTTCTTCTAGGCCATGCTGTTTCCTGTTGTAGCTACACTCTGTATTGCAGTTTTTTAAAGATCATGCTGGTCTTTGGGATCTGTTTTCTATCCCTATAGACTGCAAACTCCTTGTGGGGAGGGACTGCATCTGCCAAGTCTATTTATTGAGAGCCCACTGTGTGCAGAGCACAGTACAAAGCGCTTGGGAGGGTATGATATAACAGAATTGGTAGACACGCTCCCTGCCCGTATTGATCCTACAATATAGAAGGGGAGACAGGCGTTAATATAAATAAATAAATGAATACAGATATATACGTAAGTGCTGTGGGGCTGAGGGAGGGGTGAAAAAAGGGAGCAAATCCATGTGCAAGGGCTGTGCAGAGGGGAGTGGGAGAAGAGGGAATGAAGGTTAGGTCACTCTGACTGGGAAATGGAAACAGGTCAGATAGGGATTCCAGGATCGCTAACTAAAGCAAGTATTCCATCATGGAGTATCCTAAGAATCTTGGTGAATTACAATACAGATGAGAGTGGGCCTGTTTTCAAATTTATTCAAAGAGATGTTGATGTAGCTAGCAGAATTCCCGCAATACTCAAGGAAGAGTGCTATAGCACTACCCAGTTTCATTTGTCAAAGTGGATAGAGCACAGGCCTGGGAGTCAGAAGGTCATGGATTCCAATCCCAGCTCCTCCACTTGTCTGCTGTGTGACCTTGGGAAAGTCACTTCACTTCTCTGGGCATCAATTACCGCATTTGTAAATTGGGGATTGAGACTGTAAACCCCATACGGGCAGGGACTGTGTCCAACCCGATTTGCTTGTATCAACCCCAGTGATTAGTACAGTGCCTGGCATATAATAAGCACTTAATAAATACCCTTATTATTATTATTATTTGTCACACTGAGTTCATTCAGGGCAAGGATTGTATCTCATTATTACAGTTGAAAACAAAGGCTCCTACTTACTACAGTCCAAAATTGAGAAGTATCTAGGGTTCACCAGAACCCATGAAGTTGTTGTACCATTACAAACAGCCTACATCTAATTAAGGTTATTCAAACTGGAGACATGGAGCAGGGTAATACCATTTTAGATCAATATTTTTTCAATTTGTGAGAAATTTTTCTTTTCCAAATGCCTTTAGATTGGTGGTAAGACCTAGGTAGCAGCCTGTGATCAAAGCTAGTCACAGAGATATGGGAGTAGTCATGTTCATTCATTCATTCAATTGTATTTACTTGGAGAAGCAGCGTGGCTCAGTGGAAAGAGCATGGGCTTTGGAGTCAGGGCTCATGAGTTCGAATCCCAGCTCTGCCACTTGTCGGCTGTGTGACTGTGGGCAAGTCACTTAACTTCTCTGTGCCTCAGTTCCCTCATCTGTAAAATGGGGATTAAGACTGTGAGCCCCATGTGGGACAACCTGATTCCCCTATGTCTACCCCAGCGCTTAGAACAGTGCTCGGCACATAGTAAGTGCTTAACAAATACCAACATTATTATTTACTGAGAGCTTACTATGTGTAGAGCCCTGTACCAAGCACTTGCAGTGTACAATTCCGGAACAGATAGAGACAATCCCTGCCCAACAACAGCTCACAGTCTAAACTGGGGAGACAGCCAACAAAACAAAACAAGTAGTCAGGCATCAATATCATTAAGGTAAATAGAATCATAGATATATGCACATCATTAATAATGTTGGTACTTGTTAAACACTTACTACGTGCAGAGCACTGTTCTAAGTGCTGGGGTAGATACAGAGGAATGAGGTTGTCCCACGTGAGGCTCACAGTCTTCATCCCCATTTTACAGATGAGGGAACTGAGGCACAGAGAAGTGAAGTGACTTGCCCACAGTCACAGCTGACAAGGGGCAGAGTAGGAATTTGAACCCATGACCTCTGACACCCAAGGCCGAGCTCTTTCCACTGAGTTACACTGCTTCTCTAAATCATAAATAAAATAGAGTAATAAACAATATATTCAAATATGCACAAGTGATGTGGGAAGGGGAAGAGGGAAGAGCAGAGGGAGGGAGTAGGGGGAATGAGGAGGGGAGGAGGGGCAGAGGGAAAGGGAGGGCTCAGTCTGGGAAGGTCTCCTGGGAGCTTTCAGCAGGGCTTTGAAGAAGGGAAGAGAGTTAGTTTGGGGGATGTGAGGAGGGAGGGCATTCCAGGTCAGTGGTAGGACGTGAGTCGGGGTCGGCAGCGGGACAGGCAAGAACGAGGGACCATGAGGAGATGAGCGGCAGAGAGGAGTGGAGTGTGCGGGCTGGGCTTAGAAGGAGAGAAGGGAGGTGAGGTAGGAGGGGGCAAGGGGATGAGAGCTTTGAAACCAAGAGTGAGGAGTTTTTGTTTCATGCAAAGGTTGATAGGCAACCACTGGAGGTTTTTGAGGAAGGGAGTGACGCACCCAGAGCATTTCTGGATAAAGATTATTCTGGTAGCGGAATGAAGAATAGACTGGAAGAGGGAGAGACAGGAGGATGGGAGATCAGAGAGGAGGCTGATGCAATAATCCAGTCTGGACATTATGAGAGCTGGTACCAGCAAGGTAGTAGTTTGGATGGAGAGGAAAGGGTGGATCTTGGCAATGTTGTGAGGATGAGACCAGCTGGTTTTGGTGAAGGATTGGATGCGTGGGGTGAATGAGACAGCAGTGTCAAGGATGACACCAAGGTTGCAGGCCTGTGAGACGGGAAGGATGGTAGTGACATCCACAGTGACAGGGAAGTCAGGGAGAGGACAGGGTTTGGGAGTGAAGATAAGGAGCTCAGTCTTGGACATGTTGAGTTTTAGGTGGCAGGCAGACATACAGGTGGAGATGTCCTGAAGACAGGAGGAGATATGAGCTTGGAGGGAGGGGGAGAGAAAGAAATATTGTACATTATTGCAAATATATTTTTTATGAAATATGTGTGTGAGTTGAAAACATACGTATATACATACATATATACCTCAATCAATGGTATTCATTGAGCGCTTACTGCGTGCAGAGCATAGTTCTAAGCACTTGGGAGAGAACAATATAACAGATCTAGTAGGCACGTTCCCTGCCCACGACGAGGTTACAGTCTAGAGGAAATATATTTCCTACTACAACCCCAATCACACAATTTACTCTTCTAATGCCAATCTTCTCCCTGTACCTTGCTCTCGTCTATCTCACCACTGACCCCTCGCCCACATCCCGCCTCTGGCCTGGAACGTCCTCTCTCTTTATGTTTGACAGACGATCCCTCTCTCCACCTTCAAAGCCTTATTAAAAGCACATCTCCATCAGGAGGCTTTTCTGGACTAAGCCCTCAGTTCCTCTTCTCCCACTCCCATCTATGTCACCTTCACACTTGGATTTGTACCCTTTAGTCACCCTTCCTTCATCCCCACAGAACTTGTGTACATATTCATAATATATCTGCTTATTTTAATGTCCGTGCCCCACTCTAGTCTCCTAGCTCTTTGTAGGTCCTTAGTATACCGCTCTGCCCACAGTAAGTGCTCAGTAATTTTAAGTGCTCAGTAAATACGAATGATTGATTTATTGATGTCTCTTAAGACATGCCAGCTATAAAGAAGCCACCAATTTCCAGTCAAGAAATATCTGCACCAATTGAGAAGCAAGGTGAACTAGTGGAAATTGCACAGGAATGGGAGTCAGGAGACCTGGGTTCTAATCCTGGCTCAGCCATTTGTCTGCTGGGTGGTCTTGTTCAAATCACTTTCCTTCTTTGCACATCAGTTGCCTCATCTGTAAATGGGGATTAAATGTCTCGATTAAATGCCTCTTTTCCCTCCCCCTTAGACTGCGAGCCCCCTCTGAGTCATGGACTGTGTCTGATTTAATTAGCAAAGTATTTGGCAATTAGTAAGCCCTTACCAAAAACTATAATTTTTATTATTATTACTATTATTATCATTAGCTTTGGCTTTAGCTTCATCTGAGTAGAGTTTGCAGGAGTGGGTCTAGAAGAAAGCTCTCTCCTTTGGTAGGATACAAGTCTCATAGAATATTTTCACCTAGTTGCTTACTCAAGTCATAACCACACTCAAACTTGCTTAGCTGTAAAAGTTAGGCTGGCTCATATTAGGGCACTCTCTTAGTTTGAAATCGCCATCTGCTGTCCTTCAAATTCAATTTACTGTGTCTCCTATAATGTATTCATCCCAGGATGTACTCATATAGCTGCACTATCAAAAAAAAGATGTTAAGCAGTTCTTACCCTCATTACAAGAGCCAGGCTCTTAAAATTTGCTGAAAGATCAATAGATTTGAAAGATTGTCTGGTTAAAACTAGACCCCTCACCTCTCCCTCAGCCTGACTGATCAAATCTCTGAGGTTGCTCACGGCAAGAGCTGTGAGAGGCCAGCTCAGACCTTGAATAGATCAACTTCACTTGCAATGCAGATTGACGTGCTTGAAATGAGGGAAGAGTTCAGCATTCTCATATTTCTCCCTGGTATTTCACCTGTCATTTGCACTTGCCTGAGGATTAACCACACTTTGAATTTCAACTTTTCCACAAGCTACAGGAGGGCAGAGGAGAAAAAAAATATTTCAACTAAATATATATATATATCCACCATCTAAAACTATTCCTTTTCATAGTTCTGGGATTCCAAGTGCCCATTTGCTTTCCTCTGCTTCAAGCTGTTCCAAACAAATCTCTTTGATCTGAACCTAAATTTAAGAAATTTCAGTTCAATGTTTTTCGTGTGTGTGAGAGAAGAAAAATTAAAAAGGGCAAGGCTTTGGGAATTAAAGAAAGGTAGTTTATTTTGCTTTATGAAGTAATTTTTCAGTATTGGGTGATTCTTTTCTCAGGTTTTTTTTTTTTTAATTTTAGATTTACATCTCCCCAGAAGCCTTCCATGAACAACAGGGGATTTGGGGGAAGGTGTGAATGGGCCCAATACTGCAAAATTCTGCTCCCCCTTTGCGCTTACCTTTCTTTCATCTGAATGTACTCTCCACTTTTTACCTATGTTTACATGAAAGAAATGCTTAAGTAGATTTGCATATCAAATCCTCCAGCAAAGTTTTCTATCACTTCTAAAACCCACAGGGTTAATTGTGTTGATTGGATGAGATGGTTTATTCTGACTACAGTATGGTGCCAATTATGATGGAAAGGTTGAACTCACGGCGGGTAGGGACCCGGTCTACCAGCTCTGCTAACTGTACTCTTCCAAGTCCTGAGTACAGTGGTCTGCACACAGTAAGCGCTCAACCAGCAGGACTGACTATGTTAAACAACAGGTCCTGCCTGTTATTCAAAGAACAGAGTATGACTGAGGTTACCCAGTAGGTGCAAGATAGGATTTGGGTTTAAGTTTGCTAGATTATAAACTCCTCGAGGGCAGGGATCTTAACTTTGAACTCAGTTGCACTCTCCTCAATGTCTAGCACAGTGCTCTGAATATGGCAGGACCTCACTAAACACTGTAGGAGAGTTAGAGACGGAGAGAGAAAGTTAAGAATGTAACATGGCACATCCCTCATTGCTGGAATGGCTCCCAAGAAACGCAACCATCACACAGTATGGACTATTTTGGTCTCTCCCAGTTATAGCATTTCTTATGTTAGAGTGAAGTAGCGATTTGACAATAATTTGATCAATGTAGACTGTGAAAGTTGATAATTGAAACCAAAAAAAGCTACTTTCTTCTGTCATCTATATTCAACACTGCTAGAGAAAGTTATGTATCAAATGATTTCCAGAAAGCACCATATGGATTTAGAACTAGGAGAAATAAACAATGCATGTTGACAATGCTCGGGCCAAAATATATAAAGCAATCTCCTTTCATAAAACAGGATGGAGGAGAAGAGTCACTGTGCCCCATTCCATCACTGTGCCCCATTCCACAGTTCCAGAGAATGGTTTATCAAAATAGGTTTTCAGATTGGCCCATCCAGAGTGATAAGATGGCTATGTTTTCCTTCATTAGATTGAATAATTTTCATTTATATAATTTCCAGACACTTTGTTACAAATGATAATGATAAGTTAGTGGTGGTTCTACTTTACCCTTTTTAAAATATGTCAATGCGTTTGGATCTCTGTGTACATTCATACAATTTACATCTTATACCAAATCATAAATGAAAGTCAGTCAGAAGTGGAAGTTATTGCCTTTTTCAATAGGTGTTTATTCAATTGTTCGTTCAATTCTTAGGCTGATTACCCTACTTATAAATATTTGCCTGTCTATCTCCCCATCCTCCAAAGTGCTTAGTATAATACGTTACCCCCAGTGGACATTGAATAAATGTCATTGCTACTATTACCTCACCTCTCAGGGTCGCACCTGAAGAGTTTCCAGGACTCTACTAGTCTCGGCTATGGGAGGGAGAGTCAAGCAGAGGCATACCCATTCCATTCCTAGCTTGGCCAGTGGCTAGCCAGGGAAAGGCAATCTGCTACAAGTCAAAACTCACCCTTACTGGGCAGCAGCGGCACGGGAGAGAGTCAAAGGCGGAGACTCGAGTTTACTGCGCGGAAGGCAGCAATGGTAAATCACTTCCGTATTTTTATCATGAAAACTGGACGGATGCTCTACCAGAATGACTGCAGATGGAGAGTGGGGCGTTCTGAGAGAAATGTGTCTGCGGTGTCGCTCTGGGTCAGAAACAACTCTACGGCATAAGACAATACTACTTAGCAAAGCTGTACTTACTTCAGCCATTTTTCTGATGCATCAAGGACACAGGTGATCCCAAAGCAGTGTCTACTTTAGACTAAAATAATGCAGTGGGAGTTTATGTTGTGATATTTTAAGTCCCTTAGCATCTGGTTGGGGGAGGGAAATATACAGAGTATTCCTTATCGCTCTGCTCTGTCAGATTCACAATCTTATCGCCCTGAAAGCTGAGGGCATTAGCTGATTCATCTGATAGTTGATTTTGTCTGATTTATAGGATGATAATGTTGACAGTAACACCAAAAACTTCTTATCTACCTGACTTCCCACTGGGGAGTTTTATTGGACAATAATTTGAAATGGCCCTTTTGGTTTCGATTCTTTACATTGTGATTTTCTTCTGCTACCTTCGTGACTGAAGTTAGTAATGGCTAGGTAGAATTGGCGAGCAAATTTCAGCTTTGCTAGGTAGCGGTCTTGTCTTGTCTTACGCCATCGAGTCATTTCGAACCCATAGCGACACCACTGGCTAGGAATATTTTTCCTTCCCCTTACACCATATCCCCAAGGATTTAGGCAGGTCTGATGTTTGTATTAATCTGTTTTGCTGTTGTCATTGTTAAAGAAGGTGTAACTCTGCCATGACATAAGAACATCTTGATTCTATTTAGTTGCCATTGTTTTTACGAGATGTTCTTCCCCTTGACGCTGTTTAGTGCCATTGTTCTTGTCTGTCCATCTCCCCCGATTAGACTGTAAGCCCGTCAAACGGCAGGGACTGTCTCTATCTGTTGCCGACTTGTTCATCCCAAGCGCTTAGTACAGTGCTCTGCACATAGTAAGCGCTCAATAAATACTATTGAATGAATGAATGAATGAACATCAGGATCAGAGTTTCCACAACTTCAGAGTCAGAACCTGGCCCCAGCAAAATAATAATAATGGTATTTGTTAAGCTCTTACTATGTGCCAGCTACTGTTCTAAGTGCTGAGGCAGATACAAGATAATTGGGTTGGACAAAGTCCCTGTCCCAAATGGGGCTTACAGTCTTAATCTCCATTTTACAGATGAGGAAACTGAGGCACAGAGAAGTGAAGTGACTTGCCCAAGATCATACAGCAAAGTGGCAGAGCCAGAATTAGAACCAATGACCTTCTTACTCCCAGTCCTGGGCTCTATCAACTAAGGCATGCTGCTTCTCTGGTGCCAGGCTAACTACTGCAGTGCAGATTATTTGGAAGCTTCTAGTCTAGCCCCGCTGCCGTTCCTGGTATCGAGCTCTGCAGCTGCCCCAGACTTCATCCCAAAGTCCTGGAGCCACTGAGGACAGAATTTGCCAGCACCCAACTACTTTTTTCCAGGGCTCAGCTGGGAGTGGAGGGGGTCCTTACTCTCCCCCCTTCAAAGCCTTGTTGAGGGCACGTGTCCTCCGGGAGGCCTTCCCAGACTAAACCTCCCTTTCCTCTTCTCCCATTTCCTTTGACATGACCCTGCCTTTCTCCCTCTGTTCTTCTTCCCTCCCGACCCTACAGCACTTACATACAAATTTGTAATTTATGCATTTGTATTGATGTCTGTTCCCCCAGTCCTAGACTTTAAACTCGCTGTGGGCAGGGAATGTGTCTGTTTATTGTTGTACCATACACAAAGGTGTAACTCTGCCATGACATGAGAACACCAGGATCAGAGTTTCTACAACGTCAGAGACAGAACCTGGCCTTAGAAAAATAATAATAATAATAATAATAGTATTTGTTAAGTGTTAAAATGTAGTGCTCTGTGCACAGTGAGCACTCAGTAAACATGATTGAGTGAACTGAATGAATGAATGATGCAATGCACCACAGCTTCATCTCCCTCTTTATAGGCAGGCCTTGCATCATGGTGTAGTGGATATAGCACAGGCCTTGGAGTCAGAAGGTCATGGGTTCTAATCCTGGCTCTGCTACTTGTCTGCTGTGTGATCCTGGGCAAGTCACTTTGTTTTTCTGTGCCTCAGTTACCTCATTTGTAAAATGGAGATTGACACTATGAGCCCAACTCCATTTCCTTGTATCCACCAAAGCATTTAGTACAGTGGCTGGCACATATTAAGCATTTAACAAATACCATAATTATCAGTATTATTATCATTATCAGGAGAGATGTGAGGAGACTGGGAGGTTGCTCCGATGGTGAGGCTATCCTTGAGGGTGAAAGTGTGGGCAGGTGAGACCGGATGGGCACCAGAAATATAATGTAGCTTGAGATGTGCAGGGTGCTTTTTTTATGGTGTTTGTTATGTGCTTACTCTTTGACAGGCACTGCTCTAAGCACTGGGGTAGATACAAGCTAATCAGGTTGGACACAGTCCCTGTCCCTCATGGGGCTCACAGTCTTAATCCCCATTTTACAGGTGAGGTAACTGAGGCCCAGAGAAGAGAGGTGCCTAGCCCAGGGTCACACAGCAGACAAGAGGAGGAGCCGGGATTAGGGCCCAGGTCCTTCTGACTCCCAGGCCCATGCTCTTCCACTAAACCACACAGCTTCCCATGACTGCACTGTGCCCGTTGAAGGGTTGACAGTGGCTTGCGGCCATCCCAGTCCCTCTTCCTGGGTGCTGGCGGCAGCAGCTGCAGGTCTGCCACTGCCACATCACCGCCACTACCTCTCCAGGCCTGTCTCGTCTGTCAGTCAACCAGTCATATTTACTAAGCACCTACTGCATGCAGAGCACTGTTGACATGCTTGGGAATGTACAGTAGTGTTAGCAGACATGATTTCTTCCCTAGAGAGGTTTACAATCTAGTGGGAGAAACAGATACCTAAGGAGAAAGAAGGAAGAGGGGATATGTAGGTGAATTACCACTGAAGTAAAGAGTATGTAAGATTTGCACATAACTGTTGCAGGGGGTTGAGAATGACCAAGTCCTACTGTAACCAAGCACGGCCTAGTGGACAGAGCATGGGCCTGGGAATCAGAAGGACCTGATTATAACCCAGCTCTGCCATTTGTCTGCTGGATGACCTTGGGGAAGTCATTTCACTTCCCTGTGCCTCAGTTACCTCATCTGTAAAATGGGGATTAAGACTGTGAGCACCAAGTGGGACATGAACTGTGTCCAACCTGATTAGCTTGTATCTACCCCAGCACTTATTACAGTGTCTGCCACTTAGTAGGCACTTAACAAATAGCATTTAAAAAATCCACACACTCCATTCCTCTATCGCCACCATACACTGTGTACTTAAATTTCTTCTATCCCACACCTGACCCCTTGACCACGTCCTTCTTTGGGCCTAAAAGTCTCTCCCATTCCATTATCATCACCATCATCATCAGTGGAAATTACTGAGTGTTTACTATGTGCAAAGCACTGTATTTAATATTCAACAGGCTGCCAGTCTCTCCTTCAAAACCCTCCTAAAATCATATCTCCTCCAAGAGGTCTTCCCTGACAAAAAGCCCTCATTTCCTCTACTGTCTTCCCTCCTTTGTTAATTATGCACTCGGCTGTGTACCCCTTAAGCACTTTCATATTCACCCCTGCCCCACAACATTTATGTAACTATCCTTACACTATTTCCCCTATCTTTAATTTATTTTAATGTATGTCTACATCTTCAAAGTGTGAACTCCTGTGGGCAGGGATTGTGTCTACCAACTCCACTGTATTGTACTTTACCAAGTAATTAATACCATACTCTGCACACATAAGTGTTTAATAAATACCATTGATTGATCATTGATTCTTAGATGGCATTCAGGTGGCACTTGAGGGGATAAATTCTGAAGAGATTAGAAATCAATGGAGGAGTTGTGATTTTAGAAGGGCTTTAGAGATGGGGAGATCTGTGAACTGTTGAATATCAGTCAGTCAATCAGTGGTATTTATTGAGCACTTACTGGGTGCAGAGCATGGTCATAAGTGCTTGGGAAATTACATCAGAGAAACAGAGGGGCCTAAAGAAATGAGCATGGGATTAAATCCCAGGTCTGCCACTTGCCTGCTGTGTGACCTTGAACAAGTCATTTCACTTCTCCGTGCTTCAGTTTCCTCATCTGTAAAATGATGTCTACATCTGTTCTTCCTCATACTCAGATTGTGAGTCCCTAATGGGACAGAGATTGGGTCCGATTTAATTACCTTGTATCTACCCTAATGCTTAGTACACTGCTTGACTCATGGAAAATGCTCAACAAATACCAAAAGGATCACTATTATTACTGTTGGGGCTTTTTGCTTATTTTTTTTATGGTACGTGTCTAGTCCTTACTATGTGTCAGGCCTGTACTAAACACTGGGGGAGATACAAAATAATCAGGTACACAAAGTCCATGTCCCACATGGGGCTTCCAGTCTTAATCCCCATTTTACAGATGAGGTAACTGAGGTACAGAGAACTTAAGTGACTTACCAAGGTCTCACAGAAGACAAATGATGGAGCAGGGATTATAATCCAGTTCCTCAGACTCCCAGATCACACTGCTTCTCTTTACAATCACTACAGTTCTATAAAGTTGATGGACACAGTCCCTGCCTATAAGAGGTTTACCGTCTAAAGTGGGAGACAGACATTAAAATAAATTACAGAGAGTATGAGGATATGTATGTAAGAACTGTGGGTCTAGGGTTGGGGTGACTATCAAGTGCTTAAAGTGTACACATCCAAGGGAATAGATAATGCAAAAGGGAGAGGGAGTAGGGGAAATCAGAGCATGGTGAGGGAAGGCCTCTTGGAGGAGATGTGATTTTAATAGCGCTTTGAAGGTGGGGAGAGTGGTAGTCTACTGGAAATGAAACAGAAGGGATCCCAGACCAGAGCAGGGATGTGGTTCAAAGATTGGTGGCTAAAAAGATGAGATTGAGGTTCAGAGAGTATTCATTCATTCATTTATTCACTCAATCGTATTTATTGAATACTTACTGTATGCAGAGAAAGTACAATACACCAATAAAGAGATACATTCCCTGCCCCTAGGAGCCTACAATCTAGAGGGAAGGAGACAGACATCAATACAAATGAATGAATTACAGCTATGTACATAAATGCTGTTGGGACTGGGATGGGGGAAGAACAAAGGGAGCAAGTCAGGGCAGCACAGAAGGGAATGAGAGAGGAGGAAAGTGGGGTTTTTTTGTCAGGGAAGCCCTCTTGAAGGAGATGAGCCATATGTGTTAGAGGAGAAAAGTATGTGAGCAGGACTGTAGTGATCAGTGAGATGAGGTAGCTGGGGAAGAGCTGATTGAGTGCTTTAGAGCCAAAGGTGAAAAGTTTCTGTTTGATGAGGAGTTGGTTGGGCAACCCCTGGAGGTTTTTAGAAGTGGGGAGACATGGACTGAGCTTTTCTAAGAAAAATGATCCGGGCAGTAGAGTGAAGTGAGGACTAGACATGAGAGAGACAAGATGCAGGCCGGTCAGCCAGGAGGCTGAAGAAGAAATCAAGGGGAGATATGAAAAGTATTTTGGTCAGCGAGATAGACTGAAGGGAAAGGTAGAGTCTAGAGATGTTGTGAAAATAGAACTGACAGGATTTGGTTACAGAGTGAATATGCAGGTTGAATGAGAGAAATGAGTTGAGGATAATGCTGAGGTTATGGACTCGTAACACAGTGAGGAAGGCAGGGTTTGATTGGCAGATTATATGGAGATGAAGGGGCAGATTCTGGAGACGTTGTGGAGCAAGAAACGACAGGATTTGGTAAAGACCGAGTATGGAGATTGAAAGAGACAGAGGAGTCCAAGATAATGCCAGAGACATGGACCTGAGAGATGAGGAAGATGCTGGTGTTGTCAACAGTGATAAGTTCAGGTGGAGGAGTTGATTTGGGAGGGTAGAGTTTGGTTTGGGACCTGTAGAGCTTGCGGTGTGGGTGGAACATTTTTGGAGGTAGAAAGAGATGTGACAGTCAAAGGAGGAAAAAGGTTGGGGCAGGTCTGGGAGTCATTCATTTATTCAATTGTATTTATTGAGCTCTTACTGTGTGCAGAGCACTGTACTAAGCACTTGGAAAGAACAATACAACAATAAAGAGAGACAATCCCTGCCCACAATGAGCTCTCAGTCTAGAGATGAGCTCACAGTCTTGGGAGTCATCCTCTTAGAGGTGGTACTTGAAACCTTGAGAGCCATAGCACTCCCTGAGGAAGAAGTAAATGTAGATTGAAATATGGAAGGGGATCCAGAACTGAACTTTTCTGAGAAAATTGATCCGTGGCAATACATGTAAATAAAAATAATATTATGTAGTTGATTAATTAATTCCATGCTTTTTGCATTATATGAGCATCATCTGCACCAAATACCATCAAGAATGGCTAAAATAAATTTACCATATTGTTTAATAGGGAGTCATATAAGATACCTTTCCCTAGGTCCTGTTAAAGCTAAAGAAGGGACTATCTGACATGGTACATTTGGACGCAAGAGACTATGACCCTGGAAAAGTAAGTGACCAGTCATAGTAAGGTACTCTCTAGTTCTGACTCTCCTTCAGCTATCAAATTTTTTAAAGCACATCGCACTTATCTTCTAGCGCTGTGCATGAGTAATTGGGACCCAATATTCCTTTTAGAGACCCCTTCACTGGCCGGCAATGTACAGACTTCTCAGTAACTGTGGAGTGCTTGCAGAATGTGAACTCATCTTAATGAGCTCTTTGAGGAATTTTCCTAAATCACTTTTGCCACTAGTATCAGACTCTTCATCCCTCCCCTGAGAGCTAATCTATGAGATCCAAATGGTCGTTTGTTCTTTAACATTTGGACTTCCCCTTGTATCTTCTGTTCCAAAATGATAAACTGGACTAGCACAGTTGTGCTACAGGAGGGACTAGCACACTCCCTCCTTGTTGTGGAGGGAGAAGACAGCACTGGGGTAATCAGGCCATTGCTTAAGCGCTTAGTACAGTGTTCTGCACACAGTAAGCACTCAATAAATATGATTGAATGAAGTGCTTCTAATTTTAATACTATAAATAGCACAATAGTACAGTGAGAAAGGTGGAGGGCTCTAATTCGACAGGTGCTGGTCCTTGCTGTCCCATAAGTCACTGAGCGATGATGGCCAATAATAAAGATAATAATAATGATGGTATTTGTTAAGTGCCAAGCACTGTTCTAAGCTCTGGTAGATACAAGGTAATCAGGTTGCCCCCTGTGGGGCTCACATTCTTAATCCTCATTTTACAGATAAGGTAACTGAGGCACAGAGAAGTTAAGTAACTTGCTCAAAGTCACAGAGCTGACAAGTGGCGAAGCCGGAATTAGAACTCATGACCTCTGACTCCCAAGCCCTTGCGCTTTCCACTAAGCCATGCTGCTAATCTACTTAGCCTCTATATGCCCCTGTATATTCATTTAAAAATGCAGATATTGTCAATTTATCCTGACTTTCTCTACCTCACAGGAAATATGTGAGCTGAAGAGAGGAAATTAATGGGAGAAAAGTTGGAAAAAATCAAAGTATTTAGAATTCCAGATACTAATAGTGATTAAAAACAGAAGTACTAAAAAGTGTAGTAATCACAACTCTAGAATTTTATATACTCTTTCGTCTTTGGACTCTGTTTTAATATTTTCTCTTCATCTTTGTTTCAAGACTGAAATGCTAGCCTTTTCTGGCAGTACAGAAAGGTATTATTTAGTGCTTACTATGTGCCGAACACTTTGCCATGCACTGGGGAAGATACAAGCTAATCAAATCAGACAGTTCCTGTCCCAAACAAGGCTGAAAGTCTAAGAGGAAAGGAAAAACAGGTAGTTCATATCCATTTTACAGATGAGGAAACCGAAATATCTAGAGGCAAAATAAGATGGGTTCATAAATTTTAATTAAATTACTAGAACAAGAACCAAACTCTCCAATTTCATATTCATCTGACTCTAAAATCAACCCCTCCTCCCACTTTGATATTGAGTGCTAAACACTCTCCCAAGCCTCAAGTAGCTAAAGCCTTTAAGCCTCCCATCTTCAGCAATTGCTTCCATGCATTGTCCATATTAAACTGGGCAGCAAATTGCAGTCACTGAAAGAAACATAAAATAAATGGAAAAGCATTCAAAACCAGATGGTGTATTATATTATAAATTACAGTATTGATTTTGTCATTCATTTTAATATTTAATTCAATGAAAGCCTCTGTTCTTGCATTTTTTTCCAACCCTGTCATGGTGCTGCATTTTTTGTTTATTACGGATTTCTATACCAGTGCATTTTCAAATCAGGGGTACACTTGAATTAGGCTTAGTTTGCCAAAGAACACTCTCTCACTGATACTGAAAAATATTATGAAAAGAATATACTGAACATAAGTCTACTCATTTTTGAGTGGAAGAAAGCAACAAGTAAGCAGCATGACTCAGTGGAAAGAGCCCAGGCCTGGGAGTCAGAGGTCACAGGCTCGAATCCCCGCTCTGCCGCCTGTCAGCTGTGTGACTTTGGGGAAGTCACTTAACTTCTCTGTGCCTCAGTTACCTCATCTGTAAAAAATGAGAATGAAGACTGTGAGCCCTATGTGGGACAACCTGATTACCTCGTTTACCTGATTACCAGCACTTAGAACAGTGCTTGGCACATAGTAGCGCTTAACAAATACCAACATTATTATTATTATATCAAGAATAACCATTATTATCATTAGAAGTGGGGGGAATTCTAAAACCTTCACGCAAACGTAAGTAATGTTGTTCCTCATATGTGACTTCCTCCTTATTTGAATTTTAAAGAAAATAAATGAAAGGCAATCAAAAAAGATAGGGGAAAAGAGGATAAATATCTGATCCAAGGAATAAGAGTTAATATGTTTTGTCAGTAGATACAATATTTAGTTAGACTAATGAACAAAATAAGATCTCCATAGAACCAAAGATTTTGGGCTGCAACTAGAAAAGTGAAGATGAGGTAGATAAGAATTATTGTTTTTTAGTAAAAATATTTGGCATCATGTCAGAGTCCTCTAGATACTGTATGCAGATAGCTATGTCCTAAAGACCCACACCTACCAAGAGCATTAATTAAGCACTAACTGTCTGCAGAGTACTGTATTAAGCTCTGGGAAAGAATATACAAGTCAGAATAGTTAGGATCACTGTCCCTCAGGACTCTCACAAACTAGTATAGCCTAGTGGAAAAAACATGGACCTGGGCATCAGAGGACCTGGGTTCTCATTCCCCATCCACCACTTAATAATGATGGCATTTGTAAAACGCTTACTGTGTGCAAAACACTGTCTGCTGTGTGGCCTTGGGTAAGCCACACAACTTCTCTGTGCTTCAGTTACCTCATTAAGACTGTGAGCCCCTTGTTCATTCATTCATTCATTCATTCAATAGTATTTATTGAGCGCTTACTATGTGCAGAGCACTGTACTAAGCGCTTGGGATGAACAAGTTGGCAACAGATAGAGACAGTCCCTGCCGTTTGACGGGCTTACGGTCTAATCGGGGGAGAAACATGGATTGTGCCCAACATGATTTATCTACCCAAGCACTTAGTACAGTGCCTGGCACATGCAAGTCCTTAACAAATATATATCGAAAAAATACAAAGTATCTAAGGAGACATGTAAATGATTGTAAACACTCCACCGAATGAGCTAGGACTTATAGGCTGATGTCAAGAAAATAGATGTGTACCAGTGGATTCACAACGGGGATATGTACTGTGTAAACTATGTCTCCTTGGATGACAGTCTTCCCTAACCGCCACCCCACCATCTGTTCTTCCTTCATTCATTTGAAGAATTTAATTTACAATGAGATTATAAAGCATGTTTCTTGATTGGTTACTCCTGACCTTTCGTGATTGGTTACCCTGATAACAACAATAATAATAATAATAGTTTTTGTTAGCACCTACTGTACTTACAGGCACTAAACTAAGTTCTGGGGTGGATACAAGTAAATTGTGTTTTAAACAGGCCCTGTCCCACATGGGCTCACAGTCTCAATCTCTAGTGTACAGATGAGATATCTGAGGCACAAAGAAGTTAAGTTATTTGCCCAATTTCTTAAATATCATATGATCCAAGTGGATCAACAGCCAGAGAGCCAGTCTCAGGCCTGGATTTCTGACCTGCAGCTTCTGGCATCCAGGCACATGCTCTATCCACTCTAACCACTATTATTAACAAAGAAGAAAACTGAATAATAATAATAATAATAATGGTACTTGTTAAGCACTTACTATGTATCAAGCACTGTTCTAAGCACTGAGGTAGATACAAACAAATCAGGTTGGACACATTCCCTGTCTCACATACAGCATGACGTAGTGGCTAGAACACGGGCCTTGGAGTCAAAAGGTCAAGGATTCTAATATAGGCTCCACCACTTGTCTGCTGTGTGACCTTGGGCAAGTCACTTAACTTCTCTGTGCCTCAATTATCTTATCTCCAAAATGAGGATTGAGACTGTGAGCTCTACATGGGACAGAGACTGTGTCCAATCTGATTTGCTTGTATCTACCCCAGCTTTTAGCACAGTGACTGACACATAGTAAGCATTTAACAAATACCATTATTATTATTATTATTATTATTATTAATAATCGCTATTTTACAGGTGAGGTAACTGAGACAACGAGAGTTGAAGTGACTTTCCCAAAGTCACACAGGAGACAGATGGTGGAAGCGGGATGAGAACCCAGATTCTCTGACTTCCAAGCCCATGTTCTTTCCACTATGCCATACTGTTGCTCTAAGAAGGCCAACCCATCCGTTGGGAGGCTGTCATATAGAGGCCACTGGCAGGTGTTTTCAGACTCCAGACCAACTAAATCTCTACAGAGCTGTACGGCTGTCCAAAGTTCTCTTGAACTGAGAGATCTGGACTCCCCAAAACTGCACCACCAGGCTCTTTGAGCAGTTCCATCAATGGCATTTATGAGCCGTGCTCAGTATTTCATTCATTCATTCAATCAATCACATTTATTGGTCACTTGCTGTGTTTAAGTGCTTGGAAAGTACAATTCAGCAACAAAGAGAGGCAATCCCTGTCCACAGTGGGCTCACAGTCTAGAAGGGGGAGAACAGACATCAAAACAAGTAAACAGGCATCAAACAAGACAGGATCATGCACACTGAAATGTGGAAGTATAGTCAATTTCCTAGCACTGAAGCCACAGTCATCTAAACACAACCTACATTGGGTGGAACATGGGACATGGAGAATCAACAAGACACCCAAACAACTGCTCTATGGAGAGCTGAAATTTGGGAAAACAAAATCAAGGAGGGCAAAGGAAACATTTTAAGGAAGGTCTAACAAAACCTCAGACAATGCTACATCACAACCAAAAGCTGGGAGTCCAAACGCAGAATATTGACCATCACTGCAGGTTGCAATCAAATAAAGAGAGATTCTTTCCTAGCCAAAGTTTCACAAGGAATGAGAGACAAGGAGTCAAAAGAAAATAAACTGCAAGGTGCTACAAGCATTAAACCATAACACATCAGCTTTTTTCTTTGCCTTTTTAGCCACATGCACTCAGAGGTGAATTTCAATATGAAGAACAACTTTGGATATAGATAAAGGTAGACTAACATTTAATGTTGGTATTTGTTTGTTAAGCGCTTACTATGCGCAGAGCACTGTTCTAAGCACTGGGGTAGATACAGTGTAATCAGATTGTCCTACGTGAGGCTCACAGTCTTAATCCCCATTTTACAGATGGGGTAACAGGCACAGAGAAGTGAAGTGACTTGCCCACAGTCACACAGCTGAGACGTGACAGAGTTGGGATACGTACCCATGACCTCTGACTCCCAAGCCCGGGCTCTTTCCACTGAGCCACGCTGCTTCCCTATGTCCCTTTACACAAAGGGAGGTATTTTATACACATAAGTCAAGTCACTGAGAAAAGAAAATATGATGTCTTGGACTTCAAAGGTAGAAGATCTGAATGTAGTTTCTATGTCTTAAGCTCTTTAAGATTTCAAGTACTTTTTCGAGAAATTAAGCTTCCTCCTGGGACCTTTGATTTTATCATTACTATTATTATATTCATATTTATTAAACATTTCCAAGATGTCAAGCACTGTTACAGGTACAGGAGTATATACAAGTATATACAAGTTAATCAGGTCTGACAGATTCTCCTCTGCAGTCTCACATTTCCTTCTGCCTTCAAGACATCTATAGTTGAATGTCTTCCCATAACCTCAAGGTTAACATGTCCAATACAGAATTCCTTATGTTCTCTCCCAAATCCTGTCCTCCCCTTGACTTTCCTATCACTGTAGATGGCACCACCATCCTTCTTGTCTCTCAAGTCCGTAACCTTGGCATTATCCTTAATTTTTCTCTCTCATTCAATCCACATATTCAATCTATCACTAAATCATGTCAATTCCACATTCACATATTGCTAAAGTCCACCCTTTCCTCTCCATCTAAATTGCTACCTCATTAATACAATCACTTATTCTATCCCACCATGATTCTTGTATCAGTCTCCTTGCTGACTTCCCAGCTTCTGTCTGTCCCAACTTCGGTCCATATTCACTCTGCTGCCTGGATCATTTTTCTACAAAATCTTTCAGGACGTGTCACCCCAGTCATCAAAAAAGTCCAGTTGTTGCCCATCCACCTCCGCATCTAACAAAAACACTTCATCACTGGCTTTAAAGTACTCAATCACCTTGCCCCCTCCTACCTCACCTTGCTACTCTCCTACTACAACCCAGCCTGCACACTTCACTCCTCTAGTGCTAACCTCCTCATTGTGCCTTGATCTCATCTATCTCACCACCAACCCCTCACCGACATCCTGCCTCTGGCCTGGAGCACCCTCCTTCCTCAAATTTGGCAGACAATTACTCTTCCCTACTTCAAAGCCTTACTGAAAGCACATCTCCTCCAAGCACATCTCCTCCTTGACTAAGCCTCCCTTTCCTCTTTTCCCACTCCCTTCTGCATCTCCCTGACTTGCTCCCTTTATTCACCCACCCTCACAGCCCCACAGTACTTATGTATTCATTCATTCAATAGTATTTATTGACCGCTTACTATGTGAAAAGCACTGTACTAAGCACTTGGAATGTACAAATCGGCAACAGATAGAGACAGTCCGTGCTTGACGGGCCTACAGTCTAAGCGGGGGAGACAGACAGACAAAAACAATAGCAATAAATAGAATCAAGGGGATGTACATCTCATTAAAATAATAGCAATGAATGGAATAAAAGTGATGTACATCTCATTAACAAAATAAATAGGGTAATGAAAATATATACAGTTGAGCAGATGAGTACAGTGCTGAGGGGAGGGGAAGGGAAAGGGGGAGGAGCAGATGGAAAGGGGGGAAAAGAGGGCTTAGCTGAGGGAAGGTGAAGGGGGGGTAGAGGGAGAGCAGAGGGAGCAGAGGGAAAAGAGGAAGCTCAGTATGGGAAGGCCTCTTGAAGGAGGTAAGCTTTAAGTAGGGTTTTGAAGAGGGGAAGAGAATTAGTTTGGTGGAGGTGAGGAGGGAGGGCATTCCAGGACGGCGGGGGACATGGTCCAGGAGTCAACGGCGGGATAGGTGAGAACCGGGGACAGTGAGGAGGTGGGCAGCAGAGGAGCAGAGCGTGCGGGGTGGGGAGTAGAAAGAGAGAAGGGAGGAGAGGTAGGAGGTGGCAAGGTGATGGAGAGCCTTGAAACCTAGAGTGAGATGTTTTTGTTTCATGCAGAGGTTGATAGGCAACCACTGGAGGTTTTTAAGAAAGGGAGTGACATGCCCAGAGTGTTTCTGCAGGAAGAGGAGCTGGACAGCGGAGTGAAGAATAGACTGGAGAGGGGAGAGACAAGAGGAAGGGAGATCAGAGAGAAGGCTGACACAATAATCCAGCCGGGATATTATGAGAGCCTGTAACAGTAAGTTAGCCATTTGGGTGGAGAGGAAAGGGGATCTTGGAGATATTATAAAGGTGAGACCAGCAGGTTTTGTTGACGGATTGGATGTGTGGGGTGAACAAGAGAGCCGAGTCAAAGATGACACCGAGGTTGCGGGCCTGAGAGACGGGAAGGATGGTCGTACCATCCACAGTGACAGGGAAGTCAGGAAGAGGACAGGGCTTGGGAGGGAAGATGAGGAGCTCAGTTTTGGTAATGTTGAGTTTTAGGTGGCGGGCAGACATCCAGGTAGAGACGTATTGGAGGCAGGAGGAGATACGAGCCTGAAGGGAGCGGGAGAGGACAGAGGCAGAGATGTAGATCTGTGTGTCATCTGCATAGAGATGATAGTCTTGATTCTATTTAGTTGCCATTTTTTTTACGAGATATTCTTCCCCTTGACTCTATTTATTGCCATCGTTCTTGTCTGTCCGTCTCCCCCGATTAGACTGTAAGCCCATCAAACGGCAGGGACTGTCTCTATCTGTTGCCGACTTTTTCATTCCAAGCGCTTAGTACAGTGCTCTGCACATAGTAAGCGCTCAATAAATACTATTGAATGAATGAATAGTCGAAGCTGTGAGAGCGGATGAGTTCACCGAGAGAGTGAGTGTATATGGAGAACAGAAGAGGGCCAAGAACTGACCCTTGAGGAACCCCAACAGTTAGAGGCGGGGAGGAGGAGCCTGCGAAGGAGACCGAGAATGAACGGCCAGAGAGATAAGAGGAGAACCAGGAGAGGAGGGAGTCCGTGAAGCCAAGGTGAGATAAGGTGTGGAGGAGAAGGGGATGGTCAACAGTGTCAAAGGCAGCTGAGAGGTCAAGGAGGATTAGAATAGAGTAGGAGCCATTGGATTTGGCCAGAAGGAGGTCGTGGGTGACTTTAGAGAGAGCAGTCTCGGTAGAGTGGAAGGGACTGAAGCCAGATTGGAGGGGGTCCAGGAGAGAGTTGGAATTGAGGAATTCTAGGCAGCGAGTGTAGACAACTCATTCTAGGAGCTTGGAGAGGAAGGGAGGTAAGGAGATAGGGCAATAACTGGAAGGGGAAGTAGGGTCGAGAGAGGGTTTTTTTAGGATGGGGGAGACATGGGCATGTTTGAAGGCAGAGGGGAAGAAGCCATTGGAGAGTAAGTGGTTAAAGATAGAAGTTAAGTAGGGGAGGAGGGAAGGAGCGATGGTTTTTATAAGGTGAGCGGGAATGGGGTCCGAGGCACAGGTGGAGGGGGTGGCACTTGCGAGGAGGGAGGAGATCTCCTCTGAGGATACTGCAGGGAAGGATGGGAAGGTAGGGGAGAGGGTTGGCAGGTGGGGGTGGTGGGGGGCAGGAGGGGGAGGGGTGACTGGGGGAGGGGTGACATATACATATTTGTAACTGATTTATTTATATTAATGTCTGTCTCCACCTCTGGACTGCAAGCTCACTGTGGACAGGGAATGTGTCTGTTTATATTGTACTCTAGCAACCCTTTAGTACAGTGCTCTGCATATAGTAAGTGCTCAATAAATACAACTGAATGAATGAATGAAAGATTGACTCTCTGTGGGAGTCACTTTAGTGGGGCTCACTAAGTAGGAAGAACTAGTATTGAATTCCCTTTTACAGGTGAGAAAACTGAGGTACAGAGAAGTTAGGTGATTTACCTAAGGCCACACAGCAGGCAAGTGGCAGAGCCAGATTAGAACCCAGCTCCCCTGACTCCCAGGCCCATGCTCTTTCTACTAGGCCATGTAGCTTTTCATTTATTCATTCATTTATTCAATGATGAATGAATGCTTTTCCATGGGATGGTTTGGAATTTTAAATAAAGTCCCTGCCTAAACAAACAAACCTAAAATTTTATTCTGTTACACTTCCCTAAAAGGTTTCTGCAGGGTTTCTAAGCATCTCTTTGGAATCTTTCTGAACCATTATATTACAGGCTTTCAGAACAACTCAGTAGCAGAATCCATGTTTCTTTTCAGACAGTCAGTTTTCTCAAAACATAGGATTTCATCACATATTTTGGATAAAACACCATTGATATTTGAACTACTTCCTGTTTTATTTCCCCTATGCACACTATTTGTAAATAATTTTTTATGTCTTGTTTCTGCTACACTCTGCCAAGTCCTTAGCACAGTGCTTTGCCCTCAGTAGATGCTTCATCAATCAATCAATCAATCAATCAATCATATTTATCGAGCACTTTCTATGTGCAGAGCACTGTACTAAGTTCTTGGGAGAGTACAATACAACAGAATTAGCAGATACGCTCCCTGCCCTTAACGAGTTTACAATCTAGAGGAGATGGACATTAATGTGAATAAATAATTTATAATATATATAAACAAGTCATTTATAATATATAATTTAAAGATATGTACATAAATATTAGTGATTGATGGAATCAGGGAACATACTTTTGACAAATGCTTTGTCCAGTGTTCTGCACACAATAAGCACTCAATAAAGTCCATTGATGATGACAAGCAAATCTGTCTGGGTAGAGTGCAACTGGATGTTGGAAGACACCATTGTGTGCCTGTGTGCAACTTCAGTTAAGGCATAAATACTATAGTATGATTTCTTCTCAATATAAGTTTCTTCAAGGACACAACTCCAACTATAGGATAACTAAATATATATAGATGTTCATGTGGGTAGGATAGGGATCTTTTTTTTTTCCTTCAGGGTAATATTAGTGCCTCCGAAGGGTGGTTCTCTCACTCTCTCCCTCTTTCTGTCTTTCGGTTGTCTGCAGGTCTTTTATTCACGGTCTTCTTTGTTCAGCCTCTCTCAAACAGTCTTCCTCAAGTCGCCATATCAACCACACACAAGGAAAAGGTCCATGATCATGCAGGCCTGTATTCCCAGCTTGAGCACAGTACTTCTTTGCCCACAATTTATTCTAGACCTAATCATCGTGTCTGAGTCTCCTGATCAAATTACAGTTGTCACTTTCTCCAGCCTCCAGTACTTTCTTAATTGTAGTGGCTTGTTTTCAAGAGCTATTTCTCAGCTGATCCCCAGAGACTGAATCTCAAAGTCATTCTCTGGTTGCTAAAGAGACTGTTGGTGGTTTTTGAATGACTCCACCTCAGAATTCCTTCTATTGGCTCTTTGAAAGATTAAATCTGGCCTGGGCTCCAAGTTAATGGCATAAAAACAATCTTAATATTCTAAGAGGACATTTTATTCAGCTCAAGGTGCCAAAGAGGTTTTGAGAAGAGTAAAGCAGAAATACAGGTAGCAAAGGAAATTAATGACAAGACAATCTCACTAGTTCCAACTGAAAGAATATGAGGGCAGGGATTGTTTCTACTGACTGTATTGTATTGTCCTCTCCCAAGCACTTAGTACAGGGTTCTGCACATAATAAGTGCTCAATAAATGCTATGATTGATAGAGGCTAGAGAATAAAGGAATTCAAAGATAAATTGGTTTTACAATGTCAAACACTGTTTTAATAATAATAATGGTGGTATTTGTTAAGCACTAATTATGTACCAAGTACTGTTCTAAGCGCTGGGGTAAATACGAGGTAATCAGGTTGTCCCACGTGGGGCTCACAGACTTAATCCCCATTTTACAGATGAGGTAATTGAGGCATAGAGAAGTTAAGTGACTTGCCCAAAGTCATGCAGTGGACAAGTGGCAGAGTCAGGATTAGAACCCATGACCTCTGACTCCTAAACCCATGCTTTTTCCATTAAACCACCCTTCTTCTCAAGCACAGGGATAGGTTAACTTAGGTCTGACAGTCCCTGTCCCACAGAATGCTCACAGTTTTAGTAGGAGAGAGAACGGGTATTTAATCCCCATTTTACAGTTGAAGAAACTGAGGCACAGAGAGCTTTAGAGAGCTGGGATTAGAACCCAGTTCCTCTGACTCTCAGCCCCATGCTCTTTTCACTAGGCCATGTTGCTTCTAATCCAGACACAACTCTCCAATTCAGTTAGAAAATGAGAGCAGCTAATTTTTTTCAATAGAATGAAACTACCTAATGAGAACAATATGTTCTAGTAATGTTACTATTCCACTGTAATAGAATCCAGACTACAAAGCCATTACTGTGTCATTTGCTGTCCTAGAGTTATGGTAAAAGAAGTTCCCACTTCTGTTTATTTTATCTATTTCATTGTCTCAGGGCCTTCATCTTTGCTAAACCCCATGGCCGGAGACTTTAAAAAGTTGTTATCCACCTAACGACTTCTCAGTGACGTTCCTGTGAGTTTTAAGCAATTAGAAAAGCAAAACTATCAAGGAATTCATGAAGAATTGCTCCCTGCAACCCCTTTCCCCCCACAGAGAAGCATTTCATCTGATTTTGACACAACTCTCCCATCCAAGAAGAACATCAAATATTTTCAGTGTCAAGGAAGATTAAAAAACAAGACAAAAATCTTGTGTCTTGCTAAGAATCACTTATTTTGCTGGCTTAACAAAGGGGAGATGATACGAAGTTAGTCTCCTCTTCAAACTTTTTCAGGAAAGCTATGTGGACTGACCGAAGAAGCACAGGCCTGGACCCGAGTTCTAATCCTATCTTCTCCAGTTGCCTGCTGTGTGACTTTGAGCAAGTCACCTAACTGCTCTGAGCCTCAGTTTTCTCAACCATGAAGTAGGGATTCAAGACCTGTTCTCCCTCCTACTTAGACTGTGAGCACCACATGGAAAAAAGACTGTCTGACTTGAATAACTTGACTCTAAGAAGAGTGTACAACATATATTAATTTCTTAACAAATAGGATTAAGAAAAAACAAATTCAAAATTAAATCTCAATTCAGACTTTTTTAAAAATAAAAAACAAGATGATTTATAGCTGCAACCTACAAAATGCTTTGTATGGCACAAATTAATTCCAAACATAGGCAAAAATGAGGTTTTTGCTCATATTCACTCGAAAATTTAGGAGTTTTTCATACTTGAAACTCAATCAAATCCAGAGAACTGTGACAGACTTCCCTAAAACCTCTTCAAACCTGCCTCAAAATCTGTAATAAACATGCATGTACTCCAAGGGGAAGCATTTGAATGATGTGTTTTTTGTGCTTATTCATCTAGCATTTTCATATTCACAGCATTTTGTTGAGACTTTTAGAATTTAAAAATTATAATTTCTCAATTACTATTTATTTTCTTATTCAGATGGAAGATTTACCGTCTTTCCTCTATTCCAGAAACATTCTAATTATATAACAACGGGAATAGCCGAAGTAGGCAGTGGATCAAGGAGGAGTATAAACTGAAAAGAGTTGAACCAGTTGGAGCAACAAGGAAGTCAAATCACAGGTAAATCTAACCTGGTCCCTACATAATGCAGATATTTTAATATAGAGTCTCTCAGGCACTGTCTGCCCAACAAAGCAGATATGTTTCAGATCTCCCCTAAATTCTCTTCAATAGGAGCACAAAGGGGAGCTGCTCTGATCCTCTTATGCTGGTGTCCTTCCTGGGGCTCAGTAACTGACTTGCCTGAGGAATCCTGGCCAAGCCACGGGGTCATAGATAAAAATCTGTGATATTTAGTCATTTATTTATACTAGTAAGGAAACGGTAGCAAGACTGCTCCCAGGAATGTCTGTATGGGGAAGAGAGGGAACAAGACAAAGGAGTGGAGCCTACATTGGGCTGGAAATCAGAAGGGCTCACCACGCACCATTTCCTCTCTATGCCCTGCATGGTCCCTGCTGTTGGCCTTGAAACCAACAGTCCGGGAAGCTGAAGAGAATTACTTCTTCGTGCTCACCTGATCTGGCTCTGAGAGCTCGATTTCATGTCACATGTGAGCTTTTGTGGACCTGTGCAGAGGGGAAGTTCAGGAAAGAGTGGGAAGGAGGCATGTGGGAGAGGAGATGTTATGTGGAGGAGTCCTGGCTTTGGGAGTTCAGTTTGGTTTCTGTCTCATAGTGAGGTAACCCCTCCCTTAGAAATGCTGCTTTCTCCTCACCGCCCTCATTGCCCACATTCCTAGAACTGTCAGAGAAATTGGACAGAGCGAGGATGTGCCCAGCTCCCAGAATGAAATGGGCACAGTAGCAGCTAGGATAGATTCTTCCCAAAATTAACTGAAACTTCAAAGTACCCTAAGCAAGGAAGTTTACCAAGGCAGGCACAGGTGAACATTTGAAGACTGTTCTCTGGGTGACTATTCTACTTCTCATCTAATAGTTTGTGCTTTCAGATGCTTAAACTACTTAGAAAAGATATTTATTTTTATTTTCATTCATTCAATCATATTTATTGAGTGCTTGGGAGTACAGTACAACAACAGTACAGTACAACAATGAGCAGACACAATCCCTGCCATTTAAGAGCTTATAATCTAGAAGGAGAGAGAAAAATATTATTATAAAAAAATTACAGATATGTATTTAAGTGCTGTGGGGCTGGTGGGGGGAAGAACAGAGGGAGCAAGTCAGGGTGATGTAGAAGGGAGTGGGAGAAGAGGAAAGTGGATGCAGGGAAAGGGCTCAGGCAGGAAAGACCTCTTGGAGGAGGTGTGCCTTCAATAAGGCTTTGAAGGGGGGAGAGTAATTGTCTGTAATTTGAGAAGCAGTGTGACTTAGTGATTAGAGCACAGGCCTGAGAATCAGAAGGACATGGGTTCTAATCCCAGCTCCACCACTTGTCTCTCACCTTCTCTACGCCTCAGTTACCTCATCTGTAAAATGGGGAATAAGATTGTGAGCCCTATGTGGGATAGGGACTGTATCCAACCTGATTAACTTGTAACTACCCCAGTGCTTAGGTCAGTGCCTGGCACATAATAAATGCTTAACAAACACAAATTAAAAAATTGAAAGGTTTCATCTTGCCAAGTCCTCTAATGCATTTACTTCCGCTAATAGTAGTACAGTATGTCATGTCCTGTTTACAAAAGCGCTAAAGGCAAAGTTCTTCTGAATTGTTAGTGAATTTTTATCTTCATCTAATCTGATTTTCAGAAAATCTAGTTAAAATCAACCATAAATAGCTCTTACAGATTTTTGAATGCAGACTTTTATCCAATTCTTCAAAGGATTTTCTTTTTTAATCTTCCATTCTGTAAATGTAATGTTATCTAAGAAACACTTTCCCACTCTCTTCCTGCCTTCTCTCTTCTTTGAATTTCTGGTCTGATGAAGCCTCCCATGCCTTTGAAAATCCAAGCCAGGGGAGCCATTTTCTTTTTAATAGATTTAAGAAAAGGGGTAGCCTGCAGCTTTCTGCATAAGTGGCTAAATGAGCCAGTGATTTATTAAGTAACTTATTAAGAGAGTCCTCCTGAAGAAATTACAGTATTTTGTTAGTCAAAAATTGTAACTTCAAGTGAGGAAAAGACTCACCCAAATTCAACACAGAGCCCAGAACTAACCAACAATTTAGAAAGTTATGTAATCCCTAGATTAAACTACTGCTTTGTTCATAGGAGATTCATTTATAATTTATACCAGGAGTTTGCTCTCTGATGTCCTAAATATTTCTGACCATTTGCTTGGATATAATTATACCCCATCTAGCCTTTCAGCTGAAGCATTTTGTTGAAGACTAATTGTACCACTTGGCATTTGAGCCATTGAACATTAATAAGAGAACCATTTATATATTGATGCTGTATGCATTATTCTCTCTACTACACTCCTGTACTTATAGGAGGGAGTTATCTTCCTTAAAGGAACTTTGAAAGTCCTGTCAACCCCAATTACCTGAACTTTTTAGAACTGAAACACTAAAGCAGGAGTTCTGAAGCTTTGAAATCATTTGAGCAGAAACCAAAGTCACAAAGGGAGGTTGAATGGAACTATGTTTGCTGGTGATAGAGTATAAAAACAGCAATTAAGTTCTGGACTTGCTTCAATTCCTCCTGGTAGATAGAGATTTAATTGGATTGGCACTGAACTAATTGGACTGGATTTTATTCTCTCCTCCTACATGGATTCACTGGGTACTGAAACAGAACAACCGTCTTGGTGACTTAGTTTCCCCTGTTTTTAAGATGGTTAAATATTCCCCCATTTATAAATATAATAATAATTATGGGGTTTATGGGGTTTGTTAAGCCCTTACTAAGTGTTTTTTTAAACACTGAACTAAGCACTGGGGTAGATAAAAGAAAATCAGATCAGACACAGTCCCTGTCCCACATGGGACTCACAGTCTAAGTAGGAAGGAAAATGGGTATCTCATCTGCATTTTACAGATGAGGAAACTGAGACACAGAGAAGTTAAGTGACTTGTCCAAGGTCACAGAGCAAGCAAGTGGCATAGTTGGGATTATAACCTAGTTCCTACAACTCACAGGGCATTGCTCTTTCCATTAGACTATTCTGCTTCCAATATATTTTTCCAAAATATGAAAATTATGAAAAGTGTGACAATATCAATGCAATCACAAAAGGAAATGATGAGTTGTGAATTGTGAAACTGGGACACCATCTTCCTAAGGTTAAAGTGCATCTATATTTTTAAATATGCTTTAAACTTCTCCTCGGATATTATCCATGAAAAGCAATAGTTGTATAGAAAAAGTCCCAAGAAAAAAATATAAATTTAGGGAGAAAAAAGTTAGAAATTTGTGGTTCCCTTTCCTCCAACCAACCCATTAATTTCCCTGAGCTTATCACAACTCAAGATGACAGAATGCCTCTGATACTTCCCGCAGAGAGGGGGGAGAAAGGAATTTGTCATGGCTCCATAATCACTGAGTGACCATTTGTCATAACTCCAAGAACCAAGAAAACTGGGAAAATATATCTTGTTGAATAACAAATTAATTCATTCATAGATCAATTGTCAGTGAGTTTTTTTTTTCTGACCAAATTGAAGAAGTTAATACTTCCTGAGCCAAAGAAAAAGTCATCCATTTACCGAGAAGAGAGTTATCATCTAGCTCACTCCTATTACACTCTAAGAATAAGTTGTTCATCAAAACCCCAATAAGTTGGAAAGAAGGAGTCAATGTTCTACAAAATGAGATTAACCCCCACCAGTAACAGTAAGCACCCTATGTTGATTTGTATATATTCATTTCTACAATTTTTTAAAAGGAATCCTTGGAGATAGAATATTTAGATTCCAGTTAAAAATAATTGACTAGAATACCTAAAATAGAACCAGGTGAATCATTAAAATCAAACCCAAAATATAAAACCACAAATTTTCCAAATTTTGCCAAGAACCTTGCCAAAGTAGAGAATTTCTATGTTACCTGGGTGGATAAAAATATTGCAGAGGAATTTTCATGGCCATTAAGCAATGAAAAATCCAGGTGGATTTCAATTGTAATTACTCCTCTCTCTTAAAAAAGTTTTCTTCTTAAAGTCTAGAGACCCTGGTGTTAATGGACAGCAATAATGTTGAAGTATCCTAGAAACAAATCTCCCAACGCAACAGATTTTTTTTTTACACTGATGGGAAATGCCCTTCAGAACCAATTCAGACACTGCCAACAGAATGAGGTGTTTCACAGATCACAAGGACAGACACAGCTCCTCTGTCTACTGAATTAAAAAAAAAAAATAGCTTTCGGAGAGGCATCACCCCCATTGCAAAAGATGGTAGAAAGGACAAAATCCGCAGTCGCTCAGTGGATCACAGGGGACCCTGCTGATAACAGAACTCTGGGTTACAGAATAGAGCGAAAGACCGATAAGAGACTTACCAGGAAGGGCTAACATGGAGTCAAATTTTTTGCAATTGGAGATGCCTGTGCTGTCTTCTGCACAGCTTTTCCACAAGTTCTCATACAAGGTGGAGGTGGTGATCACACTGCCATGCAGGGTAGAAACTTTCCAGTAACCATTGGGCAAAGTGGACCCCAGGACTAGCCATCCTCCCAAGCTCAGCAGAAAACCCATAATTTCCAACACTGCAGACATGTTTTTAAATAGCACCTTACGAGAGGTGGGAAGAGGAGTTCCCTCCAAAGGATTTTGAAGAGCTAGTCTTCTTTTTTCCCCACTGGAAGAGCTCTTGCTATTTCATCTATAGTTTCATTCTGGAGTGAAGCTACCTTTGCTCTTTGTTTAGCCTACAGAGAGATAAGACTGTGTCTACCATGTGTGACAGTAATAATTGGGTGCAATTTATGGTAAAGATATATAGTGCACCAGATTGTTGTGAGAACAAGTATACTTTTTTTGTCGGGGGGTGGTTGCAGGGAGGGTATCCTTCCAATTGAAAATAAGCAAAGAAAACCCAATCCCGAGAGCTATCTGATGTTATAACCACAAGAATTCAGACTACTTCACACTTTAACCTTCTGGCACCTAAAATGTTCTTGTGTTTGTCACAAGGTTATAACTGTGACAGCCCAACCATGATTTTCATTGCATAGCTGATTGAAAGTCACTTTATCACAATGACAGCTGTACTCCTCGGTGAAATCTCTCCAATTCTGAATCCTGATCAGAGCGAAAATGATGACCTAGAAAAGAAAGTTACACCAAGCAAAGCAGTCAGATTGGAGTTCTGCTTCCTCCTGCCAAAGGAAAACAACTCTTCTTTAACTGACTTTGAGAAAACAAGCCAAAAAAGAAACAACACTCAAAGTTGTATGTTTTAAAATAAGTAACTGTATTGACAGACTGAGGCTGCCATATCTAACTGGATTTCAGGACAGATACGGCCAATTTCATTAATCTTTTACTAACAATTGATTTCTAGTTAAGGTAGATTCCTGTGGAAACATGCCCCTCTCCCCCAGGGAAAACAAAAGCTTCATAACCAGGCACTGAGATTCACTTTATGAATCACAGGATATATATTTGCAGTAAATAGATGTACTCCCACCAGGAAAGATTAACAAACTAAAGAATGTGAAAACAAATATTAAATATCCGAAACAATGAAAACAGAATAGAATGAATAATGCATGCCAATTTGATCTAATCTGATTATTGCTAATCAGCTAACCATCATAATTTGATCCCATTATCACTATGGTGTCCACTCTGTGAAACAAAATCAGAATCAAGGGAAAGTGCCTACAGATTTGCTTACCTATTACATCAGCAAGTAGAAAAGAAATCTGGATTTTTGCTTTGAGTACCTTGGTTTTCTGACAACCAGATAAGCAGTCATTAAGCTCCCCAATTCAAACTTCAGATGGGCTGTTTTCTAGGTAAGGACTTCATCTCTAGAAATAACTGTTCTGTCCGAGTTCCCTTTTTATCAGCCTTTTTGCCATAACATGAAACTGTCGTGACAAAGGCTTCAGCTCTTTGCCCAGATGGGTTCTCCTCAGAAGTTTATTGGTTTACCAAGATGTGTGCTTAAACCCTCCCCAGAACAATATTAGAACGGTACATGAAGTTCAGAGTTAATGGACTGCATAGTTCTTCAAGAGATCTTTAGAAAATGCCTATGAGGGTCATTCAGAAAGAGATTGCTTCTTCTTTTTACCTTCCAAATCGCTCAACAGCTACCACTGAAAAAATCCTATTGAAGTCCCCAGTTCATCCATTCATTCATTCAATTGTATTTATTGAGCGCTTACTGTATGCAGAGCACTGTACTAAGTGCTTGGAATGTACAATTTGGCAACAGATAGAGACAATCCCCGCAATCCCCTGCCCCTGTCCATGAGGTTATGTCCACATAAAATATATGGAAGCACAGGCAGAAGCAGGCAGAATCACTGTCAATGAATGCATATTTACACAGAAGAAAGTACAACACAGTCCAGATCAGAAGGTCAGTTTGATTACAGTAGTGTTACCCAAAAGGGCTGGAAAACAATCCTGAGATATATATATTGTTTCCCCTGAATATATATATATATGTATATAATAATGCTGGTATTTGTTAAGCACTTATTCTGTGCACAGCACTGTTCTTAGCACTGGAGGAAACAAGGTGATCAGGTTGTCCCAGGTGGGGCTCACAGTCTTAATCCCCATTTTACAGATGAGGTAAATGAGGCACAGAGAAGTTAAGTGACTTGCCCAAAGTCACACAGCTGACAAGTGGAGGAGCTGAGATTAGAACCCATGACCTCTGACTCCCAATCTCGGGCTCTTTCTAGTGAACCATGTTGCTTCTCCTATATATATATACATATATATAAAGTGCAAGTAGTGCATATGAACACAAGCACACATATAAAATATATAGTACAGGCTTGGGACTCAGAGATAGCGGGATCTAATCCCGGCTCCGCCACTTGTCAGTTGTGTGACTTTGGGCAAGTCACTTCACTTCTCTGTGCCTCAGTTACCTCACCTATAAAATGGGGATGAAGACTGTGAGCCCCACGTGGGATAACCTGATTACCTTCTATCTACCCCAGCACATAGAACATTGCTTGGCACATAGTAAGCGCTTAACAAATGCCAACATTATTATTATTATTATTAACAAGTACTGATAATAATTGTAATAATAAGTGTGGTATTTGTTAAGGGCTACTCTGTGCCAAGCACTGTCCTAAGTGCTCGAGTAGATACAAGATAAACAGGTCTCACAGCTAAGGAGAAAAAAGGGGTATTGAATTCCCATTTTGCAGATGAGGGAACTGAGGCACAGATGAGTGAAGTGACTTGCCCGAGGTCACAAAACCAACAAGTAGCAGAACTGAGATTGAAAGTGAGGTCCTTGGACTCCCAAGTCTGTGCTCTTTCCAGTAGGCCATACTGCTCTCAGAGCTTAGTAGAGTGCCTGGCATATAGTAAGGGCTTAACAAATACCATAATCATTCATTGTAATTATCAAAACACAATTCTTACTATTAATCTCTGCGCAGCAGCACTGTTGTTGCACCATGGGGATTTGTCAAGAGAACCATAAGCAGAGTCATTTAGTTCTTCCCAGTTGCTGCTTCCCCATCTCAGTCTCCTCTACTGGCTGCCTCTCTGATTCTCTGATCCCTGTCTCTTCCACCTCATCTCTTCTACCCCTTGAGAACGACCCAATTGAAGTTTTTCAATAAATTTAAGCATTAGTCCTGAATTGCCTCTTTTCATTTGCCATTTGAAGACATTGAATGTTCATTTTCTCCTTATCATTAATATACTGTTCTTTCAGTCTGACAATCACAAGACATTTTTAGAGGGTGCATCTTTGCCCCATCATAAATTAAAAAATCACAAGTGTTCCTTGAGGGAAAAGTGTACTTTTCCACACTTTGATCCAGTCCAGCCCATAAATCCAGGCCTGGATGCATGCGGGTCTTTGTCCTAGTTTACAGGTGGACCAGTTAGCCTTTGTAGTTTGAAATTCGTTTTTATGGTATTTGTTAAGCACTGACTATGTGCTAATAATAATAATAATGTTGGCATTTGTTAAGCGCTTACTATGTGCAGAGCACTGTTCTAAGCGCTGGGGTAGACATAGGGGAATCAGGTTGTCCCACATGGGGCTCACAGTCTTAATCCCCATTTTACAGATGAGGTAACTGAGGCCCAGAGAAGTTAAGTGACTTGCCCACAGTCACACAGCTGACAAGTGGCAGAGCTGGGATTCGAACTCATGACCTCTGACTCCAAAGCCTGGGCTCTTTCCACTGAGCCACGCTGCTTCTCCTGTCCTAATGGCTGGAGTAGATATAAACTAGGTTAGACACAGTTTATGCTCCACATGGGGCTCACAGTCTTAATTCTCATTTTACGGACAAGGAACCTGAGGCTCTGAGAAATTAAATGACTTGTCCAAGGTCACACAGCAGACACGTTGTGGAGCCAGAATTAGACCTCAGGTCCTCTGCCTCCCAGGCCTGTACTCTCTCCACTAGACCACACTGCTTATCAGTATACTCAGAATAGTTAGGGTGACTGTAAGGGGTAATAATAATTGTAATCGTGGTATTTATTAAGTGCTTACTATGTGCCAGGCACTGTACAAAGCACTGGAGTGGATATAAGCAAGTTGGGGTGGACACAGTCCCTGACCCACGTGGAGCTCACAGTCTCAATCCCATTTTACAGATAAGGCTGAAGCACAGAGAAGTGAGGTGACTTGCCCAAGGTCACACAGCAGACAAGTGAAGGAACAGGATTTAGAACCCATGAACTCTGACTCCAAGGCCTATGCTCTATCCACTACAGTGTCTTTACCAGTTGTACCCTAAAAATAATAGTAAAAATTATTATAGTATTTGTTTAGCGCTTACTATGTACCAAGTGCTGAGATAGATACGAGGTAATCAGGTTGTCCCACGTGGGGCTCACAATCTTAATCTCCATTTTGAAGATGAGGTAATTGAAACACAGAGAAGTTACGTGGCTTGCCCAGTGTCACACAGCAGACTAGTGGTGGAGCCAGGACTAGTACCCACATCTTCTGATTCCTAAATCCGTGCTCTTTCCACTAAGCCACGCTGCTTCTAGTCCACCCATCCACCTCCTGAAGTGTCCCATACCCAGATAATCTCAATTGTTTTACCTAAGGTTCTGTGAGGAAGATCTTGTTGCAAGGTGATCAAAGAACTGAGGAATGATCTTTTCAGAAATAATAAGTTACAGCTCCTGTTTCCACAAACAGGAAAGCATGAAATAGGAGGAGACATAAAGAGACAGAGAGAGATGGACGGAGACCTAGAGTGAGAGAGAAAGACAGGCAGAAACAGAGAGACACTTCCAGAAAGACTAAATTGGAGAAAGGGACTTTATATTGAAAGATTAAAAATTTCTCCCTATAGCATCTAGAAAGACATCCTAGAATTTAGACTTTGCTTACTTACCCTGTTGGGGTTATGTTTATAATAATAATAATAATGATGATGATGATATTTATTAAGCACTTACTATATGCCAAGCACTGTTCTAAGTGCTGGTGCAGACACAAGGTAATCAGGTTATCCCACATGGGGCTCACAGTCTTAATCCCCATTTTACAGATGAGGTAACTGAGGCACAGAGAAGATAAGTGACTTGCCCAAAGTCACACAGCTAACAAGTGGCAGAGCTGGGATTAGAACCCACAACCTCTGACTCCCAAATCCATGCTCTTGCCAATAAGCCACGCAGATCAGGGTAGTGAATTCACGTTACCATTCTCTTTCCTACTGAGGAGACTGAGAGAAAAAAAGTCTATTAATTGAATTTTAGTAATGTAATAGTAATAGAATTATTACTCAGAGTAGCACTTTGGGGAGTGATGATGTTAATGATAATAATAATAATTGTCATATTTATTAAGTGTTTACTATGTGCCAGGAACTGTTCTAAGCTCAGGGGTAGATACAAGATAATCGGGTTGGACATGGTCCCTGTCTCACATGGGGCTCACAGTTTTAACCCCCATTTTATGAGATGAGGGATCTGAGGCACAGAAAAGTTAAGTCACTTGCCCACGGTCACACAGCAGACAAGTGGCCGAACCAGAATTAAAACCCACATCCTTCTTTCTCCCAGGCCAGTGGTCTTTCCACTAGGCCATCCTGCTTCAGCTTCTCCTTTCCTCTCTCCTCTGGTGACACGTCACCAAAGCAGAGGGCATCTTCTTCCCTGAAATGGGGTCTTCATGTTACATTCACAAGTAAATGAATCCCTTTAAAAACAGAGAATTAACGAAAAAGTTAAATAAAAGATGGGGTACATAAGAGAGTATTGAGTGTTTGAAGGGGGGAAAGAGATTGAAAATACCATGTCCTTGTAATAATGCTTTTTTACCTTAATTTAAGACTATTGGCCACTTAATTGTAAAACAGAAACATTTCACAATTTTGTGACATTTTGATTAAACTAAAATGACAAAATGGATTATGATTATGATCAAGCACTTCTTGCATTCTTTATCTTATTTAGTAAGTGCTTCCCAATTGTATTAGATTATCTTGGAACAGCACAGAAAGTGCACTGTTGTCATTTTCTTTTATGAAGTGTAGCATTATACAAATTACTGAAACCAAACTGAAGCCAAAAATAAAATCTTTAGACCACTGGGAAAATTTCCTTGAATAGATAAAATTGTAATATGTTAGGAGTGGCTGTTGGAGCTTTGGATAAATGCCATGCATGCCCTAAATCCATGGTTTAATATTATGTTTAAGGGGTATTTTAAAGCAGTATTTATATGTACATTGTCCAAATAAACTGTTCAATTCTCCATTTCACTTGGCCTGTGGAGAGGGCCTGCCTGTGAAGACCCATCCTTAAATGATTTGGGTTTCCTAGCAGCAAAAAGGAGCCTTATACCAAATTTACAATCACTACACGCTAAAAGCCTCCAGGAACAGTGCCAGGATGAAGAACAAATCTATAAATAAATCATAGAGTCAGTGGGCTGGAAGGGACCTCAGGAAGACCTTTAGAGCATCTTTGAGACTTTGTCGGGAAGACTTCCACCTGCAGTCATTTGTCTGTTCTGTAACTTTGGTCCTCCCTCTCTGAAATGACTGAGAATTTAGGTAGCCGTTAATTTCTAAGATAGAAGTTTATTTCTCCTCTTCATCAAAAGGAGGAGAAAGCAGCGTGGCTTAGTGGAAAGGGCATGGACTTGGGAGTCAGAGGTCATGGGTTCGAATTCCAGATCGGCCACTTGTCAGCTGTGTGACTTTGGGTAAGTCACTTCACTTCTCTGTGCCTCAGTTACCTCATCTGTAAAATGGGGATTAAGACAGTGAGCCCTCACGTAGGACAACCTGATTACCCTGTATCTATCCCAGTGCTTAGAACAGTGCTTTGCACATAGTAAGCGCTTAACAAAAACCAACATTATTATTATTATTATCAAAGTGACGGCACCTTCCAGCTACAGGACAAAGATATTTCAGTCGCTTCTCCCTTCCTCCTATTCACATTACTTATACCTGCCTAACAGAAACTTACCTGTCTCACAGGTTTTTTTTGCATTGACCATAATCCTGTTGTCCCTCCTCCTATCTATATTTAACCAACTGCCCAGAAACTTCAATTCACTAACTCAAAATAGCTGTCTGGAGTTAGGTGCAGTAGCCTGAAAGATATTCTTAAAAAACACCTCCTTGACCTCACAGCTCCCTCCAGCTATCTCTCCATCTCCATCCTACCATTCCTCTCCAAACTCCTTGAGCATGTTGTCTACACCCACTGTCTCTCTACACCCACTGTCTCCAGTTTCACTCCTCTAATTCTCTCCATGACCTCTCCAATCTGGCTTCTGTCCCCTTCACTCACAAAAACCACCCCCTCAATGATCTCCATAGTCACAAATGATCTCCATCTTGCCAAACCCAATGTCCTGTACTCCATCCTAATCCTCGACCTCTCAGCCGCCTTCAACTCTGTCATACACCCCCTTCTCCTGGAAATATTATTCAACGTCCACTTCACTGATACCTTCCTCTTCTGGTTCTCCTCCTATATCTCTGGCCGCTCATTCACAGTCTCTTTTGGGGGCTCCGCCTCTGCCTCCCACACCCTAATTGTGGTGCTCCCTCAAGGTTCAGTCTGGGTCCCCTTCTATTCTCCATCTACATCCACTCCCTGGGAGAACTCATTCACTCACACAACTTCAACTACCATATCTATCCAGATGATTCCCAAATCTACATCTTCAGCTCTGATTTCTCTCCCTCTCTGCACTCTCACATTTCCTCCTGCCTTCAAGACTTGGATGTTCCCCTGACACCTCAAGCTTAACATGTCCAAAACAGAACTCATCTTCCCACCCAAACCCTGTTCTCCTCCTGACTTTCCCATCACTGTAGATGGCACCACCATCCTTCCCATCTCACAAGCCCATACTTTGGCTTTATCTTTGATTCCTCTCTCTCATTCAACCCACATATTCAATCCATCACTGAATCCTTTCAGTTCCACCTTCGCAACACTGCTAAAAGCTGCCCTTTCCACTCCATCCAAACTGCTACCACATTAGTACAATCACTCATCCTAACCTGTCTGGATTACTGCATCAGCCTCCTTGCTGACCTCCCTGCCTCCTGCCTCTCTCCACTCCAATCATTCATTCATTCATATTTATTGAGCACTTACTGTTTGCAGAGCACTGTACTAAGCCATACTTCACTCTGCTGGCCGGATCAGTTTTCTACAAAAATGCTCAGAACACATTTCCCCACTCCTCAAGAACCTCCAGTGGTTGCCCATCCACCTCCACATCAAACAGAAACTCCTCACCATTGACTTTAAAGCAGGTCATCACCTTTCCCCTTCCTACCTCACCTGACTACTCTCCTACTACAACCCAGCCCAACACTTTGCTCCTCTAATGCCAATTATTCACTGTACCTGGATCTTGTCTCTATCTCACCAACAACCTCTGGCCCACCTCCCGCCTCTGGCCTGGAACACCCTCCATTTTCACGTCCGAAGACAGTTACTCTCCCCTACCATCAAAGCCTTATTGAAGGCACATCTTCTCCAAGAGACCTTCCCTAAGTTCTCATTTCCACTTCTCCCACTCCCTTCTATGTCTCCAAGCCCCATAGCACTTATGTATATATCCATAATTTATTAATATTAATAATGATAATGTTGGTATTTGTTAAGCGCTTACTATGTGCAGAGCACTGTTCTAAGTGCTGGGGTAGAAACAGGGTAATCAGGTTGTCCCATGTGATGTTCACAGTTAATCCCCATTTTACAGATGAGGTAACTGAGGCCCAGAGAAGTTAAGTGACTTGCCCACAGTCACAAAGCTGACAAGTGGCAGAGCCGGGATTCGAATCCATGACCTCTGACCCCCAAGCCCAGGCTCTTCCACTGAGCCACGCTGCTTCTCATCTGTCTCCTCCTATATACTGTAAACTTGTTGGGGGCAGGAAATGTGTCAGTTATATAGTTGTGTTGTACTCTCCCAAGTGCAGAGAAGCAGCGTGGCTCAATGGAAAGAGCCCGGGCTTGGGAGTCAGAGGTCATGGGTTCAAATCCCAGCTCTGCCCCTTGTCAGCTGTGTGACTGTGGGCAAATCACTTAACTTCTCTGTGCCTCAGTTCCCTCATCTGTAAAATGGGGAGTAAGACTGTGAGCCTCATGTGGGACAACCTGGCGCCTCCTCCCCCTTCCATCCTTTAACTGTTGAAGTTCCTCAAGGGTCAGTTCTTGGCCCTCTTCTGTTCTCCATTTACACTCACTCCCTTGGTGAACTCATTCGCTCTCACGGCTTTGACTACCATCTCTACGCAGATGACACACAGATCTACATCTCCGCCCCTGTCCTCTCCCTCTCCCTTCAGGCTCACATCTCCTCCTGCCTCCGGATATCTCCACCTGGATGTCGGCCCACCACCTAAAACTCAACATGAGCAAGACTGAGCTCCTCATCTTCCCTCCCAAGCCCGGTCCTCTCCCAGACTTCCCTATCACCGTGGATGGCACGACCATCCTTCCCGTCTCTCAGGCCCGCGATCTCGGTGTCATCCTTGACACGTCTCTCTCATTCACCCCACACATCCTATCTGTTACCAAGACCTGCCGGTTTCACCTTTACAATATCGCCAAGATCCGCCCTTCCCTCTCCACCCAAATGGCTATCTTACTGCTACGGGCTCTTGTTATATCCCGGCTAAACTACTGTGTCAGCCTTCTCTCTGACCTCCCTTCCTCCTCTCTCGCCCCGCTCCAGTCTATTCTTCACTCCGCTGCCCGGCTCATCTTCCCGCAGAAACGATCTGGGCATGACACTCCCCTTCTTAAACAACTCCAGTGGTTGCCTATCAACCTCCGCTCCAAACAAAAATTCCTCACTCTAGGCTTCGAGGCTCTCCATCACCTTGCCCCTTCCAACCTCTCCTCCCTTCTCTCATTCTACTGCCCACCCCCCACGCTCCGCTCCTCCGCCGCCCACCTCCTCACCGTCCCTCGGTCTCGCCTATCCCGCCGTCGACCCCTGGGCCATGTCCTCCCGCGGTCCTGGGACGCCCTCCCTCCTCACCTCCACCAAACTGATTCTCTTCCCCTCTTCAAAACCCTACTTAAAACTCACCGCCTCCAAGAGGCGTTCCCAGACTGAGCTCCTCTTCCCCCTCTACTCCCTCTGCCATCCACCCTTTACCTCTCCACAGCTAAAGCCTCATTTTCCCCTTTTCCCTCTGCTCCTCCCCCTCTCCCTTCCCATCCCCTCAGCACTGTACTCGTCTGCTCAACTGTATATATTTTCATTACCCTATTTATTTTGTTAATGAATTGTACATCGCCTTGATTCTATTTAGTTGCCATTGTTTTTACGAGATGTTCTTCCCCTTGACGCTGTTTAGTGCCATTGTTCTCGTCTGTCCGTCTCCCCCGATTAGACTGTAAGCCCGTCAAACGGCAGGGACTGTCTCTATCTGTTGCCGACTTGTTCATTCCAAGCGCTTAGTACAGTGCTCTGCACATAGTAAGCGCTCAAAAAATGCTATTGAATGAATGAATGAATGAACAACCTGATTACCCTGTATGTATCCCAGTGCTTAGAACAGTGCTCTGCACATAGTAAGCACTTAACAAATACCAACATTATTAGTAGTAGTAGTACAGTGTCCTGCACACAGTAAGCACTCAATAAATACAACTGATTGATTGATTGAAGAGCTCCCCGTAAAAATAGGAGGGAGTACAGGTAATGAATCCTCACTTTACAGATGAAGAAACCAAAGCACACGGAGAAGTTAATTGACTTGCCCAGAGTCATACACAACAGGCAAGATACAGAGCTGGGATTTGAACCCAGCTTCTCTGACTCCCAGCTGCATGCTCATTCCACTAGGCCAGACTGCTTCTCTTTCATGTAGGGATGAAGTTGGTGGACAATGTATCAAGTGCCTCTACTGAGCTCCTTTGGGAAGCTGCGGAGTCTGTCTCCTCCGGAATCCTTGTGTTGAGCCACTCTTGTCATTAATCCCTCAAAACCTTTGAGGAACCCTTGTCAGATGAGAGGTAAGGGGTTGGGGGGTGGTTTGGGGAAGACATCCTTCAGCAGGAAGGTCACTGTGAACCAGAAGCTGGGGAAGTCAAGCCTTGCTGCTTACTGCAAGCTTCGAGGTTTTTAAGAGCTCCTACTATTTGTTATACAAATGTTCCTTGCATTCAACGTTGCTGAGCGCTGAAGGGAATTAACTCCTCACCTCCACCAACATGTTTGGAAAAGTAGTCAGAAACCAGTACAGCGAAGCTTATTAAGTGAAAGTTTCATTCATTCATTCATTCGTTCAATCATATTTACTGAGCACTTACTGTAAGCAGAGCACTGTACTAAGCTCTTGGAAAGTACAATTCGGCAACAGATAGAGACAATCCTTACCCAACATCGGACTCACAGTCTAGATGGGGGGAGACAGAAAATGAAACAAAAGATGTAGATAGGCATCAATAACTTCAAAATATATGCATTATTAATAAAATAAATAGAATAATAAATACATATATACACAAGTGCTATGGGGAAGGGAAGGGGGTAGAGCAGAGGGAGGGAGTCAGCATGATGGGGAGGGGAGGAGGAACAGGGGAAGAGAGGGGGCTCAGTCTGGGAAGGCCTCAGGACAATTTGGGGGAAAAATATAACTCCATTCTACTCCTTGCTAGCTATGAATAGCTACAGAGTGGGGAAAGATGGGTTTGGTGTGAGCATACTTGATAAATATCTAGAAATCACAGAAAACTACAACCTGAACCATAGCCAGCCCAATCCTCAGAGGTCTAAAAAGCATTATTTTAGGTAGTAGCCATGAAGACTGGAAACTAGGGTCTTAAAGAAAAGCCTAAAGGAAAAGAGATTGCTGTATTAATCAGTAGATGAGATTGTGTGGAATACTGTACTAAGATCAACAGAGGCTGCAGACAAATTCCCTCCCCACAAGTAGCTTATAGTCAGGAGAAGGAAATAAATATCAATAGACACAAGTCAATTACAGATGTGTACATAAGGGCTATGGGGCTGAGGGTATATTGAATATCCAGTGCTAAAAGACTACATACCCAAAGGTTTTTATTCAAAGACGAGACTAAGTGACTACTATATTCAAGAACAAGAAATGTTATTTTCTAATGAAGAGACGAGGAAATTAAGTTAAACTTGGATGAAGGATTTAAGTTAGCCATTTAAAGGGTAGCCATTTAAAGAGACTTTTCTCACCCAAAGGAGCAATTCTGGGAAACAGGATTCTAAAGAGATATTGTCTAGTTTCTCTCTGAATCTGTCTCACCGTCTGTCTCTGTTTCTCATTGTCTCTCTGTTCCAGTCTTGCTGTCACTCTCTTTCTCTTCCTCTCTATTTCTGTGTCTATTTCTTTTATTCTGTGTCCTTTTCCTGCCTTTTTCTCCCCGTCATTCTCTGACCACTTGCCCTGCACCATGGACCTCTATCTTTGGAAGTCCCGCTCCTGACTCACTTTAGCCTGCAAAAAAGTGTCTATTTTATCATTTCCTAAATGTCATTTTCTGGTAGAAAAATCATTTCACATTATTAAAATGGAAATATCCAAGAAACATAAACTGCATTTTTATACATTCTGAATTAACCTGGACATATGATGAATGTTCAGCAAAGAAACCAGTCAACCACGTGAGCCTGGGGATTAGATTTTTAAGCATGAATGAGATATTAAAGTTACCTTGAGTAGCAAAGACCCCATGGGAAGTGATGAATGCCAGAATGTTATGGAATCCTGGAGCGACTTGGATCCTGGTATGCCCACTTCAACCCCCACTCTCCCATCTCTTATCCTTTAACAACAAAGAAAATAGCATTTCCAGGGTTTCATCTTTAGAAAATCCTACCTGATATGAGCAGATGGACTGTTTCATTTTACTACTAGCAACCTGTGCCTGATGGCCATTCCTTCCTGGCTACTGTTGTCCAAATTTCACTCTTCTTCCTCTCTGGCATTTCTCTCCCACTTCCTGAGCTCCATTAAAGTTAATGGATTCTAGGAATGTGAGCCTTCCAGGGTTCAAGAAGGTTGGGGTTCCTGAGGTCACTTGCACTCTTCTTTGCTAGCTCACCTGAATAGAGTTGTCATTTTTTTTAATGATATTTGTTAAGCACTTTCTATGTTCCAGGCTCTGCTCTAAGTGCTGGAGTAGATACAAGTTAATCAGGTTGGACACAGTCTCTGTCCCTCCTGGGGGCTCACAGTCTTAATACCCATTTTACAGATGAGGGAACTGAGGCACAGAGAAGTGAAGTGACTTACCCAAGGTCACACAGCTGACAGGTGATGGAGCTGGGACTAGAACCCAGGTCCTTCTGATTCCCAGACCCGTGTTCTATCCATTAGACCATGCTGCTTCTTAATTTGGTTTCTTTCCCAAGACAGTATTTTGCTTAAATATCTTGTGACTGAAGACCCTTTAGTATTTTAGAAGGCTGGGGAAGTTGACTTAGTTTTTGCTAAATTGGACTGAATTATTTAGGGATGGGATTGCATTGGAAGGTAACTCAAGTGATAATTCTCTGGGGCTCTCGATGTGGCGCTGTCATCATCTCACCATTAGCAAGAAAGAAAAATGACAACATTGGTTCACTGAGCCAAAATCCCTGTGGGGCCCAGGCTGGTGTGGTTTATCTTGAGCCTGCTAATAAAGTGTGCTAACGAGAACTTCTCCACCAGGAAACTTGCAGAGTTCAGGCTACAATCTCTCACTGCAGACACAGTTATTAGAGGAGCTAATCTCTTACACTAATCAAAAAGAGTAGTTCATTGTCTTCCTTCCCTAACTTCTCCTCATTTCCTCATTACTGCCTCCAGCCCCAGTGCCCTCAAATTCACAGTCTAGAAATTGTCTTTGACTCATCCCTCGTTCTCTAATGCTTCCCTTACCTTTAAATCCAAGTTCCAACTGCAAACCTTTGTGATTAATTCCCAGCACCTCCAACAGCATCACCCCAATAGCCTCCTTAGCGTTCATGGATACGTGTGTGCGATTGGTACATTCAGTGGTTTATTTGGATATTTCATCCTGGAAAATTCATTCTACTCCTTAACCTGGTCCTTGTATTTCCTACAGCTCAATCAGTCAATCAATCAATCGTATTTGCTGAGTGCTTAGAGCGTTCAGGACACTGTACTAAGCACTTGGGAGAGTGCAAGACAACAATATAACTGACACACTTCCTGCCTTACTATTTGTAAATATCCATGATTGCAACCCTTCCCCTGCATTAGACTATAGGTTCCTCATGAGCAGGATATGTGTCACTTACTTTTTTTTTAAGGATATTTGTTCAGCGCTTCTAAGTGCCAGCCATTGTACTAAGTTAATCTTGTTGGACACGGTCCCTGGTAGGCCTCACAGTCTTAATCCCCATTTTACAGATGAGATAACTGAGACACAGAGAAGGTAAGTGACTTGCACAAGCTCACACAGCAGGCAAGTGGTGGAGCTGGGGTCCTCTGATTCCCAGGCCCGTGTTCTTTCCACTAGGCTACAATTAGTGTGCTGTGTTGCACTCAGTAAGATATTCAGTAAATATCATTACTACCACTCTTATTTTCCAGATTTTGTTAATTAGGAATTTTATGTTACAGAATCATAGGATTGAAAGAAACCTCAAGATATCCTCTAACCCTGGGACCAGAAACCTGAAGACTGCGATCCAAATCCAATCTATCAACATTCATTCATTCATTCAATCATATTTATTGAGTGCTTACTGTTTGCAGAGCACAGCACTAAGCACTGGAAAGTACAATTCGGTAACAGATAGAGACAATCCCTACCCAACAACGGGCTCACAGTCTAGAACGGGGAGAACATTCCCATTGACCATCTTAGCACCCTTGGAACTTATCTGTTAACATATTTGGTTTTGGTTTGGTATTATTCATTAGTGTTTATTATTTATAATTACCACATGATCTATTAACTTGGGTCTGTTTGCCTTTCCCCATTAGACTGAAACCTTCCCAAAAGCAGGAGTTGTGTGTTTTATTTCTGTACATTTTCCAAGGTCCTAGCACAGAGCTCTTATCACAGAGGATGCTTAAAGAATGCTGTTGAAGATGATTATTTCATTCATTCATTCACTAAATCATATTTATTGAGCACTTTCTGTGTGAAAAGCACTGTTCTAAGCACTTGGAAAAGTACAATATGACAATAAACAGACCCATTCCCTCCCTCAACAAGCTTACAGTCTAGAGGGGGAATTATGGCTCCATATACAGAAATGATGGCTCACACACACACACAGAGACAGATTCATGTATATGCATGCATATTTGTGTGTCTTGTCTTATGCTGTCAAGATGTCTCCGACCCATAACAAAAGAATGGACATACCTCTCCCAGAACGCCCCACCTCCATCCGCCATCATTCTGGTAGTGAATCCATTGAGTTTCTTGGTAAAAATATGGAAGTGGTTTACCACTGTCTCCTTCCATGCAGCAAACTTGAGTCTCGCCCTCGACTGTCTCCCAGGCTGCTGCTGCCAAGAACAGGGGAGTTTTGACTTGTAGCAGATTGCCTTCCATTTGTTAGGCACTGCCCAAGCTAGGAATGGAATGGGTAGACCTCTGCTTGACTCTCCCTCTCATAGTTCAGACTGGTAAAGTACTGGAAACTCTCCAGGTACAAACCTGAGAGGGGTGCATATATGTGTATTTATGTACATATATATATGAACATAATTCTTTTTCATATTTGAAGCATTCAGTACACTGCTCTGAACACTGTAAGTGCTCAGTAAATACCATTGACTGAAGTTCATCTATGAGTCCATATGGGTGGATAAGAAGGTAACTTCAGGGTCTACAGCCCCAGCCATATTGAACCCACAAAAGGGTTGACCATTTCTGTGTTTTGTTTAATGTTTGTAATGCCTAACTCTATTTTGAGGAAGCAGCGTGGCTCAGTTGAAAGAGCGTAGGCTTAGGAGTCAGAGGTCATGGGTTCTAATTCCTGATCCACCACCTGTCAGCTGTGTGACTTTGGGCAAGTCACTTAACTTCTCGGTGCCTCATTACCTCAACTGTAAAATGGGGATAAAGACTGTGAGCCTCACTTGCAACAATCATCTGATTACCTTGTATCTACTCCAGCACTTACAACAGTGCTCGGCATATGGTAAGCACTTAACAAATACTGACATCATTATTATTATTGTTGTTACTATTATTATTTTGCCTCCATGTCTCCTTCTCCATTCATAGCCTCTGCTCAAATTGCGCTATCCCCTTTTTGTTAACAGTGTGGGCTTCTTGAAGCAGCGTGGCTTAGTGGAAAGATCCCGGGCTTGGGAGTCAGAAGTCATGGGTTCTAATCCCACTTGTCTGCTGTGTGACCTTTGGTTTGCCTCAGTGACCTCATCTGTAAAATGGGGATTAAGACTGTGAGCCCCATGTGGGACAACCTGCTTACCTTGTATTTACCCCAGGGCTTAGAGCAGTGCTTGGTACATAGTAAGTGCTTAGCAACTACCAAAATTAGTATTATTATTATAATATCAATGCAACAGGCAGGCCTGTCCTCAGCAACTGACTCCCAGGTTTCAACTGGGATTCAGCATGATTCGAGTTTTGTTTTACTGTGCCCTTAAAATGCTTTGAGGCTCCTTAAAATGTAGAAAACCCTAGTTTCAGGCCCAAACTCTTGCTCAGCCACTGGACCATGTTTTCAGGGCTCGTGGAGCAAAAGAGCTGAACCAGAGAGTAGCTAATCATTATTGTCTGCCATCACTCTTCGAGGACCTGAAGGCAATTATCAAGTGACCTTGGCAGTTTTCTTTCTCTAAACAGATCCCAAATGTTTAATAACCTTCTGTATCGATTCTGTATTGGATACCAGTGTCAGCATAGGAAAAACTCCAGTATTATAGAGCGATATAAGAGTATAGTGTAATTGGGAAGAATATTCATTCATTCATTCATTCATTCAATAGTATTTATTGAGCGCTTTCTATGTGCAGAGCACTGTACTAAGTGCTTGGAATGTACAAATTGGCAACAGATAGAGATAGTCCCTGCCTATTGACGGGTTTACAGTCTAATCAGAGAAGCAGCTTGGCTCAGAGGAAAGAGCCCAGGCTTGGGAGTCAGAGGTCATGGGTTCAAATCCCAGCTCTGCCACTTGTCAACTGTGTGACTTTGGGCAAGCCACTTAACTTCTCTGTGCCTCATTTACCTCATCTGGAAAATGGGGATTAACTGTGAGCCTCACGTGGGACAAACCGATTACCCTGTATCTACCCCAGCGCTTAGAACAATGCTCTGCACATCGTAAGCACATAACAAATACCAACATTATTAATCGGGGGAGACAGACAAAAACAGTAGCAATAAATAGAATCAAGGGGATGTACATCTCATTTACAAAATAAATAAGGTAATGAAAATATATACAAATGAGAGGACAATCACGGTGCTGAGGGGAGGGGAAGGGAGAGGGGGAGGAGCAGAGGGAAAGGGAGGGAAAGGAGGCTTAGTTGAGGGGAGGTGAAGGAGTGGGTAGAGAGGCAGCAGAGGGAGCAGAGGAAAAAGGGGAAGCTCAGTCTGGGATGGAGGAGGTGAGCTCTCAGTAGGGCTTTGAAGAGGGGAAGAGAATTGGTTTGGCAGAGGTGAGGAGGGAGGACATTCCAGGACAGCAGGAGGACATGGCCCAGGGGTCGACGGTGGGATAGGCGAAAATGGGGGACGGTGAGGAGGTGGGCGGCAGAGGAGCAGAGAGTGCGGGGTGGAAAGTGGAAAGAGAGAAGGGAAGAGAGGTAGGAGGGGGCAAGGTGATGGAGAGCCCTGTGGCCTAGAGTGAGAAGTTTTTATTTCGTGCGGAGGTTGATAGGCAACCACTGCAGGTTTTTAAGAAGGGGAGTGACATGCCCAGAGTGTTTCTGCAGGAAGATGAGCCAGGCAGCGAAATGAAGAATAGACTGGAGTGGGGAGAGACAGGAGGAAGGGCGATCAGAGAGAAGGCTGACACCATAATCCAGCTGGGATATTACGAGAGCTTGTACCAGTAAGATAGCCGTTTGGGTGGAGAGGAAAGGGAGGATCTTGACGATATTATAAAGATGAGACCAGCAGGTCTTGGTGATGAATTGGATGTGTTGGGTGAATGAGAGAGCCAGAATACTCACTCCTCGGTCTGTGCAGGGAGACTCAAGCATAGCTGCATGGGGGAGTGATAGGAAAGACAAAGGATGGTCTGCAAGACTGGTCATCGCTGATCTCCATAGCAAGGGGGAAGGAAGCAGCACATTTCTATGAGCTGCACTGGTATCATGCACAACAGTAATAATAATTATGGTACTTGTTAAGTGCTTACCATTTGCCAAACACTGTTCTAAATGCTGGAGTAGCTACAAGTTAACCAGGTTGGACACAGTCCCTGTCCCACATGAGGCTCACCCTCTTAATCTCTATTTTTCAGATGAGGGAACTGAGGCCCAGAGAAGTGAAATGACTTGCCCGAGGTCACGCAGCAGACGTATGGTAGACTGGGAATAGAATCCAGGTTTTTCTGACTGCCAGGCCCGGGCTCTAGCCGCTCAACAACACAGCTTAGAGGGAGGGGTGCTATGGGCACGTAATCGCCTTAGGAAGTATCTTCCGGATCAAGTCTGGCATTTCCCCACAATCCAGACCTTTGTGTTTGTCCTTGTTGTAACAGATAAGGACCACATTTCTGGAGTTGGGCCGCTCTGCACCTGGTGCAGGGAGATGCGGTTCTTCTTTATCAGGGGCCTTTCTCCTCCCAGGTATAGGAATCGAGGGGTCCACAGTTCTCAGGTTGGCACCGGGAGATCTGTGGAGTGTCTGTTCAGGCCTCACGCACTAGATTGGTTAAGTGCCGCTAAGACCCCTCCTTGTTATTCTTCTGCGGTATTCCCCTGACGTCTTCTCTCACAGGGTCTCTTCACCACATAAGTTTGCTTGGCCTAAGGAAAGAACAAAGGCCTACAAGTCAGGGGACCTAGGTTCTAAACTTAGCTCTGTCACTTGTCTGTTGTGTGACCCTGGGCAAGTCACTTCACTTTTCTGTGCCATGCTTTCCTTACCTGTATGTTGAGGAGTCAATTAATTGATCAGTCAAGCAATGTATTTATTAAATGCTCACTGTGTGCAAAACATAACCACTTGTGAGGGTAGTAAGTGCTTGTGAGGATATACTACAACTGAATTGGTAGACAGGTCCCCTGCCCTAGCACACAGTCTAGATTGGGAGAAAAATATTAAAACAAATTAAGTCTATGTACATAAGAGTGTGGTGGAGCTGAGTTTGGGGTGAATATCAAGTGCTTAAAGGGAAGAGATCAAAACGTAGGGGCGATGCAGGAGGGAGAGGGAGAAGAGGAAATGGGGACTTAGTTGGGGGAGGCCTCCTAGAAGATGTGATTTTAATAAAGCTTTGAAGGTGGGGAGAGGGATGGTCTGTCACACAGGAAGGGAAAAGGAGCTTTAAGGCTCTCCATCACCTTGCCCCCTCCTACCTCTCATCCCTTCTCTCTTTCTACTGCCCAGCCCATATGTTCTGCTCCTCCGCCTCCCTCTTCTTCACCATCCCCCGTTCTCGCCTATCCCGCCATCGACCTCGGCCCACGTCCTCCCGCTGTCCTGGAATGCCCTCCCTCCTCCCCTCCGCCAAACTAACTCTCTTCCCCTCTTCAAAGCCCTACTGATAGCTCACCCCCTCCAAGAGGCCTTCCCAGACTGAGCTTCCCCTTTTCCCTCTGCTCCCTCTGCTGCCTCTCTACCCCCCCTTCACCTCCCCTCAGCTAAGCCCTCTTTTCCCCCCTTTCCCTCTGCTCCTCCTCCTCTCCCTTCCCCTCCCCCCCAGCACTGTGCTCATTTGCTCATCTGTATATATTTTACTACCCTATCTATTATGTTAATGAGATGTACATCCCCTTGATTCTATTTATTGCTATTGTTTTCATCTGTCTGTCTCCCCCAATTAGACTGTAAGCCCGTCAATGGGCAGGGATTGTCTCTATCTGTTGCTGAATTGTACATTCCAAGCGCTTAGTACAGTGCTCTGCACACAGTAAGCGCTCAATAAATACTATTGAATAAATGAATAAATACAGCAGAATTAGCAGACACATTCCCTGCCCATAATGAGCTTACAGTCTAGAGGGGGAGACAGGCATTAATATGAATAAATAGTTTATAATATATAATATATAATTTAAAGGTATGTGCATCAGTGTTGTGGGGCTGGGGGTGGGGAGAATATCAAATATCCGAATGTCACGGACCCATATGTGTAGACGACACAGAAGGGAGATTGAGCCAGGGGAAAGAGGGACTCTTGGAGAAGATGTGATCTTAATAATGCTTTGAAAGTGGAGAGAGTGAAGGTCTGGTGGACATGGATGGGCAGGGGGGACGAGGGGGAGTATCAGGCTAAGGGAGGAAATGGAAAAGGTTCAATGGTGAGATAGACAAGATCAGGGCACAGTGAGTAGTTGGAGCTAAAGGAGTGGAATGTGTAGGCAGAGCTGTTGTAGGAGATCAGTGAAGTGAGGTAGGATGGGGTGAGCTGATGGAGTGCTTTAAAGCCAATGGTGAGGAGTTTCTGTTTGATGCAGAGGTGGATGGGCAGCCACTGGAGGTTCTTGAGGAGTGGGGAAACGTGTTCTGAACATTTTGGCTGTTATATGAATGATACATCAGAGTGAAATATGGACTGGAATGGAGAGAGACAGGAGGCCAGGAGATAAGTTGGGCGGCAGATAGATGAGATTGAGATATACTGAATAAGTTGGCATGAGAGGAGTGGTTTGTGTGTGCTGAGTTGTAGTAGGAAATCAGAGAGGTAAGGATTAAATGTCTGTTCTCTCTCCTACTTCTACTGTAAGCCCCACACGGAATAAGGACTGTTTCCAACCTGATTATCTCATATATACTTCACTGTTTGGCATAGAGTAAAAATCTAACAAATAGCACAATCATTTTTCTGTTAATTTTAGATCCTCTTTGAAATTCTCTGAACTTTAAAATAATGTATCTAGTCATCACATTTCCAGTGGCAGACACTTTGTATTGAAATGGAACAATAATCTCAAGTCCACTGGGTCTGGGAAGGGCCCCTCATTGCCCGATTAATTGAAAGATATTGGGAAGTTAACTGGATATCGAAAACCTTCCCCAGTGAGTTTCCCTATGTCTGCCATGAAGGGGCACTGAGCCTGAAAAATGGACCTCTAGACTGTAAGCTGCACTGTCAGTGAGTCAATCATATTTGTTGAGCGCTTACTGTGTACAGAGCACTATACTAAGCACTTAGGAGAGTATAATATACCAGTAAACAAACACATTCCCTGCCTATAACAAACTTAAAGTCTAGCGGGGAGACAGACAATAATATAAATAAAAAATCAAGTCCCCTCTAGACTGTAAGTTTGCTGGGCAGGGAGTGTGTCTGTTATAGTGTTGTGTTGTACTCTCCCAAGTGCTTATTACAGTGCTCTGCATGTAGTAAGCACTCAATAAATACTATTGATTTATGTGGATCTTTCTGAAATACATCTGTAGTGCCAGCTGCTGAAGATATCTTTCTATAATCAAAAGTATCTAAAGCAAGAATAGGATCACCAGATGAACGCTGGGGAAAAATCGAAAGCCTAAGTTTATTGGCCTCTGGTATGCGTGGTTCAAGTGCGAAGAGTCTGTGTCCATAAATGACTGGAGTCATTCAATCAACCCATCAGTGGTATTTATTGAGCACTTACTGTGCGCAGAATGCTGTATTAAGCTCTTGGGAAAGTACTGACAGAGCTGATCCCTGCCCACAAGCTTACAGTCAACAGGAGGAGACAGATTAGGAATAATTAATGGTGGTATTTGTTAAGCTCTTACTGTGTGCAGAGCACTGTTCTAAGCGCTGGGGTAGATACAGGGTAATCATGTGGTCCCACGTGAGGTTCACAGTTAATCCCCATTTTACAGATGAGGTAACTGAGGCACAGAGAAGTGAAGTGACTTGCCCACAGTCACACAGCTGACAAGTGGCAGAGCCGGGAGTCGAACTCATGATCTCTGACTCCGAAGCCCAGGCTCTTTTCCACTGAGCCACGCTGAAAGAGTTTGAGTAGTACTTACATAACAAGTGGGGCTGGAATGAGTATCAAAGTGCTTAAGGGATACATAGCCAAGTTCATAGGTGACGAAGAGAGATAGGCAGACGAGGTAATTAAGGGCTTAGTCTGAAAGGTCGCTCAGAGGAGTTGTGATTTTAGGAGGGTTTTGAAGGTGGGGAGTGTGGTGGACTGTCAGATATGAAGGGGAGGGAGTTCCAAGCCAAAGGGAGAACATGGCCAAGAGGTCAGTTGTTGCATACATTAGATGTAGGTACAGTGAGTAGGTTAGTGTTAGAGAAGTGGTTGTGTGAAGGCTGAGTTGTAGTAGGAGATCAGTGAGGTAAGGGAGGACAAGAGTCCGGTGAGTAAAGTCGAGTTGGATGAGCCACCATTGGAGTTTTTGAAGAGATAGGAACCGAATGGTTTTTCAGAAAAATGATTCAGGCAGCAGAGTGAAAGATGGAATGGAGTGGGGAGAGACAGGAGGCAAGAAGTTGAGAAAGGAGGACGAAGCAGTAGTCAAGGCAGGAAATGAGTGCCTGGATCAGAGTGGTAGCAGTTTGGAGGGAGAGAAAAGGGAAGATTCTAGGGATGTTGTGAAGAACTGTGTAGAACTGACAGATTTCATGACAGATTGAATGTGTGGGCTGAATGAGAGAGACGAATAGAGGATAATGCCAAGGTTACGGGACTTTGAGACAGGGAAGATGGTGGAGTCATAGCTAGGCAACCTGACACGTAGGGTGGAGAAACAAACCAATAAAAATCAGAAAATCAATCAATGAATGGTTTTTATTGATCTCTTACTAGGTGCAGGGCACTATACTAAGTTCTTGGGAGAATACAATACAACAGAATTAGCAGGCACATTCCCTGTCCATAACAACCTTACAGTCTAGAGGACGAGCTTACAGTCTAGAGGAAATGGCCAACTGGACCTGACTGCAGATGCACAGCCATGTCACAAGTCCCTGCAGTCAACGCTTAGTAGAGTACAGTGCTTAGTACAGTGCCTGGCACAAAGTAAACACTTAACAAATACCATCATTATTATTACCATTATTATTATTACCTTTATTATTATTATCATTACTAAATGCCTACAGGCACCTCACCCTGTACCTTAGGCATTTTATAATCAAAAGTATCTAAAGCAAGTATAGAATCACCAGATGAACACTGGGGAAAAGTCAAAAGCGTAAATTTATGGCCTCTGGTATGCGTGGTTCACGTGTGAAGAGTTTGTGTCTAAGCTCCCTGTGGGCAGGAAACATGTCTACAAACTCTATTATACTGTATTCTCCCAAGGGTTTAGTATAGTACTCTGCACACACTAAGCACTTAATAAACAGGAATGAATGATTCAGTTTTGACTGACCAACAGATTCCATTTCTCCAGCTCTAGAGATTAGTCTAATCTAGGCCAGTGATTGATTGACTGATTGACTGATTGACTGTTGGATGACTATCATATCAACCGTCCACTGGACTAGTCCATGTACTGCGAAGAGATGTCATACTTTCAGGGTGATGAATTCTCAGTCACGAGGGGTATATTATTAGGAAGTGTCACTTGTAGATGGTGAAGAATTTAGGTGGACAGAGTTAAATAATAATATTAATGACAGTATTTGTTAAGTGCTTACTACGTGCCAAGCACAATTCTAAGCACTAGGGAGGATACAAGGTAATCAGGTTGTCCCATGTGGGCTCACAGGCTTAATTCCCATTTTACAGTTGAGGTAACTGAGGCACAGAGAAGTTAAGTGATTTGCCCAAAGTCACAGGTGGTGGAGCTGGAATTCGAACCCATTACCTCTGACTCCCAAGCCCATGCTCTTTCCACTGAGCCACGCTGCTTCACAAGAACACCCAAGCCTGGAATCCAGGAGCCAGGCAACCGTAAAACTCCAGAAGCTTCCTTTTTAGTTGGACCAGAGGAAAGATGCATAAAAATAGGGATTACTTGCCCTCCCCTTGTCTGGATCCAGTAGGTATACTGTAGTTGAGGGAAACTCTCACTTCTGAACCTCAAGGGGTTCAGTAATAGAGGGTCTGGTTGTAGAGGGTGAAAGAATAGGAAGAGCCACAGGTGAATGTAAGATGTGTGGACTTCAGACTTGTCTCCCCGTTACTCAGGAGGTCTGAGGCAGGAAAACCAAGGATAGACGGAGAGAGGGAGCTAAACCTTATTTGCTGTGTTTCTGCTGCCTAACCCTGGGTCTAGGTTCAAAGAGGGCTTCGGTTCCCTTTGACAGACAAACCTATCCCTCATCCTTGTCATTACCCTCCCCTGACAAACCCCAGGTGAACAACATCACACCTCGCTCAGTGAAAAGAAGTGTGGCCTAATTGAGCGAACATGGGTGTGGGAGTTGGGGGACCTGGGTTCTAATCCTGACTCTGCCACTTGTCTTTTGTGTGACCTTAGGCAAGTAGCTTAACTTCTCTGTGCCTCATTCTCTTTATAAGGGAAGGGAGCAGCTGAATGCCAAGTTCTACTGCTACCCAGTACTGTGATCTTACCCAGTGCCCTAGTAACATCATCACAACAGCCATCCCTATAACAATAATAATAATAATCATTGTAACATTTGTCAAGTGCTACGTGCCTAGCTCTGTTCTAAGTGCTGGGGTAGATACAATGTAATCCGGTTGGACAGAGTCCCTCTGCCACATGAGGCTCACAGTCCTACTCCCCATTTTACAGATGAGGTAACTGAGGCAAAGAGAAGTGAAGTGACTTTTCCAAAGTTACACAGTAGACACGTGCCAGAGCTGGGAGGAGAACCTCCATCCTCTGACTCCCTGGCCAGTGCTCTTTCCACTAGGCCACGCTGCTTCTCATTCCCTCCCTCGGAAATCTCGTGCCCAGAATTTTGGCTCCCCAGTAGAATGAAATCATGGGAATTTTCCTGGGTCACTGAACAGCTAGAGCCCAACCCAACAGAAACTGTAAGCAAAGCACACAGTATTTATTAGGTCTTTGTTAAATTTCTGTAGCTCCAACTGCTATTCAAGCAACTTTAAAATCTTGAACATTTCACAAGTCTGAAGTGCTTAAAAAAAACCAGTAAACTAAAACCCCACAGTAGGGAACTCAGGAACAACTGCAAGGGGGAAGCGAGGAGGAAGAAGCAACATAAAAAGAGTAAGAGGAGCAGGGGAGGAAACAAAGGAAATGAAGAAAGTTATTAAAGGTAGGCACAACACACAGCATTTTCTAAGTTCCTATGCTGCCTCCTTCTGGTCATGCATCTCTGGCTTTCTCGATGTTTAAGGGGAAAAAAAAAAGGGCTAATAGACTGTTTTAAATGTCTTATCTCCAACTTCCATTCGTACTTTCTGGGTAACCGGTAACCTGCTTAGCTTTTTAGTCCATTCTTTTTTCCTCCCTCTCCCCTCTCCTCCTATCACTGAGCAACCAATCTTCCAAATGATAGCAGAAATTGTAATCAATAACAGCTGAGGTCTTTGATGGCTCCCTTAACAGAAAGTCACAGTTAAGTTGTTCTAAGCAACTAATATAGGCAATGCACAGTTATCTGCAGATAGCAGAGGAAACTGCCTTACATTCAGATTCTAAAAGTCATGAAATGAGATTGGGGGCTCCCATCAGCAGCCTGTATATATTTGCCTGATCAGTTTTGTCTGCAGATATACGTACAGGATATTAAATCCTTCATCTCTTGTGCTCTCCAAAGATGATTTTTATGGGTTTGGGACTCTTTCTGCTTTTTTCCTGCTTGCTCTCGATAGAGGATCCTCTTTTGATTTCCCTTTCTGGATCTTAGATCTGTCCCTTAAGGAGAAAGCTGTTTCCATGACTTCCTAGACGGCACACCTGATTTTACCACCCTAGAAAAGAAGAGACATGTTGTGTACACTAATCCACAGCCCTTGCGTGCTAAAAGCAGGGATGTCTGCTGGCTTGGGAGTCTATTTTCTCACTCCTTAATAATAGAAAGTTATTGCCACTTGTAAATAGTCCTTGTATCTTTTTTTATTATTAAACATTTAAATAACCTACTTTGTGGTTGATATCACACTTGCTGATTTGGATTATCAGTCGGGGTGAGTAGTATATAAGGGATGCCAGATTAAGAAAATGATGGCTCTAAGGAGAGGAACATATGAAATCAGATGGATAAAGAAATGGATGATCCCCAGAAGCTTAAATTGCAGAGGTAAAGTTTTTTCTCCTTCCCAAATCCAGGAAAACAATTGACCTACCATCAGCAGTTAGGATTTTGGACATATACAGAAGTGGATGAAGCACAAGCCTGTAAATCAGAAGACCTGGGTCTTAATCCAGCTCTGCCACTTGCTTGCTATGTGACCTAGGGCAAGTCACTTAACTTCTCTGGCCTCAGTTTCCTCAACTGTGATTGGGGATTCAATACCTGTTCTCCCTTCTACTTAGGCTGTGAGCCCCATGTGGGACAGATTAATTTGCATCTACCCCAGCAGTTAGATTAGCGCTTAACACATAGTAAGAGTTTAACAGATACCATAAAAAGGAGGTCACGTGGTTGGATAAATGAAAAGGAGAAAATGGAATTAAACTTGACCCCTCTTTTGTGAAAGTGCAGTATATCTAGAAATGGGTGATTTTTTTTAATGAAAATGATGTGCAAATTTGTGAAGCCTCTTCTGACTGAACTCTCATTCCCTCACTTTAGTCCCCGCCCCACTGCCTCCTCCATGCATTTAGTCCCACCCCTTTAAACACTTAGAGATTCACCCCTTCCCCACACCACTTGGCTCCCCTGAAAAATGGCTTCCAAGAGCCCTCCAGGTTGGGCTGCAGAATGGAAGTTTCATCTTGGTTTGGAGCTAAAATGGGAAAGTTTCAAAGTCCTTCATAATCCATTTACAAGCAGAGGAGTGCCCACCTCCCTTGCTTGTTGGTTTCTAAAAGGAGCCAAGCCGGGGGGCTCTCGGAAATAACCCTATGCCTTTCCTCGTGCCTTAGGCCAGGAGCCAACAAAGAGCTGTCTTAACTTGGGCTAACTTTGCATCTGACCCACTGAAGGGCAAATGGGGCTGCACCGTTGATTCTCGGGTTGAGGGGGTGCGGAGCTCAGGCTGCAGATGAGGGCTCTGTGGGACCCCCGAATGGGGTTTGCCAGGGATCACTCTAAGAACCCCATCTCTGGAAGTGGTCTGGGGCTCCTGGGCACAGCTCTCAGAGTTGTTTTCCAGCCCTAGAGGAAACCCTGATTGCTGTTCCGGTTACCTGAGCAGCTGGTGTGACACTTGGTAACTCCGGGCTGCTTATCGAACACAAACTTGATAAGCCCCCCTATTAGACTGTAAGCCCATCAAAGGGCAGGGACTGTCTCTTTCTGTTTCCAATTTGTACATTTCAAGGGCTTAGTACAGTGCTCTGCACATAGTAAGTGCTCAATAAATACTATTGAATGAATGAATGAATGAACTTCCTATGGCGATGGGAGTCGGCCTCCAGAAAAGGACAGAAACGTGTCTACCACCTCTGTTAGACTGTACTCTCCCGACCACTTGGCATGGTGCTTTGAACACAGTAAGCATTCGATTCTATTGATTGCTTCACAGTGAGAAGCAGCATGGCCTAGTCGAGAGAGTACGGGTCTGGGAGTCAGAAGGACCTGAGTTCTAATCCCCACTCCACCACTTGTCTAATATGTGACCTTGGGCAAGTCACTGCACTTCTCTGTTCCTCAGTTACCTCATCTGTAAAATGAGGATTAGGGCTATGAGCCCCCTGTGGGACATGGACTGTGTTCAAACTGATTAGTTAGTATCTATCCCAGCGCTTATAAAGTGCCTGGCACATAGCAAGTGCTTAACATCATTTAAAAAAAAAACCCACTGCACTCACCTTCAAATCCTTACACTCGGTTTCTTCTCTTATGTGAAATTTATTTCAATGTCTGTCTCTTCCACTAGACTTTAAGCTCCTCGAGGGCAGGGATCAAAATGTAATGTACTCTCCCAAGTGCTTAGTACAGTGCTCTGTGCAAAGGAAGCACTCAATAAATACCACTGATTGGTTACAGTCAAATGTAGTGCCGACTTTTGAGTGATCACATATATTCGCCACATTGGCAAATCTTGTTGAGGTGACAGAAGTGTCTAATGTTCCTCATGAATAGCTGGAGTTTGGACTGGGACATATAATTCTGAGTTAGGGCAACCACAAATAGTGCATAATGTATGAATATCCAGCCTGTAAAATCAGTCTGATGGTCAAGAATGCCTTTAGTTACTGTTTCTGTCTCATCCCATCTGTTTCGGATGTGCAGAGGCTTTATTTGGGCCCAGGACATTTCAAAAACACTAACATTTAACCTCCTGCTGTCTGCAACAGCTTGCAGGCCCAGCCATTCAGACAAGTTACATACAGTAAATGTCTTATCAAATTAATGTTTGTAGTCCTTTACCAAGGAAAAACTTTCCAGGAGAAATTAACCTTTCCCTGTGAATGCTCTTTTAGCAGAATTCTAGGCAGGAGGTCCACAAAGCGGGGCGAGGACAAGAAACTGAGGAGCCGAGAGCCAATGTGGCAATTAATGGAAATCTCTACTATTCGGGGTAATCCTGGTTTCAATTTTCTATTGTAACTTGGAAGTCCCAGTCTCAAATACATTCTCACTGACAGTTGTCTTCCCCATAAAGCCCTTAAAGACCATTTCTGTTTTAATAGCAATGAGCTAAAGAATCAGTGATTTCCCAAAACGTACATATAAAGAGCTGGGAAGAATACAAAAGAGGAGCAACCAAAGTTTTAGGGCTATCGAGTCCATTCAGTCCTCCCAGGATACATTTCACTCTCCACTTTGGCTTCAGTGCAATGGCAGATAGAGGAAGCGTATTATTGACAACGTGCACCTGTCTGGGTCAGTGTGACATTAATCAAACAATCAATCAAACAGTGGCATTTACTGAGCACTTCCTGTGAGCAGAGTACTGTACTAACCTCTTGGGAGGTGCAGTGAAATAGAATTGAGAGACATTATCCTTGCCCTCAAGGAACTTTACGATCTAGTGACAGGGTGATGTAAACAAGTGTTGGGTCTGTGCTGAGCATCTGACATCGACTAAGTACCATAACACAACTTTCCTTAAGGGAACATTGTGAGAGAATGCAAACCTTGCATGTTAGGAGAACTGGGTGTAACTTTGAGATGAGGATTGACTGAATACATTAGGATTCCAGGCAGTAAAGATGAAGGCTAACTTGGTTCGTGAGTGAAATCTACAAAACCAATAAAGGTGAAGACAGGGTAGACTCAGAATTAAACACCAAAACTCATAAAACCGTGACAAGGAAGCACCCTCGGAAGCTTAAAGATGGCAGGTTTGCCAGAGCGATTGGCAATTTGTTACCACAGAAAAGTTGTGAAGATCAAAAATATCAGAAAATTATAGAGATGTATTTAAATCAATTTATGGATGGGAGATTCATAACTTGCTATTGGAGAGAAAAGTGAGGGTATTAGAACATGGCTTAGAGGAAAGAGCATGGGCCTAGGAGTCAGAAGACCTGAGTTCTAATGACGCTCGGCCACTTGCCTGCAGTGTGACTTTGGGTTAGTCATTTAACTTCTCAGCCCCTCCTTTTCCTCATCTATAAAATGGGATTCAATCCCCTTTCTCTCTCCTCCATGAGCCCCATGTAGGACAGGGACTGCATCCAACCTGATTAATTTGTAGCTACCCCTACACTTAGTAGAGTGCTTGGCACATACAGCAGCATTTATTATCACTACTTTTAGTAGTATAATAAAAAAATGATGTATATAATAATGGAGTTTTCTGTCAAGAAAAAGAAATGATCTACAGTCCTGAGAACTGAGGACCAGGGCCCTGCACAGAATAGATTGCCATATCGGTGTTTTGCAGAGCGCTAATCACACCTTCTCACCCCTGCCAGGCATGTCTCCGCTGGGGCACCGAGTACAGTGAGCCTATTGTCTGGCTGAGGAGCAGCACCTTGAGAAGTTCAGTGCTGTCTTCCCTCATATTCATCAGCTGCAGGCAGAACCGGGACTAATAATAATAATAATAATGGCATTTGATAAGCACTTACTATGTGCAAAGCACTGTTCCAAGTGTTGGGGGCTGATACGAGGTGATCAGGTTGTCCCACGTGGGACTCACAGTCTTAATCCCCATTTTACGGATGAGGGAACTGAGGCCCAGAGAAGTTAAGTGACTTGCCCAAAGTCACACAGCTGACAAGTGGCAGAGCGGGGATGAGAACCCATGATCTCTGACTCCCCAGCCCTTGGTCTTTCCACTAAGCCACACTGCCCAGCATTCCTTAGTCCGTATCATGGTAGTGAGAGGACCATTGCCTTGTTCTTTCAAGCTTCCTTTTACGTTGTGTTACCTCTGTCAGAGACCAGATACAGGGCAGGATGAACCAATGGCCCATTCCAGGAGCAGGATTTATTATTAATAATAACAATAATAATAATGGTATTTGTTAATCACTTACTAGGTGCCAGGCAATGTTCTAAGCACTGGAGCAGAAACAAGGTTATAGGTTGTCCCACGTGGGGCTCACAGTCTTCATCCCCATTTTACAGATGAGGGAAGTGAGGTACAGAGAAGTGCGGTGACTTGCCCAAGGTCACTCAGCAGACAAGTAACGGAGCCGGGATTAGAACCCATGACCTTCTGGCTCCCAAGCCCGTGGTCAATCCCCTATGCCATAGACATGCCAGAAGTAAAAGATACACTTAACATCACACTTGACAAATACCATTAAAAAAAAGACATGCTGAAGGAGGGCACCTTTTAGGAGGCTTTGAAAGAGGAGAAAACCAGGCCAGGTTTGGATTACCTCCTCACAGAGACAAGACAAAGTCTTAGACTGACATCCTCTGCCCCCTCAGGCAGAATTTCCAGGGACAGGGCTTCTAGAAGTCAAGGGCAGTAATGCCATCCTGAGGGTGACATCGCTGAGGGAGGTTGAAAAGTGGGTCCGAGACAGTGCTGCTCCTGGGAAAAAATGCTGGTCATGGGACAGGTGTCAAAATGCCTTCAATCTTTTCAATCACATTCTTCAATAGTATTTATTGAGCACTTACTATATGTACAGCACTGTACTGAGCACTTGGAATGTACAATTAGGTAACAGATAGAGACAATTCCTGCCCAATGATGGGCTCACAGTCTAATTGGGGGAGACAGTCGGCAGAGCACAACAGAACGAAACAAAAGCAAGACATCATTATCACGATAAATAGAATCAAGGGGATGTACACCTCATTAACAAAATAAATAGGGTAATAAAAATATATACAAATGAGCACAGTGCTGGGGGAGGGGAAGGGAGAGGGGGAGGAGCAGAGGGAAAGGGGGCTTGGCTAAGGGGAGGTGAAGGGGGGAAGAGGGAGGGAGCAGAGCGCGGAGGGGGAGCAGAGGGAAAGGGAGGGCTCAGTCTGGGAAGGCCTCCTGGAGGAGGTGAGCTCTCAGTAGGGCTTTGAAGAGGGGAAGAGAGTTAGTTTGGCGGAGGTGAGAAGGGAGGGCATGCCAGGACAGCGGGAGGACGTGGGCCAGAGGTCAACGGTGGGATAGGTGTGAACAGGGGACGGTGAGGAGGTGAGGGCAGAGGAGCGGAGTCTACGGGGTGGGCAGTAGAAAGAGAGAAGGGAGGAGAGGTAGGAGGGGGCAAGGTGATGGAGAGCTCTGAAGCCAAGAGTGAGGAATTTTTGTTCTGTGCGGAGGTTGATAGGCAACCACTGGAGTTTTTTAAGGAGGGGAGTGATATGCCCACAGCACTTCTGTGGGAAATTGCCCCCTTGGAAGGATAAATGCTATAGTAGTCCAAGGACTTCTAGTCAGCTGTCCTCATAAGGTGTTCAGTAAATATTATTGATTGGTGGAGCAGTGCGGCTAGTACAAAGAGCATCAGGAATAGCAGCACCACAAACTTACCAACAAAAATGATGCTACCTTCCAGAACTAGAAAAACTGCTAAGACAGATCAAATGTTCCAATACAGGATGCAATGGGAGAGGGGATAGGAAGCAGCGTGGCTTAGTGGAAAGAACACAGGCTTGGGGTCAGAGGTCGTGGGTTCTAATCCCGGCTCCACCTCTGGTCAGCTGTGTGACTTTGGGAAAGTCACTTAACTTCTCTGGGCCTTGATTAGCTCATCTGTAAAATGGGGATTAAGACTGTGAGCCCCATGGGGGATAACCTGATGACCTTGTATGTACCCCAGCGCTTAGAACAGTGCTTGGCACATAGTAAACACTTAACAAATACCAACATTATAGTAATTTTTATTAAGATGAGAAGAAGTGTGACCCAGTGGAAACAACATGGGCTTAGGAGTCAGAGGACTCTGCCACATATCTGCTGCATGACCTTGGACAAGTCACTTAATTTCTCTATGTCTCAGTTTCCTCATCTTTAAAATGGGAATTCAATACCTGTCCTCCCTCCTATTTCTACTGAGAGCCCTGGGTGGGGCAGGGACTGTGTCTGATCTGATTATCTTGTATCTACCCCAGTGCTTAGTACGGTGCTTGGCACATAGTAACTTCTAAACAAATCCCATCGTTATTAATCCTGTTGGTATTTGTTAAACATTTACTTTCTGCAGAGCACTGTTCTAAGCGCTGGGGTAGATTCAGGGTAATCAGTTTGTCTCACTTGAGACTCACAGTTAATCCCCATTTTACAGATGAGGTAACTGAGGCACAGAGAAGTTAAGTGACTTGCCCACAGTCACACAGCTGACAAGTAGCAGAGCAAGGAGTCAAACCCATGACCTCTGACTCTGAAGCCCAGGATCTTTCCACTGAGCCACGCTGCTTCCCCGTTCCTCACAGTTAATATTACTGTGAGGGAAATTAGGGGAGAGAGTGTGAACTCACAGGTGGCCTATTAACAGATCTTAAACTCTGAAAATGAGCCTTATTGCCAGTCACCTTGGGAAAATTATTTTTTCTTTCATTGAACAGTTTTTTGGGATTTTTTTGAAGTTTACAAAGGTGACTTTAATACCCCTTCCCTCTTCCCTATTCACCTTGGAGGGACATTGTGAGAACCGAAAACACTGAAATCCTGGCAAGTAGGTGATTACCATGTATGAATGTTTCTCAAACTGTGGTCCTTTAAGAAGTATAAATAATCCTTTCTCAGGCACAAAAATATCCTATTTGTGTCTTTCACCTCTCTTGGGTTGTGGTCTCTTATCCCCTTTGATTCTGTTTCTCTTTCTTACTCTTTCCTTCTTTCCTCTCCCTCACTCATTCATTCATTCAATCATGATTCTTCTTCAACTATTGCAGCATCTCATAATGATGCACTGATGTAATGAGGAAACAGCGTGGCCTAGTGAACAGAGCATGAGCCTGGGAGTCAGAAGGACCTGAGTTCTAATCCTTCTCCACCCTTGTCTGCTGTGAGGCCTTGGGTACATCTCTGTGCCTCAGTCACCTCATCTGTAAAATGGGTTTAAGACAGTGAGGCCCATTTGGGTGATGATCTGTGTCCAACCTGATTACTTTCACATCTTCCCCAGCACTTAGAACAGTACCTCTCATATAGTAAGCACTTAGCAAGAACTATTTTCAAAAAAAAGAAAATCCCACTTCTCTATGCTTCAGATCCCTTATCTGCAAAATGGGGATTTGATATGTGTTCTTCCTCCTACTTTGTGAGCCCCATATGGAAACCCGGTTATCCTCTATCCACCACAGTGTTTAGTACAGTCCTTGGTATATAGTAAGTGCTTAACAAATGTCACAGTTATTACTATTACTATTATTAGTAGGTCGTAGAATTATTTATTTGTACTGATGTCTACCTCCCCCCTCCCCAGACTCTAAGCTTGTTGTAGGCAAGGAATGTCACTGTTTATTGCTGTACTTTACTTCCCCAAGCTCTTAGTACAGTGCTCTGCACACAGTAAGAGCTTGATAAATACGATCGAAAGAATGAATAAATACTAGTACAGTGCTCTTCATACAGTAAGTGCTCAATAAATACCATTGATTGGTTGATTAAAATTTATTGAAGCCCACACTGAACAACGATTAACCTAAATGGCATCAACATCAACATCTGAACCATCCATTTCTACATCAAGGTTCGACAACCTCTTCTGTTATCTGGTCGGGAAGGTCTTCTACACCCTGAAAATCTGATACAGATTGTGAGCCGACCTTCGTGCAAGACTTGTGGGCAGGGAACATATCTGTTTATTGTTGTATTGTACTTTCCCAGGCACTTAGTACAGTGATCTGTTTACAGTATGTGCTCAATAAATGCGATGGAATGAATTGAATGAATGAATGACTTTAAGCTCCTTGTGGGCAGAGATATTTACTACTAGGACTCACTGCTTCCTCTATCTACTACTTTCCACAGAAATTTCCAGGAATCATTCAAACAGGGTGCTCTATAACAGTCAATATGAGAGGGAATTGAGATTGGTAGGACAGAGGAGTTTAACACAGCACTCAGACTTCTGCTGGTGTGTGTGTGCTTGAGGCCTAAAGTTTGACTTGAATGGGAGCTGGGTGAATAAATCTTATTGCAACCCTTTGAAAAATTGAAGAATAAATCAGCTTGACTAATGCAGTTTTAATTGTAATATCTAAATGTGCCTGGGCATAAAAATTAGATGCTAAATGGATCTTGCCTTTTAAAGTGCGATTTTACCTTAGTGAGCAATGAATTTGGCAGTGAAGAAGTGAAGAAGGCAATAAGCAGACAATTTGGTATTTTTATGCCCTCTAGGGGCCTGCTGTTTTTCCTATTCAATGAACAAACTCAAGAAAAGAGAGTAGGCTGTCTCTCATTCATTCATTCATTCATTCAATCTTATTTATTGAGCACTTACTATGTGCAAAGCACTATACTAAACTCTCTAATAACCTGTAGGCTCCTCCTTAACCCCTCCTCCCCCCACCCCAAGTCATGAATCCCCACTGGTACAACCAGACTCCATGGTCATTCCCCACTCCAGTCTGAACCCCAGGGCTCAGACAGTTAATCAGTTAATTAATTGTGGAATTTGTTAAGCACTGACTATGTGCCAGACACTGCATTAAGCAGCATGGTCTGCTTAGATGGAGCACTGCCCTGGGAGACAGAAGGACCTGTGTTCCAAATCCAACTCTGCTACTTGTCCGCTGGATAACCTTGGGCAAACCACTTAGGTTCTCTGTACCTCAGTTACCTCATATGTAAAATGGGGATTAGGCTGTGACCCCCACGCGGGACAGTGGCTATGTCCAACCCGATTTGCTTATATCTACCCCAGCACTTAGTACAGTGCCTGGCGCATAGTAAGCGCTTAATAAATACTCTAATTATTATTGTTGTCATTATTGTTATCTTTAATAATTAAAATAAAATTATAATACTAACAATAAGCACTAGGGTAGATACAATGAAATTAGATCAGACACAATTTCTGCTATATGGGGCTCACCCTCTAAGTAAGAGGGAAAATAGGTATTTCATCCTTACCTTACAGATCAATCAATCGATCGTATGTTTTGAGTGCTTACTGGGTGTAAGTGATTTGGTAGAGATGTCTCCTAACTACAGTGAGGTTACAGTCTAGATGGGAAGACAGGAATTAGAGCACGGGACTGGGAGTCTGAAAGACCTGCGTTCAGCGTGGCGCAGTGGAAAGAGCACGGGCTTTGGAGTCAGGGCTCATGAGTTCAAATCCCAGCTCTGCCACTTGTCAGCTGTGTGACTGTGGGCAAGTCACTTAACTTCTCTGTGCCTCAGTTCCCTCATCTGTAAAATGGGGATGAAGACTGTGAGCCCCACGTGGGACAACCTGATTCCCCTGTGTCTACCCCAGCGCTTAGAACAGTGCTCTGCACATAGTAAGCGCTTAACAAATACCAACATTATTATTAATCTCCGCCCCTCGCTTGTTTGCTGTGTAATCTTGGTCAAGCCAACTTAACTTCTCAGTCCCTCCATTACCTCATCTATAAACTGTGGATTAAGACAGTGAGTCCCATGGGGGAACAGGAGCTGGGTCCAGCCTGATTAGCTTGCATCTACCCCAGCGCTTAGAACAGTGATTGACACATAGCGTCCAAAAGCATCTCTCCTCACCTTGCCGCCCTGTCCTCACTTCCCACTCTCGATGATCAGGTCTCCGCTCTCAACTCCACCCTCTCTACTCATCTCAACTCTCTCGCCCCCCTTTCCCTCCGCCACTCTCGCTCCACTAAACCACAGCCCTGGATCACCTCCTCTGTCCGCCTCCTAAGCTCCTATGCTCGAGCTGCTGAGCGCTGCTGGCGAAAGTCCAAGCACCAAGCCGACCTCACACACTTCAAATTTATCCTTTTCTGCCTTAACTCTGCCCTCTCCTCCGCCAGGCAAAACTTCTTCTCCTCCCTCATCGACACCCATGCCCGTCACCCCCGCCGATTGTTCCGGACCTTTAACTCTCTCTTTAGGCCCCCTGTTCCTCCCCCTCCCCCATCTCTCACCCCCAATGGTCTAGCCACCTATTTCATCACAAAAATCAACACAATCAGGTCTGAGCTCCTCAAAGTCACCCCTCCGCCTCTCCCCTCCCCCCCACCAACCCTCTCCCTACTTTCCCATCCTTCCCTGCAGTATCCTCAGAGGAGATCTCCTCCCTCCTCGCAAGTGCCACCCCTTCCACCTGTGCCTCGGACCCCATTCTCTCTCACCTTATTAAAACCATCGCCCCTGTCCTCCTCCCTTCCTTAACTTCTATTTTTAACCACTCAATCTCCAATGGCTCCTTCCCCTCTGCCTTCAAACATGCCCACGTCTCCCCCATCCTAAAAAAACCCGCTCTTGACCCCACTTTCCCCCTCCAGTTATCTCCCTATCTCCCTACTACCCTTCATTTACAAAATCATAGAACGAGTCATCTACAATCGCTGCTTAGAATTCCTTAACTCCCATTCTCTTCTGGACCCCCTCCAATCTGGCTTCCATCCCCTCCACTCTACCGAGACTGCTCTCTCTAAAGTCACCCATGACCTCCTTCTTGCCAAATCCAATGGCTCCTACTCCATTCTAATCCTCTTTGACCTCTCTGCTGCCTTTGACACTGTCGACCATCCCCTCCTCCTCCATACCTTATCTCACCTTGGCTTCACGGACTCTGTCCTCTCCTGGTTCTCCTCTTATCTCTCTGGCTGGTCATTCTTGGTCTCCTCCGCAGGCGCCTCCTCCCCCTCCCATCCTTTAACTGTTGGAGTTCCTCAAGGGTCAGTTCTTGGCCCTCTTCTGTTCTCCATTTACACTCACTCCCTCGGTGAACTCATTCGCTCTCACGGCTTGACTACCATCTCTACGCAGATGACACGCAGATCTACATCTCCGCCCCCTGTCCTCTCCCCCTCCCTTCAGGCTCGCATCTCCTCCTGCCTCCGGGACGTCTCCACCTGGATGTCGGCCCGCCACCTAAAACTCAAACATGAGCGAGACTGAGCTCCTCATCTTCCCTCCCAAACCCGGTCCTCTCCCAGACTTCCCTATCACCGTGGATGGCACGACCATCCTTCCCGTCTCTCAGGCCCGCAATCTCGGTGTCATCCTTGACTCGTCTCTCTCGTTCACCCCACACATCCTATCCATTACCGAGACCTGCCGGTTTCACCTTTACAATATCGCCAAGATCTGCCCTTTCCTCTCCACCCAAACGGCTACCTTACTGCTATGGGCTCTCGTTATATCCCGGCTAGACTACCATGTCAGCCTTCTCTCTGATCTCCCTTCCTCCTCTCTCGCCCTGCTCCAGTCTATTCTTCACTCCGCTGCCCGGCTCATCTTCCCGCAGAAACGATCTGGGCATGTCACTCCCCTTCTTAAACAACTCCAGTGGTTGCCTATCGACCTCCGCTCCAAACAAAAACTCCTCACTCTAGACTTCAAGGCTCTCCATCACCTTGCCCTTCCTACCTCTCCTCCCTTCTCTCTTTCTACCGCCCACCCCGCACGCTCCGCTCCTCTGCTGCCCACCTCCTCACCGTCCCTTGGTCTCTCCTATCCTGCCGTCGACCCCTGGGCCACGTCCTCCCGTGGTCCTGGAACGCCCTCCCTCCTCACCTCTGCCAAAATGATTCTCTTCCCCTCTTCAAAACCCTACTTAAAACTCACCTCCTCCAAGAGGCCTTCCCAGACTGAGCTCCTCTTCTCCCTCTACTCCCTCTACCACCCCCCCTTCACCTCTCTGCAGCTTAACCCTCTTTTCCCCGCATTTCCCTCTGCTCCTCCCCCTCTCCCTTCCCATCCCCTCAGCACTGTACTCGTCCGCTCAACTGTATATATTTTCATTACCCTATTTATTTTGTTAATGAAATGTACATCGCCATTGATTCTATTTAGTTGCCATTGTTTTTACAAGATGTTCTTCCCCTCGACTCTATTTATTGCCATTGTTCTTGTCTGTCCGTCTCCCCCGATTAGACTGTAAGCCCGTCAAACGGCAGGGACTGTCTCTATCTGTTGCCGACTTGTTCATTCCAAGCACTTAGTACAGTGCTCTGCACATAGTAAGCGCTCAATAAATACTATTGAATGAATGAATGAATAGCGTTTAACAAATATCATTATTACATTAATATAAACATATAAATTACAGATATGTATACAAGTCCTGTGGGGCTAAGAATCCAGATCCAAATGCCAGGTCAATGCAGAAGGGAGTGGAAGAAGAGGAAATGAGGATTTAGAAGGAGAAGGCCTCTTGAATATGTGCTTTTATTAAGGCTTTGAAGCAGCGAGGTAAGGTAGGAAGGGGCAAGGTGACTGAGTGCTTTGAAGCCTATAGTAATAATGTTGGTATTTGTTAAGTGCTTACTATGTGCAGAGCACTGTTCTAAGCTCTGGGGTAGATACAGGGTCATCAGGTTGTCCCACGTGAGACTCACAATCTTAATCCTCATTTTACAGATGAGGTAACTGAGGCACAGAGAAGGTAAGTGACTTGCCCACAGTCACACAGCTGACAAGTGGCAGAGCCAGGAGTTTCTGAGTAGCAGGAGTTTCTGTCTGATGCAGAGGTGGATGGGAAGCAGCATGGCCTGGGAGTCAGAAGGTCATGGGTTCTAATTCCAGCTCCACCACTTGTCTGCTCTGTAACCTTGGACGAACCACTTAACTTCTCTGTGCCTCAGTTACCTCATCTGTAAAATGGGGATTAAGACTGTGAGCCCCTCCTGGGACAACATGTATCTCCCTCAGCACTTAGAACAGTGCTTGGCACATAGTAAGCGCTTGACAAATACCATTATTATTATGTGGGACTGCTTCCAACCCAGTTTGCTTTTATCTACCCCAGCACTTAGTACAGTGCCTGGCACATAGTAAATACTTAACAAATACCACAAATTGTTAATAATAATAATTTATTTATTATTATTGATAATTGGTGCCCCTACCAATAAGAATAATAATGGTATTTGTTAAGCACTGTACGTGCCAAGCACTGTACTAAGTGCTGGGGTGGATCCAAGCGAATAGGGTTGGACACAGTCTCTATCTCACAATCTCAACCCCCGTTTATAGATGAGGTAACTAAGGCCCAGAGAAGTGAAGGAACTTACCCAAGATCACACAGCAGATAAGTGGTGGAATTAGAACCCATGACCTTCTGACTCCCAGGTCCATGGTCTATCCATGGGGGGCTCCTCCTAGTAGGTCCCTAGGCTTGCTGCGGCTGCTCACAGCACCGGCCTTCCCGTTTGCTGGGGTTCAGTGCCCTTAGTTCCGCTGAGTCTGCTCACAGAGGTAAACTCTCCCTAGGCTGTACTAAGCGCTTAGGAAAGTACATTATAACAGAGTTGGAAGACACATTCTCTTCCCTTCCCACCTCCTTCCTTGTTGCCCCCACAATCTCACCAGGGGTATTTCCAATAGTCAGTCAATCTATCGATCAGTGGTATTTATTGATCACTTCCTAGGTGTCGGGACTGTACTAAGAGTTTGGAGGGTACATTATCACAGATTTGGTAGACACGTTCCCTGCCTGTAATGAGTTCACCACAGATGGACATTAATATAAATAATAATGATAATAATAATGGCATTTGTTAAGCGCTTATTATATGCCAAGCACTGTTCTAAGCACTGATGATTAAGTAATAATGGTGAGTGGTCCATGGCAAGTGGCCGTGGACAAATCACCAGCACTCTGATCGTGTCCTTAGCGCGAGTTCTCCGGTCTGAAATTAAGCACCTAGTCCAGTGCTTTGCACTTAATTAGCGCTCAATAAATATGATTGAATGATTGAATGAATGAATGAATGAAATCTTCTTGAATGGAACAAGTCTCATAGGATTGATAGATGGACTGATAGACTGAATAAGTACAGAGGTAGATAGGAGATAATCAGGCCGGATCCAGGTTCTTTCATTTATTCATTCCACTGTATTTATTGAGTCCTTACTGTGTGCAGAGCACTGTACTCAGCTCTTGAGAGATGACAATACAACAATAAACAGACACATTCCCTGCCCACAAGAAGCTGACAGTCTAGAGGCAGGGGAGACAGATATCAATACAAATAAATAATTACAGATATGTACATAAGTGCTGTGGGGCTGAGAGGGGGAAAGAAGAGAGGGACAGTTCCTATCCTACATGGGTCTCACAGTCTAAGAGGGAGGGAGGACAGGTATTCAAACCTCATTTTCTAATGAGACACAGAAAAGTTGAGTGATTTGCCCAAAGATGCACAGCCATGAAATAATAACAATAATAATAATGATAGAATTTAAGTGCTTACTATGTGCCAAGCACTGTTCTAAGCGCTGGGGTAGATACAAGGTAAGCAGGTTGTCCCACGTGGGACTCACAGTCTTCATCCCCATTTTACAGATGAGGTAACTGAGGCACAGAGAAGTTAAGTGGCCTGCCCCGGGTCACAGAGCAGACAAGTGGTGGAGCCGGTATTAGAACCCATGACCTCCGACTCGTAAGCCCGTGCTCTTTCTGCTAAGCCATGCTGCTTCTCAGTGGTGAAACAGGACTAGAACCTGGCTTTCTAATTCCTCTTCCAATCTCCTTCCACTTGGCCAGTGGAAGTACAGTGACCTCACGTTTTTCAGGCTTCAATTCCCGATGTCATCCTTTTTTAAAAAAAATTACCTTATTTGTTAAATGATTACTACGTGCTAGGCACCGTACTAAGAGCTGGGGTAGATACAGAGTTGGAAAGAGTCCATGTCCCACTTGGGGCTCACTGTCTTAATCCCCATTTTACAGATGGGGGAACTGAGGCACAGAGAAGTGAAGTGACTCACCCAGGGTCACATAGCGGACAAGTGGCAGAGCCAGAAATAGTAAAACCCAGTTCCTTCTACCTCCCAGGCCCTTGCTCTCTCCACTAGGCTAAATTGCTTCAAATTAACTTCCTGACAGTTATAATTAACCAAGTAAGCATCAGGAGCTATTGCGAAATCCCTCCGAATGCTGCGAACTTCTGTTTCCCGTCTTTGGACATGTTGCAATTGCTGAGAGATGAACAGGAATAACTAGGATTAAGAGACTGAAGTGCTTTGATTTCCCCACAGGGTGGCTCCGTCTCTTGATTTTTATTTTTTGTCTTTCTTTCTCTGCTTTAGGGACAGAATGTGCCCCAGAGGATTTTTGCTATTTTGGGATTACACTGACTCATAATCTCCCAGAATGTGTAGCGACATTAAAAAAAAAATTCCATTACTAAACAGAATGAATTGACATTTCCTGGAGTTTTTTTTTTTTATTACAGCCATAAATTCTTAGTTACCCCTCTCCACTAAGGAAGAACAGGTGATTGATGAGGATGGGGTATGACTTAATTTAAGACCCAATCTTCTCTGAGGTTATCTGCACATAAAAAATACCAAGAAAGGTAAACTTCTTTATGAATATTCTTTTCCATTCAATTAACTTGGTATTTATTACCATTTACTCATTTAGTGCTGAGCAAATATTTTGTCATAGCCAGATATTTAGAGAGCAAGTTGTTACTACTTATTTAAACTAAATAAGCATAATAGTCTTTTTTTTTACATATTCAGGTCTATAAGGAGATTTGGAATGATTTAAGACAATTCAGACCAATGCTGTTTAATTTCCCAGCCCGACAACAGCAGGTCTTGTCTTATCCTGTAGAGTCATCCCCGACCGACTCTGTGGTCACATCTCTCCCAGAACACCCCACCTCCATCTGCAATCGTTCTGGTAGTGGATCCAATGTTTTCTTGGTAAAAATCTGGAAGTGATTTACCATTGCCTCCTTCTGTGCAGTAAACATGAGACTCCGCCCTTGACTCTCTCCCGTGCCACTGCTGCCCAGCACAGGCAAGTTTTGACTTGTAGCAGATTGGCTTTCTACTTTTTAGCCACTGCCCAGGCTAGGAATGGAATGGACAGGCCCCTGCTTGACTCTCCCTCCCGTAGTCGAAACTGGTAGAGGACTGGAAACTCTCCAGTTGCAACACTGAGAGGGGGACAACAGAGGCTCAAATTAGATAATTTGGGCAGAGCACTGGGGGACAGCAAAAAAGATAGAAGAAAAGGAATGTCATTTTGGAGTGTCCCATTTTGATACCTGGTCATATTAGCCATGTGGGAATTCCTCCACTTTGAACATTTCCAGAAGCGATGTACAGCAGAATGTTGCAAAATGAAAATACCCTCTTTCAGCTCTATAACACCTGGGGTGAGATTTTACAACACTGGCCCCCTTTATGACACTAGTTCCATTCACCACCTTCAGTACAACCCTTTACCAATGCAAACAAGCGCTTAGAGCAGTGCTCTGCACACAGTAAACACTCAATCTATACGATTGAAGGAATGAAGGAATCCCCGGGGTGTGGTTTGAGAGGAGGGACCACCAACTGCACCACCCACACCATTCATTCATTCATTCAGTAGTATTTATTGAGCGCTTACTGGTTACTAAGCATTTGGAATGTACAATTCGGCAACAGAAAGAGATAATCCCTGCCCAACAATGGGCTCACAATTTAAAAGGGGGAGACAGACAAGAAAACAAAAGAAGTAGACAGGCATCACTACCATCAAAATAGATAAATAGATCATAAATATATATATACATCATTAATAAAATGTATGCCTTAACCCACCTGGAGGTTATAGACAAACAGTAGTAATGAACAAACGTTACATAGGTAATTACACGGGTTACACACTGTAACAGAGAAACAGCATGGCCTAGTGGATAGAACACGGGCCTGGGAGTCAGAAGACCTGGGTTCTAATCCCAGCTCTGCCACTTGTCTGCTATGTGATCTTGGGCAAGTCACTTCACTTCTCTGGGCCTCAGTTATCTCTTCTGTAAACTGGGGATTAAGATTGTGAATCACATGTGGGACATTCATTCATTCATTCAATTGTATTTATTGAGCACTTACTGTGTGCCAAACACTGTATTAAGCACTTGGGAGAGTACTTAGGACAACAGACACATTCCCTGCCCACAACGAGCTCACAATCTAGACTGTAACTGAAACCTAATTAACTTGTATCTACCTCAGTGCTTAGTATAGTGTCTGGCACATAATAAGCACTTAACAAATACTGTAAAAAAAAAAAGAAACATAATGACATAGAAAATTCTGAATGGAAATCCACAGAATCTAGTGTCGGGTGGGTGGGAGAACCTCAACCCCCTAAAGTCTTTGCTCCGTTGTCGTCCTGTTCCCCTCCCAGGTCCCTGTTAAAACGGGTGCTACTTTGCAATCACGGCACTCAGCGACTGAGGCCAAGGCCGAGGGAGGTGAGATTTAAAAAAAAATGTATCAGACATAGAAGCATACGGTGGACAACAGGAGTGGACAGAGGATAGACCAGCTGAAAATTGGACTGAGTGTTAAAACATGGTGATGGCCATCAGAGTCACACGGGAACTGTGGGAGAATTGCAAAACATTTTTTTTTTTTAATTGCAGTGGAGGGGAGTATTTGCCTCCTCTGCCTCCCAAAGTGGGAGTCTTTCAAGGCTCAGTTCTCTGCCCCTCTCCTAGTCTTTAAATCTACCCACTTCCTTGGAGAACTCATCAGCTTCAACTACCATCTCTACCTGGATGATTCCCAAATTTACCTCTTCAGGTCTTACCTCTCTCCTTCCCTGCAGTCTCACATTCCCTCCTGTCTTCAGGACACGTCTCCCCCGATGCCCCACCAACACCTCTGACTTCAAATGTCCAAAACAGAACTCCACATCTTCCCACCCAAAACCTGTCCTCCCCATGTCTTTCCCATCACTGTAGACAACGCAACTAGCCTATCTCACAAGCCCCTAACCTTGATGTTAACCTCGACTCTTGTCTCTCATTTGACACACCTATTCAATCCGCTACCAAATCTTCTCAGTTCTAGCTTCACACCATAAGTAAAATTTGCCCTTTCCTCTCCATCCGAACCGCTACCACGTTGATCAAAGCGCTTATCCTATCCTGCCGTGGCTACTGCAGCAACCTCCTTCTAGACTGTGAGCCCGTTGTGGACAGGGATTGTCTCTATATGTTGCTGAATTGTACTTCCCAAGTGCTTAGTACAGTGCTCTGCACACAGTAAGCACTCAATAAATATGATTGAATGAACCTCCTTTTTGATCTCCCCGCTTCCTGTCTCTTCCCACTCCGGTCCAATACTTAATTCTGCTGCCCGGACTGTTTTTCTAAGAAAAGTTCAGTCCTTGTTTCCCCACTCCTCAAGAACCTCTAGTGGTTGCCCATCCACCTCCACATCAGACAGAAACTCCTTACTATCAGCTTTAAAGCGCTCGGTCAATTCACCCCGTCCTTTCTTACCTCGCTGCCCTATTACAACCCAGTTTGCACACGTCGCTCCTGTAACACCAATTAATTCACTGTACCTCAATCTCCCCCTCTCAAGATTGCACTTGGTGAGTTTCCAGTACTCTACCAGTCTCGACTACAGGAGGGAGTGTAAGGAAGAGGCCTGTCCATTCCATTCCTAGCTTGGGCAGTGGCTAGCGAGTGGCAGGCAATCTGCCTCAAGTCAAAACTCCCGTTCTGGGCAGCAACGGCATGAGATAGAATCCAGGGCAAAGACTGAAGTTTACTGTGTGGAAGGAGTCCCTGGTAAACCACTTCCATATTTTTACCAAGAAAACTCTATGGATCCACTACCAGGACGATGGCAGATGGAGAGTGGGACGTTCTGGGAGAGATGTGTCCATGGAGTCGCTATGGGTCGACGATGACTCGACGGCATAAGACAAGACCTCAGTCTCATCTGTCTTGCTGCTGACCCCTTGTCCAAATCCTCCATCCGACCTGGAACTCTCTCCCCACCCATATAGGTAGACCACCACTCTCCCCGCCTTCAAAGTCTTGCTAAAATCACATGTCCCTTCCCCATTTGAGCCTTCTTTTCCCCTACTCCTTCTCCCTTCTGCATTGCATTGCCTATGCCCTTGAATCTATACCTTTTAATCAGTGCTCCCTAGTCAATAGAGTATGGGCCTGGGAGTCAGAAGGACCTTGATTTCAATTCCACTCTACCACTTATCTGCTGTGTGACCTTGGGTAAATCATTTAACTTCTCGGTACCTCAGTCACCTCACCTGTAAAATAGGGATTAAGACTGTGAGCCCCATGTGGGACATAATAATAATAAGGATGTTGGTATTTGTTAAGCGCTTACTATGTGCCAAGCAGGTTGTTCCATGTGGGGCTCACAGTCTTCAGCCCCATTTTACAGATGAGGTAACTGAGACACAGAGAAGTTAAGTGACTTGCCCAAGGTCACACAGCTGACAAATAGCAGAGCCAGGATTAGAACACATGACCTCTGACTCCCAAAGTCATGTTCTTTCCATTAAGCCATGCTGCTTCTGTCCAACCAGATTAACCTGTATTTATCCCAGGGCTTAGAATAATGCCTGGCACACTGTAAGGGCTTTACAAACACCATCAAAAAAGCACTTGATATTCACCCCACCCTCAGCTCCACAGCATTTATGTACATATCCATAATTTATTTACCGATATTAGTGTCTGTCTCCCCTTTTGGGCGGTAAGGTCTCTGTGCGTAGGAAACGTATCTACCAGCTCTGTATTGTTCTCTCCAAAACTTAATACAGTGCTCTGCACAGAATAAGTGCTCAATAAATACCACTGGTCGAATATGGGGAAGAAAGACTAAAATGCCCTATTTGACTCTCTGCTCAGGTTCCCAGCTCTGGCCTTGCCTCCAAGGGATATCTGTGGTGTCCTGCCCAGGCCGGACCCCTGCAGCCCACCTGATAGAGAAGAGAAGCAGTGTGCCTCGTGGAAAGAGCATGTGCCTGGAAGTCTGAAGGATCTGGGTTCTAATCTCTGCTCCGCCACGTGTCTGCTGTGCGACCTTTGGCAGTGTGGCTTAGTGGAAAGAGCACGGGCTTGGGAGTCAGAGGTCGTGAGTTCTAATCCCAGCTCCGCCACTTGTCTGCTGGGTGACCTTGGGTAAGTCACTTCACTTCTCTGTGCCTCAGTTACCTCATCTGTAAAAATGGGGATAAAAAAAAAAAGTGAGCCCACATGGGACAATCTGATTACCCTGTATCTACCCCAGCGCTTAGAACAGTGCTCTGCACATAGTAAGCACTTAACAAATGCCATAATTATTAGTATTATTATTATTACCTCACTTCTCTGTGCCTCAGTTACCTCACCTGAAAAATGGGGATTGAGACTGTGAGCCTCATGTGGGACCGGGACTGTGTCCAACCCGATTTGCTTGTATCCACCCCAATGTTTCACATTTATTCATTCATTCGTTCGATCGTATTTATTGAGTGCTTACTGTGTGCAGGGCACTG